>NC_071327.1:44631705-44939830 GCF_943734725.1 Anopheles marshallii
ATAGCAATGACGATTACTACCAACGAGGGGGGAGTACCTTTTCGACAATCTCCGAGGCGTTTGTCTCCAACTGAGAGCGGTGTAGTGGAGCAACAAATCGAAAAGTGGTTGGAACAAGGTGTTATACAGAAATCAACGTCCGAATTTGCGAGCAGAGTGGTGATCGTAAAGAAAAAGAACGGCAGTTATCGCTTGTGCGTCGATTATCGGAAGCTTAATACAATGGTTTTGAAAGACGGTTTTCCGATCCCAGTTATAGAGGAAGTATTGGAAAAGTTGCAAACAGCTAAATTCTTTACGGTAATGGATTTGAAAAATGGATTTTTCCATGTACCAATAGATGAGAATAGTAGGAAATATACTGCGTTTGCTACAAAAACCGGGTTATATGAGTTTAAGAAAGCACCATTTGGTTTTTGCAATTCGCCAGCAGTTTTTATACGGTTTATTAATCACGTGTTTCAATCTCTAATTAACGAAAACGTGTTAGATCTTTACATGGACGATATTGTTATCCATGGCGTTACTCCGGAAGAATGTTTAGCGAAAATGGAATTAGTTTGTGATAGAATTTCGGAATATAGTTTAAAAGTAAACTGGGAAAAATGTGAATTTTTGCAACAGTCGATTGTATTTTTAGGTCATCGTGTTGAAAAAGGTACGATTTCACCCAGTGATGAAAAAATAAGAGTAGTGAAGAATTTTAGCGTACCGAAAAACATAAAAGCGATACAAGCATTTTTAGGTTTAACGGGGTTCTTTCGAAAATTCATAAAAAACTATGCTATTATTGCTAGGCCACTAACGGACCTGTTAAAGAAAGATGTGTGTTTTCAAATGGGACCAACGGAATTAGATGCTTTCCAGAAGTTAAAACAAATGCTTGTAAGGGAACCGATTCTTAGATTATACGATCGTGACGCAGAAACACAAGTGCATACGGATGCATCTAAATATGGTTTTGGCGCAGTGTTGTTTCAGAAATTTGAAGAGAAATTTTACCCAGTTATGTTCTGGAGTAAAAAAACTACTCAAGGAGAAAGTAATCAGCATAGTTACATTTTGGAAGCTAAAGCTATTTTTCTTGCTGTGAAAAAGTGGCGTCACTATCTGTTGGGAATTAGGTTTAAAATAATTACTGATTGCATAGCATTCAAACAAACAATCAAAAAGGATGATATACCAAGAGAAGTTACACAATGGGTAATATTTCTGCAGGATTTTGATTATGACGTCGAACACAGATCAGGTGAAAAATTGCGTCATGTAGATTGTTTGAGTAGATATCCCGAGCAAAACGTGATGTTAGTTTCCGAGGTTACAGCTCGCATAAAAAACCAACAGTCGAAGGACGAAACACTTAAAGCCATTATTGGGATATTAAAAGAAAAACCATACGGTTCATACAAGATGAAAAGTGGAATACTTTACAATACGGTTGAAGGAAATGATTTGTTGGTTATTCCTAAGAATATGGAAAAACAGATTATACTAGATGCGCATAATGTGGGTCATTTCGCTAGTGTAAAAACCATGCATAGTATAAGCCAGCAATATTTTATACCGCACTTAGAGCACAAGGTCAAACAAGTAATCAATAGTTGCGTGAAATGCATTATGCATAATAAAAATCTTTGTAAAAAAGAGGGACTCTTAAATCCCATTGACAAAGGATGTGTTCCTTTGCAAACCATTCATTTGGATCATATTGGACCGATGGATGCTACGACTAAACAATATAAGTACATCTTGACAGTTGACAGTTGATGGCTTTTCCAAATTCGTTTGGCTTTATGCTACAAAATCTACAGGTGTGGAAGAAGTTATATTGAAACTACAAAGTTGGTCTGACATTTTTGGAGATCCTCAGAGGATTGTAACTGATCGTGGTACCGCATTTACTTCGAATTGTTTTGCAGATTATGTAAAAACTAGGCAAATAGAGCATGTTGTAAACACTACCGGTGTTCCAAGAGGAAACGGGCAAGCCGAAAGGGTTAACAGAGCAGTATTGTCCACATTGGCGAAACTAAGTTCCGAAGAACCATCTCGTTGGTATAAATCGATAGGATTAGTTCAACGCGCGCTAAATTATCATTGGCATACTACTATCAAGCAAACTCCATTTAATGTCATGTTTGGTGTTACAATGCGTAATTGCGACATAGGTCATTTACAAAAAATAATTGAAGTAGAAATGTACGAAACCTTTGAAAATGAAAGATCGGAAATGAGACAAGAAGCAAAAAATGCGATTGAGAAAGCTCAAATAGCACATAAAAGAAACTTCGATAAGACACGAAAACCAACTATCGGATATAAGGTGGGCGACCTGGTAGCTATTAAACGGACCCAGTTTGTTACTGGTCGAAAATTAGCAAACGAATATTTAGGACCATATGAGATATTGAGCGTTAAGCGAAACGATCGCTATAAGGTACAAAAAGCGGCAAACTGCGAAGGCCCGAATATTACTACTACTAGCGTGGACTACATGAAATTATGGTCGTATGCGTTGAAAAATGATGATTTGGAATTAACTGATGAAGAATTGCAATGAACTAACAACCTTCCCTTGAGGGCAAGGGAGAGTCAGGAAAGACCGAGTGTAAGAAGGAGAAGAGGCCGAAGGCAGGAGAGTAAGAGAGAAAGAACGGAGAGGAGTTGATAGGTTAGGTAAGAACAAAAATTGAAATTGTTATCAGTAGCGATTTGAACTTCAATAAAGAAACAAATCTCTCTCCTTACATATATTAATGTCTAAGCTTTTCTTAAAATTGCCTCAAAACGAGCAACAAACTTACTAAACTTATTATTAAAACTCGGAATCTTCACTCAACGAACGACTCGATACAACTCATTTTCAAGATCATGATCCCGTAGGTGTAAAGCACTGCCCAGAAAATTATCTTGAAAGCCCAACTGAGAATAAATGCGACCGGGATTAAAATCGGTAAGCTCCCGGTGGCAAAACTTCCCAATGCCAAATTCATTTCCTGCTTCCAGCCAAAGAAAGCGTTACGCGCGTACTCTCTCTTTCTCCCACTTTTACGTTTGGATCTCGCACACTTTGATCGTTGTTCAGTGGAAAAGTGACGAAGCAATTTGCATTTGCAAACGCCGTCGAACGGTTCTGGTGTTCACCAACCGTAAGATGACGACTTTAATGATAATGCTTCGCGAAGCAATCAGCCAAATTGTAGCTTTTCGTGGCGTGGCAGCGGAAAACGCTTAGTTTCGCTGGGCTGATTGAATTAATTATCCGTCATCTTCGTTCGTAAAGCGTAAAGGTTTATAAAGCGATGCAGCTTGATGGTTGTTCGATTTTTAGCATTGCAGTCTTCGTTCTGAGATCGAAAATGAATGATTAAAAGTAGAATCTTACAACAAACGTTCGACTTACTTGCCAATCAGCAATTAAAAAATGTATAACAAAAGAAATTGTTATTTAACTATCTGTATGAAATACTTTTAAACAAATTGTAGCACAAAGCTGGCTTAGTGATGAATCGCATTGTTTTAACCTAATAGTTACAGCTATTATGTGAACCTTAATTAACCTACTTAATAATACAAATATCCAAGTATTTTCCGGCAGGATGTCTTGAATTCTGCTGCTGCATCGAGTAAGAAAAACACATCCGCCCGCGGTAAAAAACAGAATGCTTCCGAGGTGCTGTTGTAATACTTTATCTTAGTTCTGACACAGCGAGCTGATTCTGGGCTGCGTGTGCAGTACGAAAAAATAAGATATACCACCCGGGTGTCCCGGAAGTGGGAGCAGCTTTTGATGACTTTTGAAAGTTATTTCCTTTCAAATAAGCCTCATCACACGAATGCGAAAACGAGGAAAACCGGAAAGCTTCGCACACACTCGCTTATTTGTACGGTTTTTAATGCTGCTTTTTCCCTGTATACAGCGGACTTTGTTGCGATCAAGAATTGATGGAAACTTTGTAGCATGCCACGAAGAAAAATGAACCAAACTTTTCCCCTGACGCGAGAAGAAAATTATAAACCATACTGAAGGGAAAACAGTCACGGGAAAGACACCAACTTTAATCGGGTTTACTTTTGCACGTTATTTACCAAACGAAAGCGTTGGTGTGCTTACATAAAGTGGTGCAAAATTCATTTGATTTGAAACGTAAAAAAAAACCTTCAGAACCGCACAAAAATTCCAATCAAACATTTACGATGTACGTGTGCGTGTGTGGTGGTATTGTGTGTGATTTACATTATAACAAAAACATGTTCAATTTTCAGTACTACCACAGTTGATTAAATCATTTTCATCGCTTACTTTGCTAATGTTGTTTTTAATGCGATTTATTATGAGGGTTTTGTGCGGTTAATATTGCTTTCACACTAGAATGACTGATAGTTTAATGAAAAAAATGGGACTTCACAATAACAAATGTTTTTACTTTGTGTTGATTTTTACTTGTATTATCAATTAAGATAATATAGTTTTAAGAGACTGAAGATATAATTTCTGTTTTCTTCTACAGCCCATTTAGCAATTGATCTTGGTTTGAACATTTAAACAAATACAAAAATTAAAGGTACCTGAAACAAAAATAAGTACGATACATATTTTTAAATAAATTATTCGGAATCAATCAAAAACTCTCTTAATCAAAATACGTAGTCGTGTGCTAATCATTCATCATAACAATTCTTGCATTACCATCTCTCCTTCTCAGTGTAGACCTACTACGCCTTCTTGATGCATGTGCATGACCAATACAGACTGTCTTAATCGCTTTACGATAATGTGTGTGTGTGTTAATGTGGTCTGATTTTGAAAAACGGTTACTGCCTGTAATTTATTAAATTGAATACTTTTGGCGCAGTCGGGTAGATAGCAGAGCCGGTCTAAATACGACAGGACCGAGAAACAATCCCATCCGAACCAAGTCCTCGTAGCAAGGACTGACTATTCGGTTACGAGGTAAAATAAGTTGAGTTTTTTTCTCGGAAAGCAATAAATTACTGCTTGTAATTTATTTAATGAAATACAATAAGGATACCAACATATGTACAGGACGCCTAGATCTTAATAATTATGCAAAACATTTACTTTACACCATCCACTAAAGCACACCCAGTACTAGGGAAAAATAAATTTAGGATTGTTTTTCGAAAGGCACTGAAGCATGGCGTATGCTGCATCGCAATTGTTCTTAATACCGTCCGCCGCATTCCGACAGATGTCGAGCGCTGCCCGCATCGGTCCCGCCAGCTCGTCCGGCATGATTGTGTCGATTTGTTTCACCGATGCGTCATAGTTAAGCTTTCCTTTCTTCATCTGCAAGAACGGTAAAGTACGCGTGAATCAGTAATGGGTGCGAACGAAGCGTAGTGAGCGGTCCACCGACCGTTTGCATCATTTCCATCACGCAGTTCACGTAACACTTAAGCTCCTTAACGTCCGCGAACTTCGACTCGCGCAATCCGTTCGCCAGCTCCTCGGAAACTTTCGTCTTTCCCAAGCAAACGGACCGTATCATTTCACCCGATTTCATCATTTGCTCCACCGTTGCTTTCTAGTCGGCAATGAGCAAGAAATGGTTACATGAAAAAAAAACAATCCTCTTTGAAAATGTGATTTGAGCTTGAAATTCTTCTCCCTGGTAGCCCTATTTGTTTGTGCTGTGATTATGAACTGACGATGCAAAGCATCGTATTATAGCAGCCCTCCAGCGGAGAAGCCGTTAAATGGTGCCTAGAGATCGTGTGATTTTTTTTCACCGATTGAATACGCTAACTGAATGGGATGGGAAAATTATTACCCCCTCAGCCAGTGTTGGCCCCCGGACGGTTCCCAACAGCAACAGGCTGCCAATCCACAAACACCTCCGGAAAGGGGAAATCCTTTCCACATTACGCGCTTTCCACGACATTGCTGATGGCCGTATGTATATATATGTGTGTGTGTATAGGCACGCAAGCGGTACTTGCAGTGCTTCCGTATAACTTTTTATCTTTTTTTCCGTACGAAGTAAACAATAAGAAGAACAAAACGGCCCGTTATCGTTGTAGGCAGTAAAGGGAAACAACACGAGACCCCGTTTCCTTCGCAGCGTCCGGGCGAACTTTCTCTTCTTTCCGTTGTACGAAGAAAAGCACGCGCACGGTTATAATATTTATCGCTTTACCCACGCTGCCCGTACAGCACAGCACTGGCGGCGCTCACAAACTGTGTTTTTTTTTGTAAATGGCGTCCCAGGGCAGCTTTCCACCGTTTATGCGATCGTGTAACTAATACGCCCGTAATCCATTATTCATACGACTTTTATATGCAACCGTTTACCTTTTTGGCGTGCGTGCATCTATTTGTTGCAATCGGGCCGAGACGAAGAAAAGTATTGTGTTCACTGCCCGGTATAGCGAACAAGGCAGCGCACAAACGATAGACCAAACGATTGACACCAGTCGACATATACATTTCTTTTGCATTGTCACAATACTCCTGTGAAGAAGGACCATTGCTAGGGAAGGAATGATGAAGACAGCCATTTGTCTGTTTTTATGACGAATGTCGATCAGAACAGAACAATTTTTCCTTGCTGCTAATATTTGGCATAAATTGTTTAAATATTCATTGTGGAACAAGATGTGATAATGGTTTTTTCGCTAACTGTCACTTATTTACAACTGAAAGTAACACGTTGGAATGCTAAGTGAAAAATTTATTTACACGTTATTTGGTAGTGCTAAAAAATGTTACTGCACGAATGTTCACTACACTCTATCACTTCATAATAAGTTGGTAATAATCACCATCTATAAAAAAATGTTCGTTTATTTGTTGGAATATGATGAATAGCGAACGATGTCACGGAAATTGTTAAAGAAAACAGCTGTAAAATAGTCGTTTTGCAATGCAATAATGGAAATAATAGTAGTATTGTTGTATAACATAAAAAATATTTGGTATGTCATGTCAAATCATTCTAGTGAAATAGTTTCGCTCTGCCAAAAAAACGTCATGAAATTAGTTTGCTTTAGTAAAATGCTTTTGAAGTAATTTTACACACATTCTGTTCTTCGACAATTTATTTTAATTTTGCGCATCAGCTAGGAAGATTTGTCATGAGTCAACTCTCAGTCCCAAAGCGTCGACGTCGATTCGTGGATCACGCTGATTCACCCAAACGCTACCGGATAAAGTGTACACAAGCGTACACGATTGCTCTCGTCACCGTCGATAATTTGCATCTGCAAAATGCAAAACATGTTCATCCGGTTGACCGTACCGCAACGGAACGCATGGA
Source organism: Anopheles marshallii (assembly GCF_943734725.1). Classification (NCBI taxonomy): domain Eukaryota; kingdom Metazoa; phylum Arthropoda; class Insecta; order Diptera; family Culicidae; genus Anopheles; species Anopheles marshallii. Next base: position 44,638,986 of record NC_071327.1, read on the forward strand.
AAGGAAATAATTGCTACCTAATCGAGCCAGTATTCTTAGCGCATGAATTACTAAGGGACGTGGGTAAGGGACGCAAAAAAGCCCTAAGTACTAAGAACATCTATATCATCATTGCTAAAGTGCCGATAATCAATAGTCGTTTAAATTTAATGAATGGGGCACATTTCCCAAAAACAGTCCCTCTGTCAGTCCAACCTCTGTTTGAAAAAATATTCATTCATTATTAAACGTTGCTGCACGGCTAGGATGACGGTTTCGTCGACTCGAGATAACTTTGTTGAATAATGAAGATGAATGAATTTAACTTCCAGTCGAGAAGAGAATGTTCCATACACCGCCTTTCTCATCAATGATAGAGTGTAATTAACACTGAAAAGATCAGGATCACGAAAGTGCCTCTTCGACCAGATGGGTTAAAATGTCTTGTCATGTTTGAGACCAGATATGTCCAATTCCATGTTAAGTGGGAAAATCCATATTTAAGTTATTTAACGTTAGGAGCTTTTTTGAGTTTTGAATCATTTACATTTCAGAAAATCTACTAGCCTAACCATATTCATCAGCTCGTCGAAGTATTGACATCATTTCTTTGTTAGCTGATACTCGAAAATGCAGTTTCAATTAAGCAAGTAAAGTTATTTCCCGAGTTATGCGACGCTCTAGTTGCGCGAATTCGTAAAAGGCGAATCATATAATTTTGCACATAATAATTGGAAAAAGAGTTATAAAGCAGGAGGAACAGTTTCACATTACCAAACAAGAGGCGAAGGAAGTTTCAACTGAAAGTATTTCTAAAGAGTACTTATGTTGTTAATGAAATAATGGTTTTAAAAACATCACCATTATTTACATCTGGTCCATATGACGAATTGTTCCAAGCGTGGTGCGTGTGAGTTATTACTATTTGAAAGTAACTTTTCATGTCATTACAATTATTTCATCCTGCTTCATGCTTACTGCCCTCAAAATAAAACAAATTGGAAATGATTGTAAACCAAACAATCATCCATCAATTTGCTTCTACCCAAAACTGATCCAATGACTTTTTCTGAGAATGCAAACAATTATTTCCCAGTTGCAAATGAACAAACAACGTTAGATATCGCCCAATATCCATTGATGAGATTCATCGGAAGCGTAAACTTTACAAAAGTTTCGTTCCAAGTATTTTCGTTTCATTTCTGGTTGTGTTCTACACCCGGCGGCTCGAGGATGCTCACGTTCAGCTTCTGAGGGCTGAATATTACAAGGTCATACATATTTTTTAAGCTATATTGAATGGCTTTGAACGATTCGTGTAAGAAAAACCGACAAACATCACCGTGTACAATAGAAATGGCAAATCCATTTTTGTGTATCGTGTTTCAGCAACGTTTGTGTCATCCACGGTTTGGAGGCTGAAAGTCTCTCCTTAATGCCATGAGTCTGTCATGATACTGTACAAAGGAAGTTTTTGAGCTAGAGCAAGTTTTTATTTACTCTAAAAACAAATAAGGATACGAATAGGCGAAAAAAGGACTAGGAAAAGATCCTTAACCACTATTTACTCAACAAATTCGCTACGCATTTTTGCACCACAAAGCTAATACGCCAGCATTATAAGGGGGTTTTCCTTCATTTGAAACAGCAAACAGCAAAGATCTTTCCTGCGCGAAGCCAGGAAAGCTAGTGAAGAAGCCAATCCCAAAGGAGCATTCGCTTTGGCATAAAAGAAAAAATATATTCGTTTATTTTAAAAATACAATTAATACAACAGTAATTGTTTATATAACAGCGCACTGAAGGAACTATTAAATGATTTTGTGTCTTCATCAACGGACTAGATATGTTCTTTTAATATTTATCTCTTATTGAAAATTTGACATATTACTGGGGACGCTCTGTTGCAGAATGTGAACACTCGCTCTCAGAAAAACCACTAATAAATACATAAACAATACAATACAAACAATTCCAATGCGTTCAATTTAATGTCCTTTAAGATTCAAATGGTACACATCGAATCTCGGCCCAAGATGCTTAAGATTTCTACGACCTTTCTTCGGTCACGTCGGTGTGTATTCGCCGGCAAAGACGATTGGATGTACTCGGTGAAAGGCAAAACATCAACATCGCTGTGGTACACAATGCTCGGTCGTACTTTGTTGTTACAGCTTCCAAATAGCGCGTCTTACGTCCTACCACCCCCACCCACATATCCCTCCGAAAGGGCAGCAAATATTTCAACACTATAAAACAGAAATAAAATTCAATTTTCCACGGAATGAATTTGATTATTCGTGCGGAAGTGTTTGTAACTCACCTTCTCCCTAACCACTTCCCATACCCTCTTACCCATATATGTCTGCAATGAACATTGGAAAATGCTCGACGGCAGAATTCCGTCGCAACATGCTACGGGTACAGAAATGTGGTTGGCACACCGGGAGCGGACGAAAAGAAAACACTCTCTGGTAAACCTCTGGCTCTATGTGTGTGCGAGAGCTGGAGCAGAGGACAGCCAAGTGGCACGGCACAGTGATTTGTCACCCAGCTTACAAGCAGCACCAAAGTTGTGTCGGGTTTTCCCCGCTTCGTGCGTGGAAATGGAACATATAGATGCCTAGCAGCGAAGACGCTCGTTCGCTCGTCCGGAACATTGAGTTTCAAGCTGCTTGCCTGCTAACAAGTTTGAACCGAGAAAACGTTTCAGCAAACGCACCAAAATAACGTTCTTCATATGGTGGGCGAAGTGAGCAAGGAGCGTCGTGTAGAGATGAATAAATTCATCGACGTTCCGTGATGGTAGAGTCAACCGGTGGAAAGGGTTCACAGGTGGTTCCTGCACTTGGAATGCACATGTCTAATGCACTGCAACGGACGGTAAATGTTATCTTTCTGGTGGAGATGGCAGCGGTGCATACCTTTGCCTCATCAATCTCGACGATGTTGTGGTTTCGAAGCGGCTAAAAATCGGTGAAGCGCAACTTTCAAAGTGGCAAATAACAGATCTTGTACTTGATACGCACTTCGACATGCTTGACTCATTATCATACACCGAGCAGATGTTAATGCAGGCACAATGTATTTCAGTTTTCGCTCAATCACTGTCAATTTTTGTATAACGAAGAAATGCTGCTTTATAAATGTTTCGGTTTCATCCACGGCAATAGACCCGAACAATGTTCTTTGTTTAAATTCACCTCAAGCTAAATTGTTTTTCTTAATTTTCCTGCTGTTATAAACAATCTCTTGGGTTAAAGGCTTTTTTTTTCGTTAGAACGGCCTGGCCGTATCGACTTACTTTACCACGTAGCCGGATAGTCAGTCCTTGCTACGGGGGATTGGCCCGGATGGGATTTTGGTCCGGTCTGTTCGTGTGAAGACCGGCGCCGCTACCATCATGCCACCGGGCCGCCCGTTAAAGGCTTTTTCACACACGCTATTTTTTCCGAGGTTTGAGTAGACCTCTATCTGTAGATCTGTAACAGCAATATAATATATTTATTGTGGGTTTATAGAAATTATTTTGAAAAACGATCATTTCCACATCGTACCCCAACATTGATTTGAGACGTAACAGTGATGGGCAGAATTATCTTTGAGGAAATTTAAAAGTAATTCTTCTGTGACATCGAAGACGAGACATAAGAAAAACGACTACTTTAACATCTAACATAAAACATTAACCAATTGAGTTCTACGTTAATGGCACTCTTTAGGTATTCTTTCCGAGAGAGTTACGATTATCACTGAAAAATTCTTAAGATCTAGCCAATTCCACTGGGCATCAATATCTAACATCGTGTACCTACGTTCCAAAATAGCAAACCTCTCATGCATATTTTAATGATCACCTACAAATACCAGTATCGCACAGACAAATCACACAACATAACCAATAGTTTGAGTGTGATACATTCCCACACCACTCTTTAAGTTAGCTCCAGGCTCGCGCATATATCTCAAGTCTATGCTATCTGTTAGGAGCACCCTGTGCTGGGCTAATGCTGGGCTAGGTGCAGACGTCAAGCACTCCCTTTTGACATTCGGCGTCAAAGGCCGAGTTGCTAAACACTCTCGCTGCTCCCGATCGGCGTGCTATACGGACGTATCTGTGTATTGCTGTTTCATTGTACAAGTTTTGATGTGTATTTGTGTTTTTAATTTTAGCTAATAATAACCACCTGTATGTTTACTATATGTTAACAAAGCTATCTTTTCACATTTTTAAATTCTGTGAAAATTAGAATCTTATCGTTATCGTTATCGTTAGACTGATGACACTAGATAACATGTTGTTAGTGTTGATTATATGTCCAGAAAGTTTACTATTGCACTGAATGATCTTGAACGATAAACTTCTAAAGTTACCTGAAAGAAAGGTTGGTATTCTGCTGGCTAATCCACTCTGAGGATTTTATCGATGGACCTACGAATCTCTTATAATCCTTTCTCCCAAATATTGTGATAACAAACCTTTCACGAAAACATCCCCTTCTACTGACATTCATTACATAATGATCAGTATAGGTAGACTTGCCTACGTTTACAGTAAAAGCTACGAGACATTCATGTTACATTAAGCTTTTAAACGTATTACATGTCATTTTCATTAATGTGCGAAGGGCTTGGATTGTCTCCAACTGCACATTAGCGAACGGACACCACACTGTTGAAACCTATTCTAAAATAAATTTCACAAGTCTAACGTATAGATAAGTAATAAAAGTTCAAATTACACTTTCTTTTGATTACAATCAAAATAATTGATAGGAAAAGTACCGATTTATTAGTCTTGAGTTGAGTTGAGTTTAACTTGACCAGATTTATCACTTCCGATCGGAACCTCTTATAGAGTAATAAATTATTTAATAGCATTAATTTGTTTAATTGAAATTAACAAAATTTATTTCAGCAGGAGCTGTTATCAGAAAATTTTAACAAAGGTGTAAAGAATCCAACCAACATTAATTATAATATATTTTTTTTTATCAAATGCAAAGCCAAATAGATTAAACTTGAATTCGATTATTCAATTTTTATTAACCATTTACGGGAAATTATCCTCTTCGTATAGCATCAAGAAATGTGCATAGTCAATAAGAGTGGGTGAATGAGTTGAAACGTATAAGTGACTTGCACTCACTCGTTGCGGGGAGTTTTAATGACTCTTTTTTGTTTTCCTCAGTAAGGAGTGTGTAAGTGTACGAGTTGGAACGAAAGATTACAACTTGTTTTTCTCACTCATAAGTAAAAAGAGTGTGAACATAGTAAAAGTGCAAATTGCAACAAAAATGAAAAGTTGAAACTAAAATAACGCTTTTGAGCAAGCATGGAGAAGCATATTTTTTTACTATTAGTTATTGGATGCCACTGTGTGAAACGTTTGCATTGTTCGTCGTATGAAAAATTATAAACATAGGAATCGCATGTTGACACCATTGCAAGGTTTTCAAATATTTGCGTTTATGACGTTATGTCGTCCGTTACAAATAAAATCGAACTAACAATGGGATACAGAAAACCAATTACATTCTGTGTTTTCTTTCATTTAGATTAATTTGGATTCTGCAATAGAGTTGTAAAATTGCTTTTTCATATAATATGTGATGACTCATTGCATATTATCATATTTACTCTTCCAAATCGCCCTCAACATTATCAATTGAGTTCAAGTAATTACCAAATATTCATTAATACATAAACGCTGGTAATGAGTGAGACCCGTTACTTACACGTTTGTGTAATGCTTGGTTTGTATCAACTAGCTAATCGGCCAGGTCGCAGGGCTACGCAACGGAAATAAAATGTTAACGCAAACTCCATGATATTGGAAAAGAGTTTTTTTTCAATAGCTGACGGTGTTAATTTTACTTTTATTAGTTTAAAATCTTGTTACATTTCTGCCCAACCATGGCTTTCACATATAAAAATCTATTTGGCAAAGTATAATTCAAGTCCCATAAAGCTGTTGTTGTAGTTATTTGTTTTAACAGACCTTTTGCTTTAGGGTCTTCTAGGCTCGCCTCTTAGTCTTATATAGCCATTCGTCTGGTCTGGACAGCTAGCGTAGTATTTTCGATATTTGGTCATTGTAGTTGATTAGTCCTGAACGTTATGAAATATATCGTAGAACATACGACACATCCTGTTTGCTTTCAACTCCCACCTGTTCTGTGATGCCCATATGCAACGTATTATTTTAACATGAGTGCTTCAAATAACACTTAAGCTGTTTTCAACAATCTTGCGTCAGATTATACCCCCAGCTGGAACCAATCCAGGAACAAATGTCCAAGTTACGGGTAAATACAGTTAAAAAAGCCCGAATTAGTAGGCCTATATCTCTTGAGGTTTTGCTCAGCTTGTGTAATGGATTACTGAAGCACAAATGAACGGCTAAAAATAATAGTTTGCACTACTAAAAATCGTTTCGTCCCGTATAAAATCTAAATATGAACGGTAAGAATTCTGCAATCGCAAACCCAAAATATCCGGTGAAGTGCAATGATTAAGATGATGGTGGAAGCCAATCGGGTTTGGCTGGTGTGATTTGAACTGACGATTGTTACAGGGTATCCCGCAATTTTTTGACAGTTTTCCAGATATTTTTTAATCGGTCCCGGAGATTTTTTGACTGCCTCCCAGCCATTTTTGAATCCATCCTGAGATTATTTGCCTGCGACCCAGCAATTTTTGGAAGGGTCTCACAATTTCTTGACTGCGTCCTATACATTTTTTAATTTGACCCGAGGTTTTTTGCGGTTTGCCATATATGTGGATGTGTAAGGAAGTGAAAGAGGATTGAAAAAGAAAGAGAAAAACACTGAGCGCGAGCGAAGCAAGCATAAACAGGTGAGAAGAGGTGTGGAAGAGACAGAGAAGGAATAGAAAGAATATAATTAGCCACGCGCGGCTGGATTAGGGATTCGCGTATTGACGGTCAAAGAGGAAGCACATTGAATTTGTAATCCGTTATCTTTTAATAAATACTCCCCACTATTCTGTTCAACTTTACATATATTTTAGAATGTTTCTTCATGGAGCGTACTTGTTTACTTATCAAGCGCTATAACCGCTTCACTGTCTTGGTCTGCTGCAAGAGTCCTCTAAACCGCTCACGGTCTAGCGCCTTCACTTTATCTCAATTTTGCCTACCATACCTCCTGTGTTCATATGGGCGGTCTAAAAGGACTTTGCGGGCTTGGTCGTCTGGCGTCATTCTCATGATGTGAGCAGTACTCCGGCGCCTGGCGTTTCTACTGTTCACGGTCGAGTGCTTTCGTCTCCAAATCCATTGTTCCAGCCTTTATGGCGGACGCATCATCGCCATTACTGTATCCGAATTTGAGTCCACCACGCCTTCCTCGTCCATGTAGACGGCTTAAAAGGACTTTACGGACTGGGTCGTCCGGTTCATTCTCATGACGTGAGCCGCCTTCCGGCGCCGGTCGTTTTCGCTGTACGACAGTAAGTTCGCAGTACATCTCACAGATCTCTTCTTTGTAGTGGCTCTTCCATTATCCTTCCACATATACGGGGCGAAAAATCCTTCTCATTTGCATTTCAGAATTGATGGGACGCAGTTGAAAAATATGGGATGGATTCAAAAATTTTACCTATTGATTGATGGCATCTTGACCATTGGAACTTGGCTCTCGAAATTCTACGTCTCCAGAAATCCGGTAGCTCGGGAATGATACATTTTTATAGCGTTTATAATTCAATATAAACTCAGATGAAAACGATCTGTAGTAACTCGTGAAAATCTGTACCAAACAACTTAATCAAATAGGGCAGAATATCTTGTTCGTAGTTGTTTCTGAATTTGGCATCGCTTCCACTGTATCACCGAGTAAAAGGAAATTCATTTTGAAAATATCTTACAAATAGCGGTTAAAAACTGTTGAAAACCGCGTGGCAACTGATACCCAAGAAAAACTGTAAAAAAAAACTCTCTATTCGCCCGTGGTACAAAGTTTGGATACATAAAAAATATCTTCCAATGATAAAACCATTGCTTATCGTAAAAAGTGCATTGTTGGCGCTGGGATCAAAGGGGAAGCTTTGCTGCAAAAATGTGAAATGATGAGTGCACCACACAGAAAATGATCCAAGAGTATGCGAAATTTCGTTACAATGGAAACGTTACGTTACTACCAACTACAATTTGTATAGCGATTTGTTAAATGAGTTGGCTCATTATAAAAACTCATTCCTTCTGAGTTAACTCACCAAAAAGAATCGTTATTCCCATCTCTAATAGCTTCGCTATATTTATTAGCATCCTCTTGAAATATGAGAACTATTATTTATTCACAAACAACGCGTTCTGCCCTTTTTCTTTTCGCTTCAGGAATGTTCTATTTTTGTGTTCGAGAAACGGACGGCCGAAAAGCTCCATAAACCAAAACGGAAGGAGACGGTTACAGAAATTTTGCGAGCATCTGTAAAGCAGCTGGAACGATTTCGGCATCCCAAGGTACGTACAGCGTTGGGAGAAAAAATGAACAGAGAAACATCGTTGCACGCTACATTTTCTGGACGATACGATGCTTACGGAGCGTACGACCTGCAACACAGGAATCGAGTGCATCCGGAACCAGTTTGTGTTCAATATTTATGCCTTCCTTCCTTGCTTGTCCCTAATTTGCTTTACAGATCTTGCAGATCATGCATACGGTGGAGGAAAGTTCGGAAACCCTCTCGTTCGCTACCGAACCCGTCATAGCCAGCTTAGCCAACATACTGGCCTACCAGGTGAGTGAGACCTAATCTGCTGTTGTAATCGTATCAGTACTGTTTTGCAGCTACACCAACATCAACCAGCTTGTGGCTTAAAATGACACCGTCTAGTCTTAACAAAAACATTAAGGGTAGTGATCCCGACGCGTCTGAAGAAGGAAAACTAGAATGTGACGATTTAAAATACGAAAAAAACGCCGCTACTCCACTGTGCGGTACAAAGTTTTTTGGAGGTTATCACACTTTCCGCAATTATCCTGTAGCGATGAGTGCGCTAATGTTGATTTGCAGTTGATCAAAATTGACAGCACTAAATTAGGTAGTGAAAGCATGGGGGGAGTATAGCACTTTCCTTGGGCTCCTTAAAATGTACGAAACGGACGAAGAAGATTCATTCAACGCGAGGGCTCTGAACAACACAGCATGAAGGTGTTGGACAGCTAGGGAAATGCAGGAGAGTCACATTTAAGGACATTTATCATTCTTATTTATTCAAATGAGTCTACATTACGAACAATAGTTTGTCACGCTGTTGCTTTGCTGCAAACTTCAGATTTGAGTCTGTTTCTCGACTAAAGACACTCTCGAAGCGCACAGCCACCCATTCCAGCGGAACTGCGTAAACAATAAGGAAAACTCTTTCGACTACGCTCGCTCCATTAACGTTTGTGGAGTGGCAAGGGGATTAGGTGGTGGAGGGCTGTATAAAAAAGGGAGAAAGACGAGGAATTCATTCTTGTGTTTCTTTTGTTGCGAGTGTAATGGACCGAGGCCAAACGGAACGACACGGCCACACAATCATGGAATGGTGATTATCTCGTTCTAACTCATTTCCTTTCACGACCATTCACTCGTATAATGAAGCTAATGAGCGAACGATGGAACGATAGATGAATGTCTCACACCCCTCTCCTTCCTAACCCTTGTGTTCCATTTCCTTCCACCAGTAGGGAACGAAACTTTGCTCCGTCCAACGAACCTTTCCGTGGGTGTCTCTTCGAGCGGAAGAAAAACAAACACCAGTATAACAGGGTTTGTTGTTTGCATGCCCAAATGGATAAGCCAGGTGCATTTATCGTTTGGTACGATCCCGTTTTTTGGGCATGGTGGTGTTGTTTAGTTCAAAGTAAATTTTCCTCTGTTGAATCTGCACGCCGTAGGGGTTAACGAAAAACATGCATTTAGTGCACAAAATTCGTTTACTTCACTATGCATTGAATGCTAACCTGATTACGAATAGAAACGCTTTATTGCATAGCATAGAAATGTTTTTTAAATATTATGCTATATCTAAAGGATTGCAAATAAAGAGTGGTAAAATGAGTAAACTAACATTCAATAGTCCTAGGTAAATTGTCTTTAACGCACACAAACAAAAGCGTTCGTTATTTTACGAAAATTTATGGAACAAATATTCCATCAGCAAATAGTTAGTTTCAAACTTATAGAGTTTGAAATCATCATATATTTGCTTGCTTATCCGGCGCTACTACCGCTTCGCGGTCTTCGCTTGCTGCAGGAGTCTTCTAAACCGTTCGCGGTTGAGCGCATTGGTCTGCCAATCCATTAAATCATCATATAGGGGAGTTCAACACTTGGGTCCAAGTGTCTAAAAGCGACACATGGCATAATGTTTCATTTTAAAAAGATTTTTTTTTTCAGCAAAAGCAAATTGTAAAACACTTCACACAGTTCTCCAATTAAAAATCTCCTACACAGTGGCTCCGCAATGTGTCTTCACACATTATCCTTTTCCACTTATATGCAGCTTCAGCTAAATGGGAAATGCTTCGTTCGGCCACTATCATTTTAACCCTGTTAGCGCACAACGAGGGTAAAGCATATTGCGTTTGACAACATGTTGCGTCTGTCTCATTTGCGTAAAACCCAAAACAAACACAATAACAGATTAGTTTAATTACTTTCCATTATCATTAACACGAGCAAATTAAAGCGGACAAACTTAAAGCAAATGCTTCGAACCCTACAAGCGATCGCTGTTTATAATGACTTCGATGGAACGTAGAGCATGTATTACATTATTACATTAAGATGTGTGTATAATTCACTTGAAAGTGTTTTCTAATTGAATGAAAAAATCGGAATTGAAACTATATTTGTTCCTCGTCTGCATTTGCTAAATATTTCTAATTGTATAAATTATTGTGTGACAGTTTCCATATTTGTTCTGAACGCTGTTTTACTACACAGTCCCATTTCAATAAATTTTGTGTATAGAATTACTATCAATAATGGAAACAATAACACACATACCCAGCAACTTGTACAGGAACTACTCGTTATGTTAATATTACAGTAATCATATCCTTCTCGTTCATCAACCCAAAATTACCGACAGTGGAACACAGAATGCTAAACAACACACAACACCCGTAGCACTTTAATCGAGAAGCACATTTCACTCCAACCCATCGGCTTCAAGTTGCCTACCATCCGTTGCAAACGATACACGTGTGTAGTGCCGCCACGGTTCGAACATTCTATCCGGCACCGGCGACTGGCCAATGAACGCGCACCGAAACGACATAGAAATTCCCCAAGTGCATGCATGTAGTAGGCTCATTAATTTCGATGCCTTTCCGGTTCGTGGTCTGCCTGCCTGTCTGCCTGGCCACGTTCACGTGTTGGTCATTTGTACATAGGGTGGAGAGCGTAGCAGCTCGATTAAACCGAAACACAAACCCCCCAACACTCCCAAAATCAGTACCACACCTTTAACCCTACCACATTAGACCTTGCTTACTGCCGAGCAGGGAATTTGGAATGGCAACTGGCAAATGAACATCAGGAATGCCAGGTAGCAGCATCAAAGGTGATGATGATGGTTGTTGTAATGGTAGTAGTGGTACACTAAAATAGAAATCGATCCATTTCCGATTCGCTGACACGAGGGCAAGCATATCCTAATTAATAGACTTGCTCTTTTTGTTGCTACCAACATTTCTTCCACTACCAAAGAGTGTATATCCATTACCGTGTTGCATTCTTTCAACAACAATCCTACTTCTAGAGGTTCCATGGTTAACAATGTTTTCGCGGAGAAATTACTCTCCTACTTAGCTCGATAGCTCACAATGTGTAAATGCACTTCAACAAAAGGATGTACCTTTGTTTGACACTCAACCATTTTTAACAACACTCGTAAAAGGTAAGTTTGATAATCTGGATTTTCTACAAGCTTTGCTCCACTTGAAACGAATGAAACATTAATAGATACTACTCGCAACTTGACAGCTGGTGGAAAGTGCACATTCCATGCTTTACATCTGTTACATCTTCTCCTCGACATGTCTAACTCAAGTGGTCAGCTGTCAGGTGAAGTTGTTGGTGAACAACAACATACTCGTACGATCGTCCCACTTGTCTCCTCTGCTGAATTGTTGTTGCTAAATTTTATGAAACTCTTGTTCGAGTCTTTTGAAAAGTTTACAGTTCATCTGGTTTACTGCGCCTGGGTTGAACATTTTTTTCCATCAGAATCGGTACAAAACAATTCACTCCGAATAGCTATTCTTGCGGTACGTTAGTCACACGCCCATGTCGTTGTCCAGGTTTCTCGGTGGTGTAGTAAGGTGTAGTAACGGTGTACTAATCCCACAGCATGCACATCTTGGCATGCGAGCGTTTCCACGTGGTTGTTATTTTCTTGCAGTCTTGATACTCGGACGCCTTGCTGTCGGTTTCATGACAGCGGGATTTCGATACGACACAATGGTATCACACGCGCCCTCCTGCCCTACTCATTACCTTCGGCTCATTGCGGCACTTAGTTGAAAGTGATACTTTTCTTTCAGTTGGCAGGGCTAAGAGCCTTTCGTGACGGTACGCTGCATATCCTGTCGCAGCGGCAAATGGCACGCGATGCACCAAACCACACCTCCATTTGAATGTTTGTGTGCGTGTGTGTAGGTGTGTGTGTGTGAGTCCGTACATGCCATCAGGTGCACACCTGTAGCGTGTTCGCCTACGAAAAGGTAATCCGTACCTTTGCTACGTGCATACCATCGTTGACTACACGAAGGATTATTTAAGGAATTAAGAACCGCCTTCGGTACCGCACGCCTTTCACGGACAACAGACACGGGCTAAAATAGCGTCCAACGGTGCGGTGCAGGGACCACTACGCTTTGTTGAGTTTCGAGTGCACTTTGCGCTTGATTGTTGCCCGCTATGCAAGAGGCGTCAAGATCGACAGTCGCGTTCCTCGATGGAAAAGGGCATTTGGTGAAGCAGGTAATGAATTTTTAAAATCATTCCATGCCCACACCGTATCGCCTCCTTCACGAACGTAACCCATTTTCTGCACCAAAGGCAAGATTACATTTATGCAAGCATATGCATCACCGCCCCATCCGCCGTATGCTAATGTGCCTTACACTTGCACTGCCGCATCATGGTTTCCCTCAGTGAGGGTTTTTACCATCGTATACAACGGAATGACGGTACAGCTGCAGTATGATTTTAATGTAATAATTTCCTACGGTACGCTGTAGCGCCAGTGAACATTGACTATACTCATTCCTAAGCCAAGCTTGTAAACGAAGCCTCAACAGCGGCATTAAACATTTAGACTTCGTTTGATGTGATTGATTGCTCAATTGCGCTTTATCACATGTACGGCGCAGTGGTGTACGAAAGAAGAACGGTTGCCAAATAGTGCCAGTCATTCGAGGAAGGAAGCTGAATAAGATACAATCCAAAGCAAATTGCAATGCCAATCTGGTCCACCGACCGTTCCTAGCACATTACTACACTTGCTTGCGATGAATTATTGAGAATGACTTGCATTGGTGTTTAAGCATTGTAATAAAATTCATTACAAAAGCCACATTGATGTTGCAATACACTTTGTACTTTAAATACCATTGAAATTCTATAGTCAAAACCATTCCTTTGCCCTTTAATGCGGTCTAGCTAGAGCTGCGGTTATAATTAGGTTTTAGCTCAGGTTACGTCTAAATTTAATTCATATCAATTAAAATATAATGCTTCAATTTAGTACACAATCATTTGAGCTCAGACGAAGTCATGAGCTATGCGTATGAAATTTCTTGCGCAAAAATATTATTTTTTAAGCTGTATTTATTAAACAAATTGGAGCAGCTTGTTTCTTATGCTATCAGATGATCATTTAATAGTGTATTTAGTGCCAGGAAAATTTCGTGGAACAATTTCGGTCGATTATGTTGTGTTTTGTAGTGTGTAAATTTCTGGAATAATCGAATTGTAAAAATGAGCATCAAAAATGTCATAAGTTTTATAATATGCTGCTGTAATTTTTTTTTATAAAATGATGATACACAAGCGTTACAGTATACTTTTGAGAAGAAATCGATGAAAATAAAGTAAAAAACAAACATTTTGTAAAAAATAAACGAAAACGAAACGTTGAAAACGAAATAGAAACTAAAAGGCGTTATTTGATATAGAATCGTTAAAGTTATGATGACTTTTAATATTAGCCACAATTTAGTGTGCTTGTTTAATTTGAAATATATCGCTAAACTTTAAAACAAATCGTAGAGTATGCATCATGTGTCATTGATTTAGATAAGCTGGGAGTTGTACTAACACAGATAAAATATATGATATGAAAAAATTCCGTTCGCTAGTACCTGTTGGTTTTTTAAGCAAAGCACACTCCAGCCAAACGATTAAGATAAACATAATTGCTTTTGTCATAAAAAGTTCTACCCTTCATCTAACTCGTAAATTGAGCGTTCTGGTACAATAATGTTTGCCCTTTAGCAGAAAAATAATCACTTTATGTCGTCAAATGAGGTTTCGACCACAAAGTTCAATATGTTGTGACGCTTTTGTTATGGCTTTTGCTCAGCTTTTGCGTAATAGATGGTTTCATCTGTCCAAGATGGCAAATCAGAAACATACCGTGTGGTATCCAACGAAGCAAATGGAAACATTTTAACCACAATTTTAACCACCAAACCCACATCCCAGCGGTAAATTGTGTTCCGATTTCTCAGAAGAAAACCGCCCAACACTTGACCCTCGGCCATCGGGTTTTATGGTGTATCAATTATTGGTATCGTCCTTACTGATGCTGATAAGGATCTACACAACGGTGGGGGAAGGCGTTGGCAAGGGTCCATCAAACCACAAACATAAGACACTCACAATCGGTCCTGCAAACAAGCTCTCGTTTCGGGCAACAGCGGCGACAGGTATTTTGACAAATGGTATGCTATTTCCGATTGCCGCGCTATGCATTCACACCTGCGCCACACGTACCGACTGCGTTTCCAATATCCCACGCGTAACATGACGGTGGCATGGGGAACCATTATGGGTGAATTTATGTGATGGTCGATAGATCGAGCATGAATCACCGTAGCGCCATTATCGTCAACATCGTGATCATTATCGAAGCTCTAAACGACCGTCATCAACGGAGGCTATCAATAGACTTCGATTGTGTTGTTTGGCGGGGTAGCTGGAGGTAGAGATAAGATGTATTGCTAAAGGTGACCATCAAACCACCCGAACATTATACAGATCATAGTGACTAACCTCAGAAGTACCTTCGCTTTAGAAGTATCTTTGTGGAGCAACGAGCTTGCTTAATCTGTGGTCCGTCAAACTTGTAAACCGTCACGCTAAGAAATCTGGGTCGGCATAAAACTCAGGACTCAGAACGTGCCTCCAGAAAATGAAAATATAATAATAATTCTTCAATCACTATCGTGTAAAACTGATTATTGCAATCATGTTTTGTTATTCGACCGAAAGAAGAACGGCCGCATTGCTAATTGTTGTATTTATTTGTACAGGAAAGGCATTGCGATGAACAACAAAATTATTATTATAGAAATCTCCAAGCACCGTGCTAAGGACGAGTTTTTCCAAGCCTCTAACAACAAATTTTCCCCAATTGCCTTGGGGCATATTATTATTGAACGTGACACTGCCTAGTAAAAAGCACCAGAATATTACAAATACACAGAATATTACACCTACTTTTTGGACCCGAACCCTGTACTGTTATTTCAATTCTACCGCCTACTAAAGCTTTTCGATTCATTTTATCAACAGAACACCCACAATCAAGTAACCTGTTCTATCTTGTATCATCCTCTCTTCTTTCCACTCGCTATTCGGTGCTGCGAGCCAGGAAGCAGGCGGAACAATTACGGGACCACCGACTACGGGAGCATCCGGACAGCACTGCCCAAACACTATCGCCCCGAATCGACCAGCCCACGCGAAAGAGTACACGTTCCTGGACATTGAGCTGAAGTACGGAATCCTACAGGTATGGTTGCTATAGTATTGAACCATTCTTGGCTTTATTGTTTTCCCCCGGTCCTTATAGCTGTGCCGCAAAAACACTACCGTCCCTTTCAACTGTCCCCCATTCACCGGTATCTAATACCCTATTAATAAAGGTCTCCACAATTTGTCATCGGACCGCGAAGCCTTACAAACGGGCAAAGAGAGTTTCCCAATAGCTGCCTTAGGTCTAACAAAACCCCAGGCACGCACATAGCAACCCGCCCTATCAAAGCATCCTAAAATAAAAGAAGTACAAGAAAGGATTCCTAAAGCGTTCGCAGAACCAATGATTCGTGAAACTAGCCACCTTTTCCCGAGCCAGAACAGCTTCTGGTCAGGAAAACATTCTTCCAAATCGTATCATTGCGTCGTCCGACTGTGACGATGAAGTACAGGCAGGTGCCCCGTACCGGTCAACTGGAAGATCGCACGCTTCTATTTTATGCCGTCCTTTTTCTTCAACCTTTTTTGTTCTATTCGAGCAGTCATCTTTCCTCGAGAGCGAGCGCAAAATCGGATCAATAAATAAATGGAAACAAACGGTTTTGTGCGCTTTTACCGAGGCAATGACAGAACGCCATCATGCGCAAAAAATAATTCTTGCACCGCAAAATATCTAATGGTTATCGGTGACATTTTTATAACATTCAAACCATTTTGTTGCACTGAAAACAGCGATAAATAGGAGAATAAAATATCACTCCACTTTTCTTGATAATTGTCAACGTTTGGTCGCATAAACGTGCATGGAAAACGTGACAAACGTGGGCAACATTGCTGTAATTTTGCTCGCTTCCCCGTAAATGTCCATTGTTGGGCAGTATGATCGATTAGAACGTGAAAACTTCAGATCGACGACGAAGATAGTACATTTCACTCAAATCGACTGCTCAATCAATCGCTCTCCAGATGGAATTGCAAAGGGGCCACGTGCACGTTATACTTTCTCGTTAGTAACCACCCGATTGTACAGCTTCAAGCAAACTTGTTTAAAAAATGCATTCTTTGCTCATTCCCGATTCCGATCCGCTCCCTTTCGGCTATAATGCCTTTGCCAATGCTCGTTATTATAGAGGTTTCCGCTTTGCAGCCGTTTGCTTCAGTCTGTTTACCACACGCTGAACTATTGCATGAAGGAAACTATTCTTTGTGCAGAATAATGATGATTTCAAATGGCATTTCTTCACGTTGCCAAAGTCACGTTTCTCTGTTGAAAAGCTGTAAGTGAAACGAGGCCGAGCAGTTTGCCAGTACCGCAATTGATACGATACTACAGATGCGGAACGATTCTGATGCGTGTTCTTGCTTAGCTTTTACGGATAAAGTTGTGGTCCGTCAAGTAATGTTGGCATTCCAATGAGGCCAATTTTATTGACAGCATTAACAGGGGTTATAGCTGGCAACCATCGTTATTTATAACTTATCTTGCAACTGCAATAGTGTTAGAGTATACAGAATCAGGCAGAAGGTGTAAAACAAATGACAACATTGCCTATGTATGCAATATTAAATGCTAACAAGTATCATCCTATATCCGACTTACATTAACTACTAAGAAAACAAGAAATGAATGTTTCCGCTTTAATTAATTTTAAACTTTTTTCCATAACCATAATCGCAACACTAAACAATCGGTAGTATTTGATTTCTCTATTTCTATTTGATCGTAGATGATTTCTTTAGAACAATTTTAACATGATCAACATCAACACAACTGTAATCAAACTACTTTTCAACTTTGTTGGAGTCTTTGGGTTAAATTGTCATAACGATACTATACCATTTTAAAAGAATATTTAGCAGTTTATTTCTTCACTTTCGTTTCGTTTTGTTTATACCGTTTTTTTAGATTTGGTTACTTTTATGGGATTTTTTAACTATAGTCATTTACAATATTTTTTCCTTGTCTTTCGCTAAGCGCAGTTAGGCTAATCGGGCAGTCCATTTATTTATTTTTATATTACATTTATTCTATCTTTTGGTCGGCTAAATACACCCGGGTTGAGGTGACTTTTCACTGTTTGGCGAAGGAATTGTCTTCAAACGAAAATATCTTAGATTAAGTTACCTTTAGTTGTAAGCAATACTTTGTTTTTGAATAAAAAAAAATCTACTGTAAGTACATGTAAAGATCAAGAAATACCGTCAAAGAACCGTCATAAAACAATAATACATAAATGATTAAAATACTTGAAACGAGACTCCTGTTCAGGTGATATTCGATAGCCTACCCTTACCAAACACCACAATAAGAGACGATAAGACCGCCCACAAAGCGTTTAATTGCATTCTCAACTTTTTACAACGTTCTAATGCTAAAAACGAAACAACGATAGTAAAATTTGTTCATTCCATTTGTTCCAGATAACCGAAGCATTATCGTTCCTGCACTACTCCGGACAAGTGATACACAAAAATGTCTGCCCATCATCGATCCTGATCACGAAGAAGGGCACCTGGAAGTTGGCCGGATTCGAGTTCACTGAGCGCACCAACGAAACCGATGCAACCGATCCCGTACCGTGCCAACCTTGGTCAACCAGAGCCTCCAAGCTGGTGCAACCGAATCTAGACTACATGGGTAGGGATTTCACCTATAAGTTGCGCAGCGAAAACGCACATCCAGCTCATCCCGCTACATCTCATCCACAGCTCCCGAAATCCAGATCAACAGTAGCTGCAGCATACTGAGCGATATGTTCTCGCTCGGGATGGTTATTTGTGCCATATTCAACCACGGCCGCTCGCTGATTCAGTCGAGCAACTCAACCTCGACCTACCTGAAGCAGATGGAACTGGTTGGTATTTTTGGCACGCACCACACGGCATAGATATGGTTTCATACACGAATATGCTTTCTATGCTCCTCCATCACTATTTTTCACGCCTCATGTTGCGATTGCATCCCCACACTGTTAGGTGTACCGACGGAATGAACTATTTCGACCTGTCTTCTTTGTCTGTCGAGTGGCTTCACGGGCATGACAAATATTCATCCCAACGTCAACGTAAAGCTACTCACTGAATGCAACAAAGAACTTAAAACGGCGTCGTAAGGCGTCGCTTTAAACTCCATTCTGTAGTACGGGGCTGGTTAAGGACATACCTATACACACGCACTCACTATCACGTGCTACGTCTAGGGTACATTCCACAGTTTCTGACTGATGTTTTTTCCCAATTTTCCGTCGTCAGCACGTGAATAGTATCTAATTTAAGCTTTGATCTACGGTGGGTATCTTTCCGACTGGCGGGTTTGGTCTCTTGCTTGGTTGAGTACACCACTGCAAAACCTAGCAGGTTAGCTTACTTCGCCGAACAAAGCAATCTTCGAAAGTAACTTTCTTTGCGTTTTTCGTGAAGACAACGTTCGCGATGGCATGGGCGTACCCACAAAAGGCGTTCGCACAATTCGTGCAATGACAGCCAGGTAAAAAATTAATACAAGCACTGAGGGAAGTAAGCGTCCTCAGTGTAATCATAAATTCCGTACATCGTTTATGCTACTGGTTTTGATAACGCACGAGCACAGCAAGCAGCCAACGAGACGGGTTGATGGTTCAGGTTCCAGGCGTAATATTCCGTTTCAAAATCAGGCCGACGTCCGTTACAGCGTAACTGTTTTATCCCAGCTGAAGAGATTTTTAGTACTGTTTCGCTATCAAGTCTTTAACCTTCAAATCATGTCATTACGTTGCTTTGTATGGTTTTATAATACCGCATGGGATGGGACTAATTTTACAAACATAAACGTCTTTTGTATCTGGTACGACGCTTTTAATATTTTATGCAAATTATGCTTGTAACACCTTGAAAAATTATAGATATTATCCTTATATAGTGCTGATTGTTGCCTCACATTCTGTATGGCAATACACTGTTACGTTTTTACGTAATGTACGTTTTTTTATTTAATGAGTGAATTAAGTGTGTGAAACATGTATTTAATGTATTTCATACACTTCAATTGCTTATGATAAAAATGTAGCGCATGTTGCCTTGTTTAGCACGCTGGAGGTGCTAACTTTGCAGCTGAACAATAAATTACCTTGACACGTGTGTAAGGAACCATACGGGTTACGCGTATACTTCTGAATTTCTAGCTTCGTCGCTCACGGCAAGAGCTTTTACATATTCATTTTTTAACATGGTTAGCTTCCATTTTATTCACAACAATAATTAAATCAATTCCAAACTCTGTACACCACGCGAGACCATCCGAACGGAAACAAGGAATGATTTTTCCCTTTCACTAGAAATACTCCACAATTGCAGACGAGCAACCGTCTGCTACTCGAGCTGTAGCACCCAACCTTACCAGCTGATGGCAAATTGCTACGGAAAACATTTTTTTTTTCACCTGCTTCACACCGATTGGAGGCAGTTGGCTTGAGGTTGTTTTGGAGACTAGAGTTCACCGTACATGTGCATTTTGTATGCCACCTTCGTTCGACTGGGTAGGAAGACTAACAAAAATTTGTTATTATGTACTGCCACAGAGATTGTTGATTAGATTCAAAAATAAATTCATTCCCTAGTATGGTGTCGAACTTGGAGCCGTATTTTTATTTGCTTCTTTTTGTCGTTCTGAAAAGTCGCAAAGGGAGTTAAATTATTTGCAAAGAAAGGAAAATCTCGGGAGCACCAACGCAAAACACGTGTTTGTGTGCGTATAAGGGAAAGACAGCTCAAGGCACAGGCCGTAATGGAGCAATCCTATTATTAGAAGCCCATTGATACTGCAAATATCCCACGCGATAAAGCTCCGTCACGACACACGTACACGAATATGTACCATTCACACGCAATCAATGTGGGCAACAAACCCGGACATCTACTCCGTTGCCATTCTGTCTGCGCTGTGCCGGTGTGTGCTGGTTGTCTGGGTCCAACGTTTGGCGCCATGCTTCCTCTTCCGTCACACACCGGGGATGCGTTGGACACCAGTAGCACTAGTCCCTTACTAGATCTGAGCCAGTGGGTGATTAGTTTAAACGGAGCGAGCGAAAGCGAGTGAATGGAAAACGTGAACTAATTTTCTATAAATCATCAGCTAGATGAGGCCGTACACAATATCCTTCCAAGGATACCGATCCCGCTGCAGGAGGCAACCACAAGGCTATTGAAGAAATCGCCCGGAGCTCGCCCGACCGCTCAGCTACTAACGCTCATCAAGTACTTCAGGTAGGATGGACACGTTTACTTTACCACTTCGCTCGGTGGGTGACTGTGAACGAAGAGGAGGAATAAAAAAAGCAAACATATTCCAGCCATTCCATCTTCACTCAGCCATTCTTCCCGGAAGTTTCATGGCGAATCGATGCACAGCACGCGAAACGGAACGGAATAATTGGATTGTCCGTGTTTTTTCGTGCCCCGTTCGGTACCTAATTCCATTCCGTTCCGTTTCGAATGGTTGGCATTTCGTTATTTTCCCATCTTCGTCTACTGTCGCAGAATGGGTGATGTTTTTACCCCGGTTTCAATTTTCTTCCTGTTATTCTTTTTCTTTCCTTCTCATCCGACCCACACAGCGATCCTGCCGTCCAGGCGCTACAATTTCTCGATGTCATCAACATGAAGGATCCGACGCAGAAAACGCACTATTACCGCAGCACCCTCAGAGAAGTGTTACCGTTCATACCGCGGGTAAGATAACGCAAAGTTTGCGCTTCGGTAAAATATGTTTCCATTTGCTGTTTCTCCTGATCACCAACGATCCGCAGCGTCTTTCGTAGGCTGGCAAGAACTAGCAAAAACAATTCATTCAAGTGGCTCCTCTAGCATCCCAGCATGCTCAGAGTGACCGCTTCTCATGCGCGCCACCCTGCTAGCACCTGACACGGGAAAGGCTTGCGCAAAAATTGCTTCTTTTCGCTTCGCGACACAAATTTGTAATAATGCCACCATTTTGGAAGCCGCTGGGCAAATTTGTCCTAGGCCAAACCATGCTCCGAATAAGTTAACCGAAGTTAATGATTGAATACCAGCCGATCAATATAACGCACAATTACGGTCCTGCTTTTGTGTGTATAATTCTGTTTCATGTTTAAGGGTGACCACATAATTGATTAACGTTTAGGTGAGTTCACTTGGGGTAGTGTTTGCTGACGACGATAATGATTTGTTTGCCGACAAGCGTAATATATGTGTGCAGATGTGTACAGCATGCTTCCTGAAATGTGATATCATTACATTGCAATAGCAATCGACACTATTTTATGAGTAGCGATAGCGTGAAACTATAATTTGCGCAGCAAATGGGCATGTCGCTTGAATAACCCGATAAAATACTGTTTTAATTGAAAGTCTATCGTGTCATAGCCATTATACACGTTAGGCTAGTATGTTTTGCGCTAGTTTATTTCATTTAGTTGTATGTATAATTTATTTTATTTTCATTCATTTTCTGGCGTTCAGTTCTTTACCTAAATATTCAAAGCACATATTTGATTTTCAATAATCTATTTTACAATTCATCTATGCAACCATTTATTTGTTATCATTCTTCTTCTTGGCCACTTGTCACTTGGTCACTCAGTGTCACTGTGACTTGAATTCTTCAAATTCCAAATTCCAACTATTTAATACACATCCCTTCTATCTCAAAATAACCCCCTCGGCGTATGTTGCAGTAAACATATACTTTACGATTTTTACCGCTGGATTTATTAGATGTTTTGAAATGTGTTACAAATACATGTAGTTTTAAAGATGCATCAATCAGAACAAATATAAATTTTGGTTATTCAAATTTCCACTGGCATCGATCAATCTATCTAGCCAATTGTAAGTCTAATTAAATAAAGTAAATATCAAAATTTGCACATTTTTCCAATCAATAGCAAATAAAATATACAATATTTAAAGTATATGTGTTTCGTTTACTTCTCACATATTATTTTACCTATGAAACCCTCACAGGAAAACAACCGTTACCGCGATCGATCATATTAAATTGATAAAAACTTGTAATACAACGGCCATGAGCTATTTTCATACCAATGTCTCACATAAAACAACGACCCTAACGTGAGCTTTCTGTCTTTATCAGACCTGTTCGTAAAACAGGCAGGGCTCATCGATTGATTGATCCTTTATGCGGTTTCAAGTCTGTTTGCCTTAACCTGCACACCAATCACCGGATGTAAACAACCTTTTCTCTTTTTCCAGTTCATTTGCGTTTCTGCTTAATAAGGGTTCGTCTTCCCCGTCCCTCATGCCGGCTATCAACTGCAAAACGTTGCTCCAATCGTTTCCCAAACGTTCTATTAGAGTGTGGTCGAACCTAAGGGAAGCCATTTTGCCAATGCTTCAAAAACCTCTCAATGCTCTTTCACCCGCCCGAGGCAAATTGACCTGATGCAAAACTCAGTTTCCTCGAACCGAGCCCGGTTTCAAAAATCAATCAACCTCAATCGATGCAATCGAAGGATAGCTGGGTAGCAGTCAAGCTTCACTTGCTTGTGAAAACCGACCGAGTTTGTGACGAGTGTGCAGGCTCATAGCTCATCTTACCCGGCACAACCTGTTGCACACTTTTCAGCTATCGGACCATTAGATCCAATCGAAACCGGTGCGCTGTCGGTGGGGAATGGGTTTCGATTTTCTTCGAATGATTCGCGAAGGATGTTCACCAAACCAGTAAGCGATCCCCAATCCGGACGGTGTTAACAATGTGAAAGTGCAAATTAGATTTGATCATCCGACTTTTCTCACTTCAGCAGTCCGTTAAAGGCAACAATATTGAATTCAGCATCGTTTGACGATATTCCTGTTTTCTGCTGCCATGCCATCATCCCATCGAGCGCATTACTCTCTTCGTAAAAGGGCACGAAAGAACTCCGCGGTGTGATTTACCCACACTCACAATGTTGGTTACGTTTTAGGGGGCAGGCAAGCATCACGAACAACAGTAATCAGTTTATCATGCTGGTGCCCTATAAATCTCACCGTTTTCGATACATGGCTCCCTCTTGTTGCCCTCTGTTTAATTTGCCATCCTACGGATGATGGGTCTTAAATTTAATAGCTCACACCTCATTCCTGCGTGCTGAAAGCGATCATACGCGTGACAGGTGGAGTGAAAACAAAAATCCAAATCCGTAGGGTAGACTATCTGGCTACGGAAAGTATTTTGCAATATATTCGATGATACGTTCACGTTCTTTTAAAGGTAGATATAATTTGATGCTTCTTTAATTGACTTGTCTTCAATCCATTATTTGCGTACACCTATTATTTCATTGATTAGAAGAATTATATTATATTTTAAGAAGAAAATCTTCGCTATACAAATTGTAGTTGGTAGTAACGTAACGTTTCCATGGTAACGTAATTTCGCACACTGTTGGATCATTTTCTGTGTGGTGCACTTATCATTTCACATTTTTGCAGCAAGGCTTCCCCTTTCAATGCCTTCAATGATTCCATCGCTAGCAATACACTTTTTTCTATGACTACTGTGGTTTTATCATTGGAAGATATTTTTTAATCAAACTTTTTACCACGGGCGAATTGAGAGTTTTTTTACAGTTTTCGTGGGTATCAGTTGCCACGCGGTCCTCAACAGTTTTTAACCGCTATTTTTAAGATATTTTCAAAATGAATTTCCTTTTACTCGGTGATACAGTGGAAGCGATGCCAAATTCAGAAACAACTACGAATAAGATATTCTGCCCTATTTGATTAAGTTATTTGGTACAGATTTTCACGAGTTACTACAGGTCGTTTTCATCGGAGTTTATATTAAATTATAAACGCTATAAAAATGTATCATTCCCGAGCTGCCGGGTTTCTGGAGACGTAGAATTTTGAAGAGCCAAGTTCCAATGGTCAAGATGCCATCAAATGCAAACAGACAAAATATGCAATATCGCCATAAGCTTCAGGAAACATCTTTAGAATAGAAGGCTCGGTTAAATTATAGCTACATGTTATCCCGCATTTTTTTGACAATTTCCCAAGGTGTTTTGATTGCGTTCCGTCTATTTTTTAATCCGTCCCGAGATTTTTTCCCATCAATTTTTTAAATCGTTCCGAGGTTTTTTGACGGTCTCCCATATATTTTTTAAATCTACTTTATCTTCTACTGTGTACTCACATACGCCTCTTAGAGATGAACTTTATCCAAAACTGACGATATCCTCTTAGCTGCGTTTGAAAGGAACACGCTCAGTAGGATTTTTTGTCCCGGATATGTGGAAGGACAATGGAAGAGCTGGTACAATGACCAGCTCTATGAGCTATACGGCATACATACTGTCGTATAGCGGATTAGAAACGTCACGCGCCGGAGGGCTGATCACGTAATGAGAGTGATACCGGGCGACCCAGCCTATAAATTACTTTTAGGCTGTCCACATGGACAGAGAAGGCGTGGTAGGCCCAAATTGTGATAGAGTGATGACGTTAATGCGTCCGCCAGAATGACCAGGATAATTTATTAGGAGACGCAAGATTGTTAAGAACAGCTTAAGTGTAATTTGAAGTTTTTACGTCAAAATGATACGTCACATCACACAGTCAATATTTTTATGATATATTTCAATCGAGATAATCGATCAAGATTCAGGACTGATCAACTACAATGACTAAATATCTAAAATACTACGCTAGATGTCCAGATCAGACGAATGGCTTTATTAGACTAAGAAACGAACGAAGACCCTAAGGCTCTAAACAAATAACTACAATAACAGCTGAATGTGACTTGAATTATGTTTTACCAAACAGTTTTTTATATACGAAAGCCAAGGTTGGGCAGAAATTTTATAGCTTATAAAACTAATAAAAGTAAAATTAACACCGTTCATTATTGAAAAACCCTTTTTCCAATATCAAGGAGTTTGCGTAAACATTGTAGTTCCGTTGCGTAGCCCTGCAACCGGGCCGATTATCTAGTGTTAAGACAAATTACAGTGTTGCTACAATAGGCAATAAACGATGTATTACACCTTTCTCACAGATCTGATTTAGTTGTCTGTTTTTAGTTGTCAGATTTTAGTCTCACAAGGAAAAATTCTAAATTCATTCATTCAAAATTAACTCTATCCACAAAATACGAATGGTTTCATTTGACCTAAACGATTATCGTATAGGAGCAGCTGATTAGTAATGTAATGTACAACCAAGTCCAGAACAGCGGAATATAAAAACTGTATGCATCCTCCTATAGATAGACCCAAAAATAAATAAAATCAATCTATATTTCAATCCTAATGGTAGCATTTGTTGTCAAATCTGAGAGTTGGAGGAATCCATCCACCAATTCCCAACATTTTAGTGGATGAATGTGACCACCACATTATTAAGCAACATCGACAGTCCGGTTAAATCCGTAGAGGAGACTTAAGGAAAGAATCCCAAACATCTTAAATAATCCATTATCTTTGTTTGACAAACGTCTCGAATATCGCCTTCCGAACAAATCTGCACAATGAAAAAAAAGTTTCGGTCTGATACTGATAATTCTCAGTCTGATAATAATTAGTTTAATTAGTTTAATTAACAGAAATAACTGATGAAATAAAAACTTAATGTTTTCAAGTTTGAAAACTTTTTCAACAAGTCAATAGTTTTGGGTATAGAAAATAATCAGCTTTGCAGCTCCTTACCGTTGGTCTTACTTAGATAGCTCGCACTTTCTTTCTTACGATTATTATCATCTTGGTCCACACAAAGTAGGTAACCACATTCCTCTACTAGATTTGAAGGTCGTACATTAGGAGACCGTTTTATAAAAATCATTCAATTTCCACACAGCTGCCATGGTACTTAGGTGGTGTCATCGTATATTGCGAAAATATTACGGCGCCATCCGAATATCCGGTGCTCGTTCCTGAAATCACGAGTATTTTTACGTTCTTTTTTTTTGTTATTATACTCCGATTAAAGTTTATTGTTTAAACCAATAGTAAACATTCGTCCAAATTAATTGGTTGTCATCTAATGGGATATAAGTGTAACAGCCACAATGAAAGAACCTGCTTTATCACTGATGAACAATCTATTATCGTTAAGTGCTTTCAAGAAACAGATAGTTTTCTTTCAATGAAATCGTGCGCCGGAACAGATAAACTTCAAATGGTTGTTCAATTTATCTGTCATAACCATTCACGTCGGTGTTGCTAATGTACAATCACGGTTGCCATGTTGCCACTCTCTCTCTCTTTCTCTTCCAACAGAAACTCTGGTGGCAACATATCTGGCCTAATCTGCAGCAGGAAATGCGTGCTGATGAAGTGCTAGCCGCAGTGTTGCAGCCCGCCCTAACCCTAGTCCAAGAATCTTCAAACTCGGAATATGAAGCAATCATTTTACCTACCTTTAAGTAAGAATCATCGTTTCCTTACCTTCGTTCCAATGTGTATGCAAGCATTCCTATCCTCACCACCATCTCGTTGTCCCAAGCTTTCCTATCCGATGACGATGTTTTGCACTTTCCCAACCATCGCATTGGGTGTACTGTGTCAGTTTGTGTGTACTTTACAAGCAACATCTTAACAGATTTCACACATCCTCGGTACCGACCACCATCCCCATACGATGCGGTTTGGTGGTTTGTATCAATTTTTGGTCTTCTCTTCTTTTCTGTTTGCGCTCTCACTCGCCCACAGGACTGTTTTTGTAGCTCCAAAATCTATACAAGCAACCGTAGCGTTATTAGAGAACTTACACATTATTCTAGAGAAAACACCACGGGATGATATACGGACGGAGGTTTTACCCTTACTGTTCAACGCGTTGGAAAGCACAACGATACAGGTTCAGGTGAGTTTGAAGAGGTTCCATTTTCCGTTTTCCGAGTGCCTGGCTGGGATGGGTGGCATGTGTTATTAGCAGGTACGATATTTAGTGTGGTATGCGAAATGGCACCGTCTGCCCTATCATGGAAGCAATCCAATTATGTAATTCTCGACCTCTTTATCACCCTATGGTAATCTCCAACAAAAAGGGATCTTATTCCTACCTCCAGCATCCAATGCGTTGGTTTCAAGATAATTAAAATCACAGCTTTAGATCCATACTTCACTCTCTTTCGTAAGGTGTACGAAGCGCTAAACGATTGTTTAGGAAGTGTATTGTTTTAAATTTCGCACGGTAATAATCCTTTTTCAAATACTATATCAAACTCGCCACAGACCGCAGCAATGTTCCATGATAATAATAGCTTTTTCCTTAAGAATAATTGAAAAGAAAAAAATAGTTTCCCAATTCTAGTTTTTATGTTGTGATAAAGGTGTGGATATGCCTCGACAGAAATTAACGTCATAGTTCAATCCACAATTCGATTGCTTTTTACTGTTTTACAATTTGAATTTCATAATGCTTGCCTTCACTTAATGCCATCCTTGCATCTGGTACTGAAATCGTTAACTCGAACGGCACAAGACGAGGTTCAATCAAATCCATCACTGTCCTATCAAGATCAAACCCTGAATCACCTTCCGCATACTCTTGGGCAACGCCTTCAAGTGGAGATTAACTTCCATTCCATCCAGCTCTAGTAGCAAAACAGAAAGAGAGAAAATGGCTAGTGTATTTCGCCCTTTCACCACTGTCAATTATCTGCAGCGCGAACCAATCGTCGCTGCAAGGCAACGAAACTTCTTGAATGCTTCGGTTGAACGCTTTGTTGAAACCCCCAAACCCCGCAGGTGGAGAGATAGAGGATATCGTCGTGATTCAAGTTGTGATAAATTAATTTCCCACAGTTGCCTCAGCTGCTCACTCGCACTCGATGCACACGTTCGCATTGCTTTTCGTCTCCCGTTCACAGAGTGCGGCCCTGGTGGCGGTAACCAATGTGTACGACTATCTGGACGACATCACGATCAAGAAGCTGGTGCTGCCGAAGCTAAAGTCGGTGTTCGAGAAGAACCAGAGTGATCTGAAAATCATGGGGAACGTGCTACAGTGCGTCGAACGTACGCTGGATAAGCTGGATAAGTCTCAGGTGAGTTACCACCATCCCGGTACGCCATCGTACGAATGGGAACCAGTTCTCATCCCGGTGTCCTTGCTGCCCCGTGACAGATAATCGATGAGGTGCTGCCGCTGCTGCTCGAAGTACGACTCACCGATCCGGACATCGTGGTGCGCGTCGTCAGTAAGTATGCAACTTCCCATAAACCCCATAAATGTGCTTCCCACGACACTCGTCGCGTATCCGTGAAAGCTCGACTTAGCTGTGAGATGACAGTTTTGCAAAATACTTGCCAGCGGGTTTACCTGTTGCAATCTAACTTGCGGTGGGTTTGCTTTACGTTGCAAAATCTTTCCATTGAACCGGCCATCCGAGACAGTTCAATGGGCTTTTGCAGCATAAACGTTGCCGTACGCCGAACCGTACACTGTGCGTGTGTGTCTATTTTCTGCTGTTGTGCAATAGCCCGAAAGCATTTGGGACGAGACCATTGTGAGATGCAGATGGTAACGCTCATCTGGGGACTTATCGTGCTCCCAATGTCCGGGAGATGTTTCAGCAATTCCATCCATAGTCATTACCCTGGCGGTAAATGATACAAAGAAAAAGCACTCGTGCGTAGTAACCATGCAAAGCAAATCGTTCGTCGTCTGGAGTCTAGCCTCACAACGAATGGAATCTACGAGTTTGGCATAAGCACCATAAGAAAAATATTGTTTGAAATGTTTTCCAAGGTATGTTATGAGTACTTGAAGAAACTCGTCAGAAATTAACTAACCGTACGCTCATTATTAATGGTGCACAATTTATCAACCCCACCTGGAAGTCCTGCAGAGGCATAATGGACAGTACGTTAACTAGTAGGAAAGCAGACCTGAGGCGCTAGTTCATGCATGAAACATGTGCTTCCACATGTAATAACAGGAAAAATGTGTGTTTTTTTGTTGTTGCCGGCAATGTTTGTTGATTTGTACTACAACCCGTAACATTAATGTGGCCTTATGACCGTGTAATACATCATAATGTCAAGGACAAGCCCGAGGACGAGTGAACATTTACTTGCTTCCTCTTTTGTTTAACGGTTATGACTTTTGTACGATTAATTCACAATTGTTATGCTGAAGACAGAATTGTGACAGCAAAATCGTTGACTAACTTTGCAACAAATATCACAGACTAAAGTATTATCTACTAAAATATTTTTACCTAAACCATTCAAGAAATAAAATTCAACTTTCTTGCAAATATATAATTGTAAGGTTAAACTACAAATTTATCAAAATATTTTGTAACTACTCCATCGTCTACAAAAAAAACAGTAACACCTTTTTGCAACTGCAAAAAAAAGAAAAGTAATCACTTCGGGCGAGGTGGTCGAAAATTTAAGTATAAAAATATCCTACTACACCTACACGAAAAACTTTGCCTAGCCATACTGTTGCTATCGGTGGAAACTGGTCCTTGCATAACGTCATCGAAACGATCGTGGAGGCGTACTAATATTAACAACTGGAGCACCAACAACAAGAAAATATCCCCTCTCGGGCGTTGCATCCTATGGAAACAGAGTGTTGTACCTTTATTTATACTATCGGTGGGTGTCTGACAAATTCAAAGAATTATTGCACATAGGAGGTATTGATTAAAGCGAGGGACGTTATGTGCGTCTTTGCCAATGGTCTTTCATTTATTAAAAGTTTAATAATTTTAATTGAGAGTATAATAATAGACATGCTACAGTAATACAATGATTATAATAATAAACAAAATAATAATAATGATAGAATATAATAATAGTCAAGGGTATAATATTGCTGACCATACCTATATTCAAGTTTTTAAATAAACTTTTACATCGATAATGAGTATATGGTACCATGATTATATTACTCTTATGTTCTACTAGCCCGTTTGACATTAAATGCTTCGGCAAGCCATTTTTGTCGGTAATAATACGAGCTTGTGGAGAGTAATCAACGTATTAATGGGCATTACGTGCACCGCGCATTTTCATTCTAATGCATGCACAATTCATCGTGTAATTCGGTGAGCAATAATTACACTTTCACCACCAATATCAAAGGATCATTTTCAACGAATTTCGACGAATCGATGAGGAAAACAGCACAGCTACACACTCAACCACGCTTCAAAGCACTCTGTTCGGGGCATGGTTTGATTCATACGATAAAAGCCATAGTCCTTCCCAGAGCAGATGACGCTCACGGTCCACATAAAATTATCTTCCCCCTGCACTCGGTGACGCTTCGTGGTGAAGTTTGGAATCCGGTGCTGTTAGTAAATGTAATTTAATGAGCTGGAAATCATGTCATAAACCAGTTGATACACTAATAAAGCAAATTGAACAGCAAGCGTACCGCACCCTCAACCGACCCACAATGGCACGGTGATGTTGCGATGTGTCGCGTGTAAATTATACGTGTGTGCATACATAAAGCAGCCAACGTTGGTTGGCGTAAAATTATTCATAGGATTTCCTTCCATTTTCGTCACCCCTTTTGTTGCTACCAGGCAGTGAGTTCTGTTACGCTTACGACATCCTGTTGCCCTCACCAGTTTTATTTTCCCATTTTGTTCCACTATCCCCAGACATCTACCGGATCATGCTGTGTGACAAAAAGTATGGCTTAACGGTTAACATCATGGCGACGAAGGTGATGCCCACGCTGCTACCGCAAACAGTGAATCCGTCGTTAAATCTCGAACAGTTTATGATCCTTCTGGAGGTACGTATAAAACCGTTAGCGCCTGACACCAGCACAGAACAATGCATCTTTAATGTTATGTACCGCTCAAAACCACGCTACCCCGTTCAGGTGCTTCAAGAAATGCTGGACCAAATAGATAGACAACAACGTAACAAATTGAAGCTGGACAATCTATCGCTCCCGTCGCCGGACCGGCACCGGCCACTACGGCATCAGTTCTCGTCCGACAATATGAACGCCCAGCAATTCAACATACCGAACCTACGCATCGATCAGCGCAAAACGTCGAGCGCTGAGGATATGGCACGCAAGAACTCGACAGGTACCCGAAGAGGTATAGGAATGTCTAAACGTGTGCATGCTATAGTTGTGTGTGTGTCGTAACCCCATTTCTAACAGGATCGGGTGCTCTAGGTAGCTGGTGGTTCGGCGGATCGCCGTCCTCGCCGGACAGTAACTTCCTGCGTGTGGTAAACGCTTTCCCCAACCGCCGACTGTCCGACAATACGCTCATGACGCCGAAAATACGCATCGCGCCCTCTTGTGCTTCGTCTCCGGGTGAGTAGAAATACAATGATGGGAATATTATTGTTCAACATGTTCCGGCAAACAAAACCTGTTACAAACGTTACCCTTCTAGTGACGTGTTCTATATGAAGATGCACACGGTAACATCGATAGAGCCCATATTTTTTAAGGTTCTTGGGCCTGCAAGGCCAAACAACGCGCGAAAATTGCAACTAGTTCAAAGAAATTTCATAACTGGTATGATATGTTTTTGCCCGACAAAGTTCTACCAGTTTTTCTATGTTCTAGAGTTGATGTAATAGATAAATACTATAGATTTTACTGCAATACTGACAGTAACACCTTTCTGTCTCTTAACTTATTTACATGCTGCAATTAAGATAAATCATGTGGCAGTAGATTTTCACTACAAAAGATACAAATTCTCTGCTTCACTGCACCAAGCAAACCTAATCCCTTGCCCTAATCCTTTCTCTACCATATAAAATATTTACTGTCTAACAGTTCTGTTCAACAGTCTTTGTTTTCGGTGGGAAATTTGCTACATTGCTAATATCGTTGTACGAACCAGATTACGATACTGTACGAAGCGACATAAACTCGACCCACAATAATCCTTTGAATAATTGCACAAATTACAACACATTGCAACCTATAAATTATCAATGTTCCTTGCTTCGTCGCGTGGAACTTGGCTATCGTCTTGAGAATTTAGCAGCTTTGAGTTGATGTTTGAGTTAGCTGACTGAAGCACATGAAAACCTCAAGGCTTGCTCATCGACACCGTACAGGATACCAACAACTTCGGTCATGCCATAGTGTCATACTCCAGTTGCACTCATTGCGGTGAACTTTAACCGGCGCCCACTTAAAGGATAAAATAGGCTTAGGGCATAAGCTCTATCGTTCGGTCCAGCTCAGCTTCCGTGTGTTTCTCACTGGTTTTGGTGTTTGCATTACTTATTCTTTCCCCGTTGCAGGTGGAACCCCGGGCGGAGGGCTACCGATACGACGACACTCGAGCATTGGTCCGCAGGAACGACGTGGCTCCAACATCAATCTGTCACCACCGACTGTAAGTAGCAAGTGGTCGATCTGCAAACCTATCATCACCCTGTTGTAGCGTGCGTATGTCCGTGTGTGTGCGTGTATCTTTGTAGTACTTTTCGCGTAGTCGAGAAGAGTATTGGAATAAAAGTGAATAACCCAACACGCCAACAAGTAGCATCCAAATAGCCCAAGTAGCGTATAGCTGCATTAGTAATACTGCCAGCTGTAATGCCTAGTGCCTTATTTCTGTTTCTCTTTGCTATCATACTCTCGATCTTTCTCTCTCACGTACATGCATACACGCCAACACTCTGTTGCTGTTCTATAATCGTCATTTGCTATATAATATTCATATAGTAAAGCAATTGAATTTCTACTATGCTCATAAATAGTCAAATCATCATAGGCCTACAAAGCATACCGCGAATACGGTTAATCAGTAGAGTGGACTCACAGACTACCTTGTCTGCATTCTCAGACTTCAACTATAAACAGTAGACTTATTTCAATTAATTAAAAGCACATGAACGGTGTCTGTGTGTGAAACCAACGACAGCCCAAAAATTCGCAACCATACTTAAACATGTGTATAATTGTTACGAAAAGGTCAAACAAATTTACAGTTCCATACCAAAGTGACACTGACTATTGTCCTGCAAAGACAAACATGATAACATGTTGCTTTCTACATTGTCCCCAAAAGCATTCTGTCAATAGCGACGATGTACAAACTTTATTTACTTCAGAGTAATGTAATTTCTATGCGCCCTGTGTATGTAAGCCATATCGGAACTGAACTCAATAGTTTAATTAACATTACATCTCAAGTATACACACAGCTCGCTTCACAAACAATATGTTCGCGTACGGTCGTACCATAATAGACTCCTACAGCTCAAGTGGACAGAGCTTCCGTCGCACGATAATTGGCTAATGAGTTTCCAAACAGTCCTTCCCATCGTGTAATCAATCACACGCTGTACGCTACCCTTCACAAAAGGGTCACTCATTGCGGTCGCACGATACACACTTCATTAGACATCATGACGTTGCAATTTGCACAGGCTACGCCGCCACAGTCCTGGCGGTGTATTTGATATGAGATCGATAAAGAACGTTCTATCACATCGCTAACGATCGCTGTAACAGCATAAACTAACATAAAGTTTCCATTTCTGTTTTCTCTCTTCTCTCCTATCAAAACCAAATGCTCTCTGTTTCTTTTGTTTCATACATGATATCTGTAAACTTCCGACGTGCTTCTCATCTTCTGCGCTTTGTTTCTTCCATATCTTCGGCCGGGATCATCCGAATGATCGTTCCCGACCGCCCGATGGGTTCGGTGCCGATCCGTCAACATGCTACTTTTCCATTTTCCATCTACTGTAGCAGGCTTTCAGCGCTCGAGGAGGCTCCGGGTCGAGCCTTTCTGTGCCTTCCTCATCCGCTTACGTAGTAAGTTTAAGAGAGCGCATGTAATAGACGATGAAGTGAATGAATGAGCACACTGTTCGTCTGCCTGTTCTGGCTGTTTCTTGAGGACCTTCACGTCACGTCATGTTGTAATTTTGTTAACATTTCTTCACACCTGCGTGGCTTCATTCGTCCGTCTTTGGCATGCACGTCTGTGTCTGAGAATGTATTTGTGTGTGTTTTTTGCGATCAAGTTATTACCAACATAAGATTCGCTCGATAAGTGAGATAGGTGGGAATGTTTTCTCATCGCACACCATTCCATTCGCATGTGATGATCGGTGCGATCGGTGTATGTCTTATATTGCACTTGAACGTGTGTTTGCATTTTTTGTCTCGTTCGGTGTCGGCTCCATGCCATGCCGTAAATGTTCGTTTTTTCAAAAACTTGCAAAATCTTTACACGGCCGTGCTGACTGTCGCCTTGCACACATGTCGTCACAGTCTAGTTCGTTGGCTGATGCGTTATTACTGTTGTGTCTTACAATGTCCACTGTGCGCTGTCCACCTTAATGTGACTTTTCCATGCTTGATGCTTGCTTCTTTTTGCTCTGTTTCCTTGTGTATGTGTTTCTGTACGTCCGCATCAATGTGCCAATCGGAGTGCTCTCCTATGTTCCGTGTGGTGTTGACTATGTTCAAGATGCTTCCAGAAATTAACTTCTACCGCAAAAAAAACATCCCTTGGCCATTTTCCCAACATTCCTTGCCCTTGTGCTATTATGTAACGAAATAACTTGATCTTACTTTCCTGCATACCGCCCCCCGCCCTCACCCCCTACCAATTAGTCTGACGAGAGTTAGGTTTTACGTGTCGGCAATTATCTTACAATCCATGGCTTTTAACGTTCATCCACAGCTCCCTTCTCAGACGATTGATTGATTAGATGTGATGAGTTGTTTTTTCTCCT
Source organism: Anopheles marshallii (assembly GCF_943734725.1). Classification (NCBI taxonomy): domain Eukaryota; kingdom Metazoa; phylum Arthropoda; class Insecta; order Diptera; family Culicidae; genus Anopheles; species Anopheles marshallii. The sequence continues at coordinate 44,674,643 of NC_071327.1, forward strand.
TTTCTGGGCAAAAAGCCATTTTCCTAACTTCACAGCAGTGTGCTTCACGTGTTGCGCTCGGAACAAAACAGTAAAAAACAGACAACCAAACAAAAGAACCCTACTTTTTTATGCATCAGTGCATCATCGTCACTTTTACTGCATCACATAGATAACGTTTACTGCTCCCACAAAAAAAAAAAACAAAAAAACAACACCATTTCACTTTGTTTTTCCCGTTTCTCACTTCCGTTGTCGTTTTTTGCTCGTTGTCAGTTTTGTTGAGCTGCTTTTTTCCGGTGCACATTCCACATAAAGGCGCATAAAGCTACTCACACCTAACCTGTTGAACAGAAGCCACCTGTTGGCATTTGGCCGGAAAATGTTAGCTTGCTCACATTTTTTTCCTATTTTACCCCTGTGGTTGTCCTTTCTGGCTTGCATTCTGTTTTACTTTTGTCCCGTCGATAACGATCTGTGCTATGCTATGCTCTATGATGGCTTCTATGGTGGTATACATTTTTGTTGTTGTTTTCGCGACAACATTCACTAGTGCTTTACAATGGGACGTGAGAGCGCGAGTGGTACAATACAGTACCGTACGGTACTGAAACAGAATGTGTCTCGAAAAACAAAACCACAAACACGATTTTGCGACAGATTTTACCCTACGTGAAGCTGTGCACTTATTTTAGACCGCTGCACACAATGTAGTACTTGGTAAGCTGTGGGTAGCATCATTTTCAGCTTCTAACTCTGTATAAAGCCTTTTAATTCTAACTGAGATATGTAGGGAGCGTTAAATGAACAATACATTTCATTATCAAATAAAGGCATCAACATAAAACGTATGGGAATTTTCACGATAATACCAAACAACATCAGCCTCTCAAGTGTTTACTTATGGTATTACTGGTAATTGCACTCCCATCATCATATTGATAAGTTTTCCAATCCTTTTGGTCACCCTCAAACGATTTGATCACCACACTCTGGTTTTTATAAAAATTTATCATTCGTTTGGATTTTTCTCTTTTAAATATTCAGGTCAGGTCAGTGAGGTCAACCGCTCTTATCATTGTACGATATTTGTTATTTGCTTTTCTCGATTCCATCCACTTTTTGCTACTCCCACTTCTGTGTGCGTAATGTAATTTTTTGTTTACAATTTGTTACAATTTCTTTTCAATTTGTTTACACAAATGTGATTGAAATTTACTGAAATCAAATGGGCAGTACTGCCAAATTTTAAATTTATAATTACCTTTTCTCTCTCCACTTGGAACGAGTCGTTCAATCTTAAACGGCTCTGCGTCGTTCTAATGATTCTCGAACCTATTTGCATACCATACTGATATTTTCTGTTTAATTTCACTTCTCAAATGCTTTTATCGCTGCCCTATTGCTCATACTCATTTAACTCTGAACTCCGATAAAGTTTCTCTACGCTTGCATTACTTTAATACGTTTTTATGATATATTTTACACAATTTATAAGTTGTTTTCAACGTTCGCTTGTTTCTCTTGTCGGCTAAAATGGTTTTGCTTCGAGTTACTGTCCTGTGACGTCCGCTTACATTTATTGTACTCGTTTCGTTCGTCTGTTTGAGCTTTATTTGTGGTTTGCATTCGTTTCTTTTTTAATTAACGATTGATCTTCTCTATATGTCTGTTAAAACTGAATGCGTTCATTATATTGTTATTTAACCTGTAAAAATGTACTCTTACTCAAATTTCATTTTTAAACCTAACAAAAGAGTCTTTTCAGATCTATTCGATTAAAGTACTGCTTTCATTTTAAGTTCGATTGCGTTTATTCGTTTCTGTTACGTGATTCTATTTTACTGAAATATCTAAGCTAACAATAATGAAAACAGTACAGTATTTTCAAATTAAGTGCCATGTGTTGTGATATTTTTTCAGATTCGAGTCATTTTTGGTACGAAATTACCCAAATTATGCAATGGAATTACACAATTATTTAATCGTTGTTTAAAATAGTTTCTAATCAGCCATAAAAGCTATATTTAGGACAGCATTTATTTTGATTACTATATTTACTACTATATCTGACTATTTCTAAATGCAGTTTGTTTAAACTTAAACATGAGGTTGTGTATTAAACATAAAAACATCTTTCACAAACTGTTGTCCATGTATAAGCCAATGAAGAAATATTAAGCTTCCATTGTATGAAATTTGGTACAAAAATTGTTTCACACAAAAAAAGCTTGTTTCAATAAGCTTTGCTTACTATCAATAGGAAAAGGCTATTCGGGAAGAGCATTATTTTTTCTAATACAATCAACAAAATTAAAACCACATCATTCGTAATCAAGGCACACACACACGCTATCACCTGCCGACACAGGTGTGTTCCAAACCGCACAAGCAATCGCACGCAGCATACACAACAACAATCAATCAGAAACCAAACAAAAGCGAAAGATGGGCCACTCAAACACACTGACACTATCATCAGTCATGCTGTCATGCACTTGGCGCATACGTTGTACTACGCGGGCTAGTAAACATTCGTACCACTCAAACAACCATTATCCGTATCGTATCAATCCAACTCGAATCGAAAGATGAGCAGAAACAAATATACGCTTTTCTTCCCGTTTGACTCTTTAGCTTGCACGGAGCATGATCGTGAGTACTATCTATCTGTAATTCTTGTTTTCTTGTTATCGTGTGCCGTAACCGTAGCTGCGTTTCCTACAATATTCTAGCGTATGCGTTAATATACCTCCGTGAAACCGGCCCGTCCGGGATCGAACTTCTGCATCCTGTGGGTTCAACATTTCGTACTTTGGTAGAAGAGTTTTTGTTTTCCCCGGAATTTTCCAACCACTTCCACACCATCAATACCACATCCGACTCATTTTCTTTTCCTACCCCTTTCTAGCGAAGGGATATGCAACGTACGGGCTTATCAGGGCTTCAGAGCCGCTGAAGGTTCCGCATCCGATGAAAAATATTTTCCATTGTTTGTCTTTGCGCAGCATATCCTGCAGGCAAGCTTGGTTACACATTCATTCACCTGGACTATCTTTCGACTCGCAGTACTTTTCTTCCGAGTAGGTGACTCCATCGCAAACCATGGCGATGAAGTTTTCTTGGCCGAATCCCTTACTGCCACTACAGTACTAGTGTTTGTTTTACTTTTATCCTTTCCGCCGGAAATCACTTTTCTTCTAAAACTATTATCCTTTGTATATGCGAGGATATGCTGTTATCAACCCGTACTGCTTCTATTGTCTGTTCAAACCGCTATCAACGGAAGGATGCTGTTTGCTTGCTGCAACCAAACGGGTACTATTTTTGTAAGATTTCTATTCGTGACGTAGTGTTGAAACTTGCGGGTTCACCTGAATTACCCGATCCCGGCCGTTCATTCTTTCCTTGTGTGTACCGGTGTAACGTTTGCATTTGGTTTTTGCCCGACGAGAGTTTGGCAGAACTCCTTTATGCAAACAAACAGTACTCGTAGCTCGGCTGGCTCGGATCTCTGTTCGTTGCCATTTTCTGTGCCACATCACTTCTTGCAACACGTCACAACGTATTCGTTTGCTCTTTCCCTAATCCCTTGCCAACAATCCATTCCATTACCGAAACTTGTTACGCAAAAAAAGGAACGCATTTGCATCAAGAAAGTGTGCAGAACGTGATGAGCAGCTTTAATGTTCTCCTGTCCTATGGTGGTTTGCTTTTGTCAGGAATCAGATCAGGTGGATGCTTTTCATACGTACTTTTTTTTAATGTATCTGAGGTTTGTTTATTGTGTCGTTTGTAACATTTTTTTAGTTTCGAATACACTGCATTGACTATTATTGGCTGTAAAGTGAAGCTGGACAACCGCTCGCGTACTGCTACCATTTATCTGTGCTTACTTACCTCGTTCTAGGTGCAACTAGAGACGGATCTATTTTTTGTTTTTGTTTTATATGTAATAAATGTAAAATAAGTATAATTTTCGAATCATTCCATCATTTAAAGGTACGTGGCTTGCTACTAGTAAAGCCAATTTCGATTCTTTATTTTTTTACATATTTTTATACCACATTACTACATTATCCAATTGAAAACACTATCGGCACAGTTTTGATCTAACTATGCTATTTAATTATTTTTTTTAAATTTAATAAAATTAAACCATTTATCGTACCGTAGCTGGGTGCATTAGTGAAAATAGTAAAAACTGTCATTGTGCAGGTCGTTTGTTATTACTGTTAATATACTCTTGGTAATGTGAAGTACTAAAAAATATGTAAATCGTTGTCTCTAATACTACATTTTTCCTAATTTTAGACTCATTCTAAGGCTACTCATCTATAAGGACAGACATTGACCTTTAGTACATATTAAGTACACAGAGTATGGCAAACTATCTATGAAAGACAAACATTGGCATTTAGTACAATTTATAATACACTTTAAAACGCACAGTCCATAAAATCTAAGCACCCTTGTGCATATATTGAAACATAAAGTGCCTACCAAATGCCCGCCATTTTATCGTTCGGTACCAAATAACAATGGAACGAAGCTGGAAACAGTATACTTATCACAACCCACATCGTCCAATCAAGCAATAAAACACGCCTGCCGATGACAGTTTTTACCACCCACGGAATAGAAACAAACGAAACGAAAAAAAACGAGCAAATGGAAGGTGTGCGCAATTGGCCAACCCTGCCAGTGCTCATACACCCTGACGGGACGGGAGGCAAATGACCCGTGACAACAGCGTGGAAAAAACACTCCACCGAACCAAAATTGACAACCACTAATTGCATTTCACATTTCTCTTCTCTTTTTTCCTTCCTTTCCTGTCGATGTTTTTCTTCTCTCATGTCTCTATCATCATTGGGGACATTCTGGCACGGCCTGGTTCAACCTACACCTTACACCCGACCATGGATTGCAACGTACCGCAGGGAGGCTCGATGCCGAACACTTCGAGCAGTGTTCCGTTCCTACTGTCGTCGAGCATGCAATCGATCCGGAGCCGTCGTACCTCGACCGTGCTCTCGTCCGGACCGCTCGGTTCCGGTTCCGGTCTGCTCCAACAGCTCGGTTCCGGCATGGTAAGACAACTGACTGGTTATGGTGGCTCCGGTGCCGCAAGTCCGGTTCAACAGTCTCTTTTCAATGGAAATTCTAGTAGTCAGACTCGAAATAATTATGTACGAAAGTGTCCGTCACTAAATATTACGTTTAGCCGTTAAGACACACCGCATACAACTCCCGAACCACGTTCGCACACCCAACAACACTTTGCACATATGTTCATATGATCGCAGGTTCACTCACACGCATTCCACGCGCAACACTCACCATCATTTGCTCACGATCGCAATCACATTTTCATCCACCGTCCTTACCATATCTTCATCGCATTCAATTTGTTTAATTCATTGCTTTTTTTATTCAAAAGGTTCTTTTTTCTGCCATCATAAAATATGCCTATTATTTATATAATGTTATGTTTCTCTGTTTTCTGTTTTACTCATTGGCAGAAAATCAATCATTTTGCTTAATAATTCTTCGTTATAGCTATATTGGCGTAAATTTACGTATGCGTTTCACTCATTTTCATTGTTATTCTTGTTTCTTGGAAAATCTGTTTGTTTTGGTTAACGTATTTGAATTGTCATTGATGTAGTGTTTTTTTTTAAATTGATAGCATTCTTCTCCATTTATTTCTTCATTGTATTTTAAACGATAACCAGATACCGAACATTGGCACGTTTTCTTATTGTATTTTCTTCACGTAACCGAAACGAGTGCACCTTTTTTCGTCTAAATCATTTATTTGGATTGCGCAGACTGTTTTCATTATTAATTTTCTACCCAAAATGCATACACAAGCTTGCAACAATCGCACATTATGCAAACGAAAACAATCAAACGAATACAATAATTACACGAATAAAACACCCCGTAAATTTTCGGCAAAAAAGGCAATAATGAAGAGGCGCAAACGAGAAATAATTCATAAAGTAACAATGTAAGAATTAAAATGAAGATAAATACGTTACACATTCACAACAGCAAATGCAAGATAGGTAAACATGAAGATACATATTAATGCGTCATACCGCTAACGAATGCGCCCTCGGATATTAACGTTATGACAGTTTAAGACAAACTCTACAACATTCTCATTGTAATCCCGGGCAGATTTGAGTGTTTAGTAACGAACGGTTTTTATTGCATAACTAAGCGTTTCCGTCGCAATTGGACAGTAGAAAGTTTAAATAAGCGATAACATGCAACGGCCATCTGTTAGACATGGCGTACATACATTCCCGACCACGTAAGTATAACGATAAGTACAACGATCATTCGTGGGCTAGTTGGTAACCTTCGTCGACAAATCATCGGCCAAACGATGGTGCTGGTGGGCTCACCACCAACAATGGTTAACGATAAGACTGGTGGGTGTTGAATGTATGTGTTCCCTTCTTGTAATTTATCCTGTTTTTCTGTGCCCGTGCGTTGTGGGCAAATGTATGTGTTTAATGAATGTGAGAGAGTGCGTATGTGTGTATGTGTGCTAGATTATACATTGATAAACTGTTCGTAACGTTTACAGTAACAAATGCTCTAATTGGCTAGTGATAAGTTATATTACTGTTGAACAAATTTCGGCATATAATGGACAGAAATCATCATACAACATTTGTTATGTGTTTAAATTTCTGTCAAGGATGCGCGATTAATTTAATATATTAATACAGTGAAGCATTCAACGCTTCATTATAGCTGCTAAAAATATATGGTCATGACATTAAATTTCTTTATCATCATACAAGTTCAGAATTTAAGGAGTAATAGTCATTGAAGTGCAGTAACAATTCCTTAAATCAATATTATAATGATGGAACAAAAAGTACGAACCCCTCAAAAACAGTGTCTATTAATGAACAGTTAGTGGCTTCGTGTTTCTATCCCTATCGATTGCTATGGGATTAAATCTTTCTCACTGTTTTCCTACCTTTCTGAAAACTTAATTCTATCAGAGCTCTTTCTCCTTTCACTATCCCTATCCAATGAACTAATCTCTAGTTTTGCTTGTGTACAACATGTTCAATGTGTAATTATATACTTCTCTATCTACCTCACAGCTAGAAAAAGGTTTGCACGTTACTAAAAGCGTCCAACTGTATAAATAATTATGTTTGTCTCTGTTAGTAATAGACAAATTGCCATGATCATGCCTTGTCACAGTGGATGCATCTATTCAACATTTATCATTGTCAAACTGTCAACAAAGGTTACACAAATTTTCCTGTTAATGTTACCGTACGGTTAAGCTGTAGTGTGCATTGTTTGCTAAGTCTACGGTAAAGTTGTCAAACGTTTATGTTTGAAAAGCTTTCAAACTGTCCTCATCTTCCTACTATACTGAATGCTATGAATATATACACACACGCCTGCGGTTTTAAATACCAACTATCCAAACTTACCTTTATTCGCCTTTCTGTATTGTGGCTATCTTCGAACAACGTTGTGCGAGCTTTGCTAAATGTGTCGATGTTTCGATGTATCACATCGTGCTGTAGGATTTATCTTCTTTTTTTATTTATGTTGATAAAAGTAAATATAAAGTCGCTAAAGTTACAAATACAAGAAACACAACAATCGACAAAAATAGAACGATGGCTCTGTGTTTGCCTTCCACCTATAGCTGTAATATCAAATGATAATAGCATTAAGCCTCCAGATCGGTTCCACAGAGTTTTGTCGCAATTAATTACACCATAAACTATCATCCAATTAACATGTGATCCGTTCGCACAACACTCATCTGTGCTGTACAAAGTTGTGTTTGTTTTACTTTAGAGCATTTGAGTCATCGTTACCATTCTCTGCCCGGGAATCAATAATGATCTTGTTGTAGTATACTTTATTACAAACCTCATATTACAGATTTGCCTCTAATACTATCAGAGATGCATCCTATCTTTGCAATGATGAATGAGAATGTTTAAGAAGTCCGTCTAAGTCAACCTAAGTCTTACCTAATGAGCTTTGGGTTTTTCGCTACTAATCGTGTGAGATGCTTATGCTTCTTTTACAAAAAAAAAATATTATATTCGGATTTTATTTTGGCTGTTCGTGCTTCTGCTAAAAATCACCATTAGTTTCCCGGAGTCCTCGCATTCCTTAACATAATTTGCCTTATATATTTTTTAAATCTTCTTATTATATGTTATTTTTGTCACTATATATATATAGCTCTCTAAATTTAGATGATCCTCTCATATCCTTTCAAAATTCATTGTTGTACAATTCCATACAATTCCATATATTATAACTCCTCACATTCAAAAATTTCATCTGAAAATTACGGTTTATTTTTTATCTTCAACAACCTGAAACAAATTCTACAATAATTCATTTTGTATATGATTTTCAACCCTCAAACCGCTCACAACAATACTTCATTCACAATGCTGCTGCACATTATCTGTCAAACGATATAAACAAATATTTCTACACAGAAAACTCCAAGGGAAATTTCCACAAAACCATTTGAACATTTCTGCAATGGTATGATTGCTATTTCCGTTTGCCAAACGTACCTATAGCAGCTGTACTATTACTGCATTGCAAGAACCACAACACTATCGCCCTACTAAAAAATTCATCTGCTGCCTTTGTTCTCGGTCGAGTCAAGTTATTCGACGTATCAGACCATAACCACGTTTACCAACATTATTTCCTGACCAATTTTATTTTATTAATCTGCATGCTGAGTACTGTAAACAAGGTAGCTTGTTATGTAACTCAGTCAGCACAACTCGTTTAGCATTCATTATTTAAGTATCATATTTTATATTAATTTTGATTATACTCTTATCGATTTATCATCCATCAAATATGTTTTCGATAAGGATGTTAATTTATTTTCATATATAAATATGCATCATTCAGTTATATTGATGCCGTTATGAAGTACGAGTTATCGAGCGTTTATCGTACAGTGAAATGGATTATAGTTAAAGAAATTATCTTATTTTTCAGCAAATTTCGTTTGACACATTTTGGACGCTATTATTGTATATACGGATATTATGTTTTTTTATATTATGATATGCGTTATTTGTTTGATTTTGAACTTGTGTTTAGAGTTTCTGTACATCAAACCTAACAAGTGGTTCGACTCATCGAACGTATGACCATGCGTCTCCATTAAACCAACACGTGACCATGCGTCTCCACTGACTGAACGAAAGACCAGGCAGCTTCATAAGTTTTTTTTACAAAACCCAGAATTCTTCATTCTATTGTACTAATTTGCGGTAAAGCTAATGAATCATATAATTTTTCATAACACTAAAGCATAAAAACAAACAATAATTAAACTGTTCATTTTACGCCCTTCGTTGGTTTTCCCTTTTTTGTGTGTTTCAGTTACCCTGGTGAATATTTAATTAATTATAAAGGAGACATAAAACCAAACACCCATCAGAAACTCCACACAGGTTCCTGCCTCCCACACAAACAAACACATGTTGCACAGCTCAGTGTGGGTGTAGTGAAAAACGATTCGGCATGGATTTGCACGTCACTTTGCATGCAACACCTGAGCCCACACATACACACACACACACACACACACACACACACATATATTCACGCGCATCGAATGTGCGCGTCAACGAGCGTATCACCACTCTGCTCACCGCTATGCACAACTGTACACAATACAAATCGAATCAGTGGCACTGCACCTCCCTCCATACACGCTTTAACACAGGTCTACTGGCATCGATAGCTGCTTCCGGTTTCTCATTCCGCTTCCAGCACACGCACAGGTGGAAGTAGCGCACCGGCAACGAGCATGGCTTTAGTATTTCATTACGAGGCTGCGGTTCTAATCCAGTTTGATGTATTACGGCGCTACATACACGTAACGCGCGCTAGCGGTATGTTGCATATGTGCTACGTGAGTTTGGCCCCTTTGCTCTTGTTCGCGGTGGTAAGTCCCATCGTACGGATTGCGACCCTCGCAGAGCGGCCATATTTCTTGATGGTTGTCATTTGTTCTCATTTCCGTCCATATCCTTCCACCTGTATCAGACCGCCAGTCGGCCAGTTGTTTGCCTCTTGTTTGAAGGTTTTGTACCAATTTTACACACTCCTATCGGTGTACGGGTTTCGGCTCAATTTATCCGTGAAATTCCTATCCAATCGGTGACTGTGCCTTCCGTACCGTATCTAAATATACACTGTGTATGCGCATTGTGTACCCGAATACAAATGAATACCAAATCATTTGCTCCTTAATCCTTCTGTGCTGAAATTGCGCAACGGTATAACCTGCGTTGGAAATGTTAAAGTAACCGGTGCTTACTCCCTTTAAACTAACGCATCGCAGTTAAAACACAAATAAATAAATGCCAATTGGGCAGGATTTTTGGCTGAATATTCATCATCAGCTGTTGCAAACAATCACAAAAGAAAACAATAACAATAGCAGCTTTTCCCTGATGCTCTTTAATCTGCCCCGCTATCTAAAAGCTCCATAAAACGATATTGTACGGGCGCAACACGCATGGTACAACGCTGAGCAACCATTTTATGTTTGTCTGTAATCAGATTAAACGTTGTACTCCACAGTTGGATGAAAATTTCATTTTCTTGCGAATGAACATTTTATTCGCATTGCCTACGGTAGCTGCCAGGTCCCCTGTGCAATTACTCAGACGCCTCGCGACGTGATGACCCATACCCATGGCACCATCTAATCTCACTCCATCTGTTATATGGGAACCCCGAGAGTAGAATTTTACGCAAAGTGAAAGCGGAATTGGGTATAAGCCTTACGATGGCATTGAAAATATGTTGTGTATGTCATTTTTCCACTAGCCAGTGCTCCCTCGAGACGGTGCTACGAGACAACATGGCGTGGTATCAAAGGTAAAACAGACTCGCATCAGCGTTTCAATCGTTAAAGACAACCAATCTGTATACTCTCCAAGATTCGGCCAAAGAATGAAAAACATGATCGCTTATGGCTGATGCGAATAAAAACAATCTTCTATGCTCACCCAAACGTAGCAACAACCCCCAAAAGAAATCTGTCAAACTTGCCAAAACTGTGTTCGAATTTTTTGCGGAACACTACATTTCATACCACTTTTTCACAGTGGTTGGCAGCGTACAATGGAACCTTTCTGTCATTGTTCTTTTCTTTTTGTGGAAACAATACGTCGTAGAGTAAAGTATATACCGATTGCAACAATGGAAAATTATTCTTGTCAATAGCACACGCCACCTTTTCCCAGGTACTTTTTAAGATTTTCCCCGGGGAATGAGCCTTGTAGATTTTTTGCATATTTTGTACGTTTTTAATATATTTTTGCTCCTGTACATACGCGCTTTGTTTTATAAAGTTTTGTTATAGATCTTTTGACGTCAACACAAATCCGCCTAATGCTATGAAACCTTGCTTGAATTTTAATAATTCAGTGAACCCACCAAAGCTGGCACCAACATACTCAATCTTCATTTACTTAAGCGCTTGAGGCACACTGCATAAACAAAACCCGCACCACGATGCCAGCAACTTGGCTGCACACCGCCTTTAACGGACAAAAAGCACACAGCGATTCCACTGTACGCCCGTAACTTTGCTTTTGAACAAATGCTTGGAGCACAGTTTATTTACTCGATCAGAACAACAACCACAAAGAAAAACGTTGCACGCAAAACGAATTACACTGCATTGAATGTGGCGTCGCACCACTAAGATAAGCCGCTAACTACGACACCAACACTGTATCTTCCTACAAACATCAACAGTCACCATAGAGCGGATGCTTTCGCTACTCAATGCTCCACACTGTGGCACGCTATCACTGCATCGTGTTTGGCTTTCCCAGAAGATGATAACAACTCACTACCAGTATACAGATAATGTCATGTAGAACTATAAACAACACAACAACAAAACTACAGCTACTAAAAAATCACTAAAGTCACCACAACTGTCAACTGTCAAACATCATCACCACTTAACAACAACCACAGTTCAGAACGACACAAAGCACCGAAAATAAAACATACCTATGGCACAAACAGTCTTACAAGATATGTAGCTTTTGAACGAGAAAGCTTTAAGACGAGAACAGCGTACAAAAAAAACCGAATCGATTGGATACCGAACATTCTCCTACAAAAGATTTCTCTTTTTCTCTTTCTCTCTTTCTCTTTCTCTTTCTTTTATATCTGCTCTCCACTGACACATTGTACAATTGTGTTAATGCGTCCGTGCGTGTGTATGTCCGTGTATCTGTGTATGTGCTAATATACAAAAACAAACATACTTATATTTCAAAATCTTCATATAAACTCGAACAACTAAATCCATCTCGACCCTCGCAACAACGCAACCGTGACAGTCTACTGTCGTCAAGCAGTCGTCCAAAATTTCCAACCTCAAGCCATTGGAACTGTTGTCCTATGCTCCGGCTTCGCGTAATACCAGCGCAACTAGTAGCTTCCAGCGCAGCTTTCAGAAGAGCCAGAAAAAGGCGATCAAAAATCTGCGCAAAAGCTTTAAGCTCTGAAAAGCTACAAGCCATACCTGGGACGATGCCGTACAGAAGGCATTGGGAAAGTAGGACCGAGCGAGCAACGCAGAAAAAGCGAGCACATCGTTTAATGGAAGAATGGATTGGAATCAATTTCGGATCTATTGTTTTCAAATTTCCCCAAGACGAGACAATGTCCCAAGCCGACATCGCCATATTCGATCTCTTACATTCTCTCGCTACTTTCCGCTTTACATATGCTCTCATATACCTATCTGGTTTTCATCATGGCTTGTATGTGTGTGTGTATATGGACCGAAATGTATGGACCGAAATCGTTGCATGAACGGTGGTAGCTCTAACACCGTCAAACTTAGTAATGCATCTCGCCTACTTGGATCGGGGTACTGCTGCCCAATGAATGTATCTCTTAGTACTTACTATGTCGCTAGAATGGAACAAGACGTGCACAAGTCGTAACCGGGAAACCGTCAAAAAGATGACTGTGGAAACAAATAGAAGAAGTTCATTCTGTAGCGACTTGCGTAACATTTCCGTAGCTCGTTACAAACTACTACAACCAATCCATTACTAAGTCTGCACTGTCACTGTCGCTTTTTCTGTACCTGTCAGAATCTATACCTTTGTCTGCATGATACTCGATATCGTTAGACCAATTGAAGCCAAAAACAAAACGAACAAAACAGAACAGCAGTTCCAACCGTCATGATATGATTCTAATCATAACTAAGACACCAATGTACACAAGCCACAGCATGCAACAAGTACGACACCACTGTAACAACAACACCAGAAACCGTCAGAGGGCAAACTGGTAAACGAACAAAAACATAAGCAAATGGATCATTTAAACGTGTGCCGCCCCCAACGTAGAGTAGAAGTGGCATTAGGAGCATTTTTGTGAAGCCACCGGTTTCTAACTGCAATCATCCGATGTTTATTGTTAGGAGTAAGGAATTGAACGCTGGCTGTAGAATAATAATGAAACAAATCAATCTTTCGGTGGCTATCACCTGTTAACAACATTAAACACCATCGCTAATGGCTAACCAAAATCAAACTAATCAAATCAAACACACATGGGACACAAATCTACGATGTTCAATTTCACCACTAACCGCAGCTAGGACTACAAAATGAACGTCAATTCATCGATTGTATCGCAATCATCGTGTTGGGTGTATGAGTGTGTTGCTGTGCATGTAGAACAAGAAACAGTTATGAGCAGTACAAGAAATGTATCGTCTTTTGCGCAAAGTAGCGTTAGAGACAGTGCGGATCTTCGACCCGACCCGATAAACTAGTACCATCCCTGCCCCACAGGCACAACAAGTAAGATCGTATCAGTAGAAACAGTAGACTTTTCCAAGTAGAACCTTTAGGAGTTCGCAACACCAACGGTTTTTCCATGGAGTCCTTCATATACCACACCGTAATTTTCCACTCCTTTTTTAAACAATCTCTTCCTTATCTATCGATTTAAAGTACTGTACTGGTAAACAAATACTGTAGCAATTGTACCGCTAGTTACAAACAACATTGCACACACAAAACACGTACAGTTCCTATCAGTTTTCGTAATACTCTAAATAGCAAGTTCTGTTTAATTTTGGTTCTCCGGGTGTTTACTTTCTTTCCAAAACTGGTACTTTCTGTTACATTTGCTAAGCTCATCCCTTGCTTGCACTCATACTACCATCACCAAACTCTACTCACACCTCCACTCACCATTGTGATGCATGCTTCATCTTCCAACATTCATCATCCAGCTCACGTATCTGCTTGACGGCCCGTTTGTTCACCACAATCATCTGTATATTTTCAGATACTGAACACCAAAAACTTCAAATCCGTTCTGGAAAAAGTTACTAAAAATCGTCCCCGATCATCATCCCTGTTTAGCGTGGACAATGATCGTTAGAAGTATAAATCCAATATGGATGCACCTTAAAAGAGCACTGACTGTTTAAAATACTATTAACGCTAATTATATTGCCCTCCGAAGCACATCTAAACAAAGGGGGGAAATAATGATAATAGAGAAAGATAAACACCCCATCACGATACACACATGATGCACAAGATCCTCTGTAATGGTTTCCCCAGCTGAGTGTACAAACGCTCTGTAGCGTCCAATCCTGGATTAGAGCGAAAGGATATTAGCGCCATCTGGCGAAGAAATGTCAAAGCACCTTCCTACACACCGATACACCACATACCACATACCGTCAGACAAGAGAATATAGCTACATCATGTCTTTATATTATATATATATATATATATATATGAATGTATGTGTGTATGTGTGAGTATGTGCACGTGCGTCTTTATTCCCTTGAGATCGATGAATACAAGACCATTTTTCGACCACCTCACACCACCAATCGAGTGATCGGTGAACGTTTCCAGCCACTATCAACACCAAACCACACGTACTCCACCGTTGAATCCATCTGTGCTTAAAAATAAATAAAACAAATAACCACCCGACAGACAGCACGCACCGCCGCGCATCTAACAACCCAACACCACAACAAAAGCCATATTTGTCCAACGCCCTTCCCCTCATTCCGATGCTCCGAGTGATCGGTTACGACAACCTAGTGAACCGAAGCGTTCCGAGGTAAGCCATGTTTAGCCAATCCGGCCCGCGATGGTTGCAAACGGAAATCAACTAACCGGCCGGTTAGAGTAGACAACATACCTAGTAGACATCCTTTTTAGTCGTAGCAATCATGTCATACGCATTTACGTTTAGCGTCGGACGCATTCAGGATGTCGTGAATTTTCTTTTTTCCTATAGCGCTGTAATGACGTAGTTTGAAAGTTGCTCTTATCTTCAAGTAGACAGCGTACTGGTGCCACACGCTGCTGGTGTACTGTTTTAGTACGGATGTTTAGATTAGTATTGGATCGAGTCAAAATTACGCATACCGTCACACCGGTGGGATATTTCATTCTGTCTTTCCTATTGGTTTTAGTTACATCGTAGAATATCGCTGTTTTATTGATCATTTTATCCGTGAAACAACATATCGTCTCGTTGTCAGGAGAACGGAACCAAAAATGTACTTACTGTGCTTCAATTTTTATGTCAACCGTTTTAGTACAATTGTCAATTGATTTATAGCGCTACTGCTATCTTGTGCAGTGCAATTGGAAACAAAAAAACCTCTTCATATCCTCCAATTCGATACAGTATGTATTTTATAAAATACCATTTTTCCACTACTCCTCCTCCCTTTACAAAGAAAAAGCATAATGTACTAAAGAGTGTACATAATAATTCGTCAACCAATGCACAGATTGGCCTTTGATGGAACATCGGAATTAGGGTCAGAATTGTATTGAATGCAATGTTATGTATGTTTTTAGATATGTTATTAGTTCCTACAGCTATGTTTTACAGACAAAAGACTATCACGCTTAATACACATGCACAAACAACTGTTAATTGTATGTATGTTATCTTTAACAGGAGTTTTGTAAAAAAAAAATTATTTATTTCACATTACTAAACATAAAGCGGTACTTGAAGACAAATATGCGCAAGGTGCTATCAATTCAACGAACCTTTATCGATGTTGTACTAAAATGTACTAAAAACACATAGTTTTTACACTATATCATAATTTACATTTCCTTCAACAATTACATATTGATCATCAAATGCATGTTTCGCATAAAAATTATCATATTTTTCCGAGGTTAACCTTATCTTCAACACAAACAAATTCCCCAAACAACACATTTCGAAGTGTCGTGATGCTTGACCCGCAACCGAACTATGTTGAAATCTCGTAGTATTTTTTGGTTTTGAATTACCTTCACTGATTTACTGCTTGTTCTTAAACATTGGTCGTTTTCAGCTTGCTCGTCTATCTGGCCGTTCCTGTTTTCCCGTTGAAGAATGAAAGGCATTACTATGTATAGAGCTGAAGCGTAAATAGTTTGGTTAATAACTCTGCTCTGTGTATTCAATGTTTCAGTATTGCATGCCTATCGACGGTTGTTGAGCGATGTGTTTTGTTTCTTAGTGCTAACAGATAGTAAATGGACCGTACTGAATGTTTCATACATCCCATAATCATGCATAGCGCCGACGGGTGATCAACACTGTTGAAGGCATGGTCCTCCTGACCTATAATCCGATTACCAACATGATCAAGATCCAATTAACGATAATTATCGACCAATTGCTCTTTAAACACTTTTCATGCGTGAAATCGTATGGTTTAATATCGGTTGACATTAATCACGAATCAGCTCATCAGTTACTATTGGAAAAATTACATCACATCATTGGCACATTCCCAAACACACACTTCCGTTGCAATTTCGTTGCCAGCAGCAAATCTTCAATGAAGCAAAAAAAAAAACAAATAACCTTCAAATTTAATCACGTTTTCCAACCTCAATCAGTGAATACAAATTAAATAACATCCAACTTTAAAGCGCTACGCCAAAAAAGTTCTACTTTTCGAACGTTCGTATTCCATGGTTTCATGAAAGTCATTCGATTGTAAACATTTTCATACGGCGATTCAGGCAAAAACAATTGAAGAATAAATAAATGTATGAAGCTGAAACATAATTACATAATTGCAACGTTACTTAAAAAAAGTACTCCCATATTTTGTTGCCACCGATCAATCGCGTTCGGTCCTTCGTGCGGTTTGTGTTCAATCAAACATTAATTGTGCGGTTCGTTTTCAACAAGCGGTTCAGAATGCTTATTTTATTACATTTCTCTCATACCGTTCCCGGAAACGGTGAAAGAAAATATAAATCACTGTTGTGGTTCGCACCATTGCACTACAGTGGTTCTTGAATTTCAAAAGTACGGCTATATTTTCTCTACGCCCTAATCAGCGCTAATAAAAATATTATAACTATACTAACTATATTTACAATTAAAACTTCATCTGCCTTAACATATCCCACCATGCAAATCATCTCTGCATTCGATTGTGTTTTATTTGTCCGTACGAATAGGTGCATAGGTGTGTAGGATGTACATGTGCAGTGTGTTGCTATATATTGTAGTTGGTAGTTCAATGTGGCCATGCTCTTATTTCTAGTTGCTCATGGTAGTATTTTTCTTTTTCTCTTTGCCTCTCTCTCTCTCTCTCTTTCTTCTTCAATTTCTACATTTCCCTCTTAAACTTTACTTTCATCTGCTCATGAATCATCACTCTGCTCTTATAATCTTATGATCATTACCCTCATCTCTGTCGAATCGTCCACGTGCACCAACCCATATTGATGTCCGTCATCTGGGAGGGGGGTTCTGCATCGGTCACGAATGCACAACCCACTCGCCTGCATCACGCCAAATCAAAAACCGAAAACAAAAAATCGACCATTCCTCTCTGAATTGCAGCGACAGCTGTACGCATTAATGACCAAAGATAGATTCACGCTCAGCAGTAATAGTAGTGCACAGCAGGCACCACCCAAACCGCACGCACCTCTGTCAGCATCCGCTACCGCTCTCAACACTGCATCCGTTACATCTGGTTGCTCGGCTAACGTCACCGTCGGCACCATTAAACTTACCAGCGGTGGGATCGCAACCATTACCAATGCAAGCATTACTTCCGGTACACCCAACATTACCACACCGCTAGTAGGTTCGTGCGGTCGCCACGGCTCTACAACGTCATTGACCATCGCCAGCCAACTCTCCAAATGTTCGTCCCAGGGCAGCACGATCGGTACCATTTCCACGGGGACGAGAAGCCGTTCAGCCAGTACCACATTGGGTGCGCCGACGTCCGTTACCTCCTTTTCGACCTCCCTTTCAAATCGTATCACTGCACAAGTTCCTCCACCGACGACATTGCCAATCGGAAGTATGGCCGCAAAGTCACCAACCTTTGGAACTAGTGCACATCGTTAGTTTAACTTTATTGTAAAATAGGTGGCAGAGAAAATTCATTCCATTGCAGTCCATTTATTAATACTTTCAGTTAGTAACACTGCCCTTATAGGAAGGCTTTATGCATGCGCTTTAAATTAAACTAATTACATTTATAAATCTATTAAGATTGTAAAAAAAAAATATTTATCTTTTACGATTAAAATTCAGGGTTTCCTTAATTAACTTGACCAACAGTATTCGGTTTACGTCAGTAGTGAATCTCATTACTTGTGAGCTACATATTTTTGTTAGCGCTTCGACCTTCTGAGGATCATTAAAGTGGCCCTCCAATTTTCATGTGAATAATACAAAAAATGGCCTCATATTTGCACCTGCCCTACAGCAATTATCAGTCTGATCATCTGGGAAAGGAATACAGTTGATTCTAGAAGAACAAAATAACTGTGGAAAATTAAATTTAGCCTCAGTAGCCTTTGAGTAAGCTGCATGTCCACAAGCATGAACATGTGTGCAGTGTGTCCTGTAAAGCTTTCCATTACACTTATTTTTATTCTAAAAAACAGATATTGCGAAACCGCATGTACAATTGTAACCCACTTTTTATTGGTAGTTATACAACTTTTTGTTGTCACATAAAATGGCAATTCCTGGATTTACCTAGCAAAATATTTTTGCTTTCTATTAATCTATTTTATTTGTGCCAGTTTTTATTCTCGACATTGCTGCTGGTTTAAGATTCATTTAAGATTCATTATCTATTCAAACACCACTTCCAATCTAATGAGGAGTATTGCAAATCTACATAGGTCACAATTTTGTACAACTGAAACCCGTTAACGTTGGCGGATAGCCGGTCAGACCGAACACAACGATCAAACGAGAGGATGTTCTATATTTTACCTGTTAAACTACCGACAGCTAAGAGCTGTTCAATGAAACCTTGTTAAACAGATGTGTCGCACGCACGGTATCACGCTGGACGTGATACCATTCGATGTAAAACACAACACACGTTGATTTATATCGTAAGAAAACGCAACATTAAATGTACGGTATACACTGCAACACCCTTGTCGCTTGACAGCTCATTTCCATGCACCCATTCTCGTAAAATGGTTTATGTAGACAACAAGTGGTTCTTTGTAGAACTTTGTAGAAAAAAAATATTATTTGTGTTTCTCTGCTCGCACTGTACTGTGTTCAAACATTTAATCCCCGCCCTTACACTTTCTCAAAAAGAGACGCTCGTTAGCTGTTGCATAATCAAACGCATCAAAGAGCCGCTGCATCATACGTGACGTGGAAAAAATATGTTCCATACGTGGTCCTTCTTAACCGTAACCCATCAAGCACTTAGCATCGTGCTGCTTTAACTCTTTAACACACTATCTCTACCACTGGCCCCGGTGCCCCGGTTGTGTAAAATGGCGGCGGAATGATTAAAATGAAGCAAACTTCACGCCCGTCGCTCAAAAGTGAAAGCAACCGTATGATCGTCAGTTACTATGGTGCAGCCATAGTGTGCACGAGTAGACACACTCCAGTGGCAAGGTTGGGTTTAGTATGACGTGCTGTGAATTTTGTGCTTTCAAGCACAGCGTCGCTGCTTGCGAACTTTCGTGCGAGGCCCGCGAAGCAATCAGCACCCATAGGGAAGGCAGATGGTAGTGAGTAACTATTTCATTTCCACGCTTCTTACAATGAATGTTTAATGTCAAACGGTGCGCAACGGAAAATGGAACTTCTTTGCAGGGGATGAATAGTTGTTCATCTCGGCATACACCCTCCATTCCTTGCTTACAGCTCATTAACATGATTTCATGGCAAACAGTGTCACGCGGAGTTACATTACATGGGATGGTTTTTTAACGAATCTTTCGGTTAGGTTCATATGGAAGGAAACTCGTGTGTAATGTACTAATCTCGATGCTTCTTCTCAAAGAATTCCAACTAATGTTTATTTGACTGATCAAATTGCACCCAGAATCACAGCCCTACATAATCCATTAGGCTCATGAATCGCTGTATTGAAACGTGTGTGTTGTGAAAACCATTTTTTAATATTGTTTTTAAATTTTCTTAATGGGCAATGCAAATATAAAGCACTTTACTTCTACGTGGAATGTTATCGAAACAAAAACTAAATCTAAAAAACCAAACACAATAACACAAATCATGTCAATTCCACAACATAATGGATCCGTTGTTAAATAAAGTCAGGCGGAGTAGAGGATAATGGGTAACATTTGCATGTCGCACACCGTGTAGCAAAGTTCAGTAAGAAGAAGCAAATGCACAAGTCTGATGAGATGAGATTTAATATTGAAAACGAACTCACATTGGTGAAGGTATACCAATATACGCTACAATCTGATCTGTCAACGTTCCCCTCCGTGTCTTATCCTGTAAATCTTAACCAACACGAGCTGAAACAGCTAACATATAAATGCAAAACGTACATTAAAAAATCATACTTTTTGCAAAAAACTAAGAAACATCTGTGCGATGTTGCACAGAAAAGATGCAATCCCAAATTATACAGTCATTTAAGTGTTTTTTTATGCTTTGCATTTATTTATCTCGCTTCACATTAAATCTACGCAAAACATCGTTTCTCTAATCAATATTAAGACATTTTTTCGTTGAATTAAGGATAATTTTCCCACATCCTTTGTAGGCTGTCCATTGCAAGCTCAAGTAAACGTACTGGAAATAAAACAAAACGCGCACAATAAATACGCGAATCGTTGTACATATCACAAAGCTAAATGTATCTAAAACAATCAAACATTGTCGTTGCATTCGTAATATTGATATACATATGCATTAAAACCATGACGAAGATAAAGTAAAGAAAGAGAGAGAAAGAGAAAAAATAGAGAGAGAGGTAGAGAGAGAACGATGAAGTGCAAGATGAAGTATATAAAAAGTAAATCACTCAGAACGAGAGGATAGCGTAGCTCATTCTAATTTATTCCGACAAAAAGAAAAAAAAACAAATCATAACAAATGGTGATGGTAGGGGATCAACTGGAAACGCAGGTGCAGTCGCATCGATCAGATGGTTGCCTACCAACCCATCGGTATTGCAGTTGTGCAGCCGATCCGCCACACCATTTGAAGGAATTATTACTATAGAAAAATATGAACCTAGAAATAGCATTAATGCACACACACACACACACTTTTCATCTCGCACGCTCGCCAGACGTGCCGCATAGCCTGTAGAAACAATGTTATAAATAAAAGCATCCTATTGTTTTCCATTCATATTTTAATATGCACCTGTAAGCATGTAAGCATATAATAATGTATGTTTCATGTGCGTTTTCGTGAGTGTGTGTATGTGTTATAAGTATGTGTGCGTACGTATGTCAGGGAATGTGTGTGTGTATGTGCGTTTTAAAAATATGAGACCAAACGAACCGATCAACCTTAGTCCTTCTATTTATGATGAACGTCCTTACCTCTGTTGTACGCACTACAACATACACTTCCTTACCTCCGTTTTGTCCGTATAGCATTAATCCTTGACAATCACCAAACGTACACTTAGTGACGTTTTTTCCCCCTCTACCTTTACCTGTTGTCCATTAACCATTACTACGACTAAAGAAAGTCTTTAACCTATTGCTCAACAAAAAAACACAGGCACACGAACTGTGTAATGGTGAACATACACGGAGAAATGCTCGGAGTTAGCGAGAGAAATGGTGCTCGCGATTGATATTAAAAGGACAAATACACAACATGCAAATCAATAGGATAAGAAAGCTGTTCCCGTAGATGTGATATGATTGCCACAGTGCACGTTTCACCGGACATGAAGAGAAGAAGTATCGAAATTTGTTAGCCCTGTACATTTTACAATTAACCACCAACCAATCAATATCCAATTGAAAACGCCTGTGCACCGGTTTGTTTTATATAGTGTGCTTTTTCGTATATTCTTTTTATTCTCATAACTCATAATAACATAAGTCGAGACGATCGCAACCGCTTTATAGCCGGTTTGTTATTAGCATACATTTTTGTTTACATAAATGAAACAAAAGCGTGTCGTTAGAAAAATCCACCGCAGGCGGCATTACGAAAAGAAATGGTAAAAAAACCCCACACAGCAGTTGATCGTTGAAAGTGATCAACTTCATAACGTACAATTCGCAAAAAGCGAATGGATTTCAGAAGTAGCATTAGTAGTATTACGCACATACTATGTACGGGCACTGCAAACAAACATATGTAATTTAAAATAATACGATGATTGAATGCATGTTTCAAACCCACTAAGATGGTATCCTACACTGGTGTATTGCGGGGAAGATATCTATACGCAAAACTGATCCATTGTACGAAATTCTACTGTATGTTGTTATAAACATGTGTGTATGTGTCTGTGTGTTGCGATCCGAAGGTATAATGCTAGCACCCTAATTATCTAATGCAAACCCCCATTCCATTAGCTACAGCACCTGAAGCTCTATGGGGGAGCCTATGATGGATACATTAATATATAAATCACAACACATCGATCTAACTGTCTGGGAACCTATTTTTCCCATCTTCTAAAAGCCCATTCGACATTCACCTCGTGGTATGGTCATGTTAATATTAGCTAGAACCGGTTAAGAGAGACATTTTCTCATTAAATCATTTGAACAGAACTGTTGTAGACATAGGTTAAGGCATCACTACTGTGCACACTAGTAATTATGGTACGTGAAATGAAACTAACACACTAACCGATGTATCTGAGCTGTAAGACAATCCTTTCAAAAGATTAAACCTATCGACACATACGCGCACAAAGGGCCCTCCTATACGATACCGACAACGCATGACGGAATGATGGTTCGTGAAAGGGACTGACACCTTACAATGCAAAAGCAAAACAAAAAGGAAACCTTACATCAAAACCGTTGCCGATCATTTGTCCATCCTAGCTTTCGTTTCGGATATTGCTGTGATAATCTGTACATGTATCTGATAAATTAGTATTCGTCACATTTTTCAAAATGTCAAACTATAATGTTGGCAGCACAAAAACTCTCTAGGTACCATACACTTGCTACTTGTTTCGATAGGTTTAGATTCAGTTGGTATCACATATCATACACGCAACCATACGCGCACACCTTTGGTGCTTGAATGAAGCATAGCTTTTGAATCGGTCATTTGCATGGGAAAGGAAAATATAGAATGTTAAAGACGAGGATTGCCTATAGCTAGAACTATGTGTCTACTGAACGCAAGATTGATGTTACTTGTTGGAGTGAATATCTCGTGAATTGGAAGGAACAAATATTTACACGGAAGAAACGGAGAAAAAGATACTAAAAAAAAAACAAATCACAACATCGCTTAGAGATGGAACCGTCAAACCGTAGCTGGAAAAGAGCACAAAACATGCATATTTTTGTAGCATCGCTTATTGAAGATTAAGGATTTTAACCATTATTTTTGTACCGCATGCCTGTACCATGCTTTCAATTGTAACCGTCAGTCGGTTGAACGTAACGTTAACATGGACACAACTCTTGTGCCACTGGTTGTCGGGGGTAAGCTTTATCCAAATACAAGCGTACAGGTTCACTTCCTCTTACTCCACGCTCTTCCCTGTGCTGTTTGCGCTTGCAGTGAGAACCTATCATACCAATCAGACAATCCTACCTAGCAGAGCTGTAACCCAAACTGTACACAAAACCAAAACAATCATCCTTCCCATACTGTTGGACAACTTTTGTCACGCAACATTTCAACAATTTACTGGATAAATTATCAAACATCAGTGTGTTGCACACAGCGGATAGATGTGACCGATTGAATGGGAATTAAAATAATACACAATAAAGGATATTCTTGATAGCGTACATACATAACAGATAGAAGAAAAACAAGTGTTTAAACGTATATTTTACAATAGCTGTTAGCAATGCAAAAATAATAATAACAACAACCCAAGGCGAATGAAAACCTGCCACAAAAATGTGGAGCATAGTTTGAACATGCAGCAACAAAAAAAGAACAAAACAAACCACCCGGTTCATTAGATTGTGAATGTTTTTTGCGAAGCCTCAAACACTTGGTACATTTTGAACAGAGCAAATCACCAATGACTATTTTTATAAATCTTTTTTATACAAATTCATGCCACACTCGTACACCGCATCGTCATTTAGATACACATATTTCCCTTCACAATGCGTATAAAGATTGATCGTAACGTATTTATTATATATCAACATTGTTCCCTAGCACATAGCATAACTGCTACTGCATATTGTTCCTATTGGCACACTTTGGACCGTGCGTTATTTCGTATCTTTTAGTTGACAGTTTTGATACTGCTCTTTGCCCTTTGAGAGGAAAAAGCAATCCTAGCTGGATAAATGTTTTAAACTAAAACCAAAGACAAACAATCATACCATTCGGCAACGGCATAGCAAATGCAAATTGCTCTTGAAGCGCATATTAACAACTATCTTGATGTAAATGAACTGAATATCAAACACATCGGACGAACGAACATGTTAACTAACACAAAATTCGAGATTTGTACTAACCCTGATCAAATGATTAAATTAATAAACAATCAAAGCGTGATTGCAATGGTACATGGGTGTTTATTTAAGAGAAAATCTTACAACGAGACATATATTGATGCTGTTCGCGATCGATCTCTACTCTGTGATCCTGGTCACGGCACCAAATGTGGATGATCCCTACGTTGTGTTTTATACTGATACTGTTCGCGATCGATCTCTACATTGTGATCATGGTAATGGCACCAAATGTGAATGATCCCTACGTTGTGTTTTGTGTGTTTCTTCCGAACCAGTAAATACAAGTACTCCGAGTGGTCAAGTCGAGACATCGCGTAATTCAATTTCATCAGTGCGAAAGACACATGTAGCGCAACACAAAAACAAAACACAACGCAGCGATCGATCGCAAATAGTATCAGGATGGATGGCCATACTTACGGATGGTTGGAACATATCCGATCGATTGGCAGTCGGAACGGGTTAATGTTGGGATCGGCAAAGAAAAGCCTCAGGTCGGTCATTGTTCTCGGATCATCGTCGGACGGTACCGGTTTTCGCATCGTTTTCAGTGTTTCGTGCAGTATGGCAATTTCTTCTTTTTGATCCGACTGTGATGTTTGTAAAACGGTTTCCTAAAAACACAACCAAAGGGTAATAAAGGCATTCGCAGAATGATATTATTTCCTTTCATACCTCATACACCTGTTTCAGCACTTTCTGTGTGTTGTGATTCATTAGCATTATCGGTTGTCCCATCATCATGTTCGCCAGGTTCAGGTACAGCAGCTGAAAGTCAACACCGTTTGCGTTTTCCGGTTTGGGAAACTTTTCCGTGTATGCAATGGTACGCAACGCCAACGGGAGCTCATTGTTGCATGTGTCCCGGAATCCCACGGAATCCATAACCTCGCTCCACGACGCACACTGCGCAAATTCGGGACTGTTTTGCATCTTGGCCAGCACACGCTCCTCACTCATTATGGCAAAATCGTTCACATATTCATCCAGACAGGGTAGGTGCTGCAGTATCTTCGATATTTCTTCTGGGTTTTGAGCACCATACTTTTGAAACGCGTTGAACAACAATTTTATGTTTTGTGGCCTATGAGCGGAACTTGAATCGGCTGATGTTTCGTTGGAATTTCTTTTAATTTTGGCTGCATTTTTGCTTGGAGCAGCTTCCATACTTCCCGGTGTGTCGGTCGTGGAGAATATTGTTGATAAACAATTTTGACAACTGCTCAACACAGCGCTGTCACTTCCCGCTGTTCAACAGTGGGTATCGTGAAGGACATTTTATTCGTTAAAGGTATTATTTCCATTTGATGTTCACCGCTTTTCCTTAATTTTTATCATTTTTGAAGAGATCAATCTAAAAAATATATATATATTGATGTGTGCTTAATAACTTTGCTCAAACCCGAATTAAGTAAATGGAAAAATAGCTGCCAGTTGCTACAGCATCGTTGGACCCCTCGTGCACGTGGGCGAAGAAATTTAAATTCAAAATTTTAAACCATGTGCTAAATAATGGCGGTTAAAGGTAAAACGCTGTCCCAATTCATCCGATGAAGAATAGATCTTTTGGATATGATATCCTCGTTGGAGACCATATCAGAAAGAAAACAAAATCTGAAATTTAATTAACAATTAAAACTAACTACAATTCCAATACCCAGACACAAAAGACTGAATGTGTGAGTATTACTTCGAGTTTTCAAAAAGATATTCTTTAAACGTGTTACATCGATTGTATCCGGAGTTGTTTGATTGATGTTAGTACTTGTTTAATTTAATCTCCTAATCTTTTAGAAGATGCATTAAACCGCATCAAAAATCTCGATGAAACATGATTCTTCAAAACTTTTATTGGTTGCTATCATCTATTCAACGTAGTGAAAAGTGTGATCTAAAATATAAGGTTAATAACAATACAGTTTGATATTTGTAGTGGCAATCTTAACGTTAATAGTTAAATTAATTTATAAAAAAATACAGCTACAACTACGTCGAATTGTTGTGATATATTATCTAAAAAGCCTTTGCCATCAAACTTTAACACGCCTCCATCATACTAACCATATTGAAAACGTGCCACCATTCAAGCGATCCCATTACACCACCACCAAAGCAATGTTCATTAGACATTGCTTAAAGTTCTAACAACTGAACTGATACGTCATGGACAAAATTTCCCGCGCTATTTATTACTCACGATCAGGTCCGAGACTGTACGCTCCGTAAACCGGAATCGCGCATCAAACCAGTCTCACTTTGCACTTACACACAAAAGCAACACCTTGAGGGGTTGCTGCTAGTGTTGATCTGGCCTTTCCTCGAACGATTGTCAGTAACGATTCGATCGCGATCGGGTAAGCCGTGCTGAGAGTGCGTGTGTACACGCGTTTGCGTGAAGGACTGCCCAAACTATTCCAGCAGGATCCGTGATCGGCATACCAAGTGGCCAAACAAGCCGATATAGGAATGGAGAACACAAGTGCGTCAACGTCCGCACCGGTGCCAGATTCGGTGGCAAACGCGCTCATGAGTATACATCCGCGATACAACAGTTTCCATCAGCACAATGCATTCCCTCCGGCTGCACCTGTGGGGAGTTTGGGTGCGCGGTACGAACAGCATGCGGACAGTCCGGGAATGGCCACGAACCATCAGAACGGTCTCAGTACGGGAAATGGCGGAAATACGACCGCTCAACCTGCGGCCACGAGCGTCATCAATCTGTCCAACTCCAGCGACGTCGTCATAGGTCCGATGACCCAGTACCAAGGTGCCGTTACAATCTACCAGTACATGGATGCAACCGTCGAAGCCAGTCGAATTGCAAGTAAGTTCTGCTCTGGTTCTACTTGGAGGGACGAAATGTGTAAATTGAAGGCCGAACTGTTGTGGCTTCCGGTGGGAAGTCAGCGATGGCCAGTGGGTAATTTAAGTAACCTCTTTAAACGGTTTAAGACAATGTGCAGACATCTTTGCAAGAATCGCCATGCAAGAGTATTATATCATGGGATTAGTGGGAATAATACTGCTGATAGTACTGCGAGATTGCGCAACTTCTCACTAAACACACCCTTCTAAGTACAATATACAGCACCATTCATTTCCGTCGAA
This sequence comes from Anopheles marshallii, assembly GCF_943734725.1. NCBI lineage: Eukaryota > Metazoa > Arthropoda > Insecta > Diptera > Culicidae > Anopheles > Anopheles marshallii. The sequence continues at coordinate 44,702,756 of NC_071327.1, forward strand.
ACGAACCCTGCCAGTAGTTGTTGTTATGAGATCGCATCGGCACGGTACTATACCAATAGCTGAAAGCAATTATCATCACGTGGGAAATCCCCAGTCAAGCAAAGATGCAATCTTGAAAGTCTTGACGTTTTTAAAGGGGGTCCCGTTCGATTTGTTTTTACAATTAATATGCACATTTTTATAAATAATCAACAAGGGGAAAATATGTTCTCAGTAATTTTAATTCAAACATTGCTTCAAAAACAACGGATACGAATGGAAAAAGGCTCAACTTTAAGAAACGACTATATGTTTTCAAAACTTGAAATTTGTAAAAAGATTTTTTTGGAAACAAAGACGATTAATAGTGCAACATTGTTTGTCAATCGGCATATCACTATTGCCTATTTTATTTGCAGTTTTCTTATAAGTTATGTTATTAAAGATATGAGCCATCATACTATCTACATGTTGTTTTTCAATATAAATAATTGCTCATGTTTATGAAATGCTTCATTTTAACAGAGCTTGATCGTGAAAAGTAATTTAGAAGAACTATTGATCAACATTATAGCTGTTTTCTCGAACAGAAACGAACTTAAATTTGTCACCGACTTATCCTTCATTTACTGCCCCATTCCCCTCATCAATTGTGACCAATTTTGCTGATCATCAGCGACGCGTTCATCGTGGAGCGCAACGTTGATCATCACTTAACGAACAACAAATCCACCTCACGTACGACCGCGTACAAGTATGCAAACAGAGCGCATACGCACACCAACCGAACAGTGGCCGTTTCATCTCGTGTGCCAAACAAACAACGACGACAGGTTCGTCTGTGTCAGTCTTACTCCGGTCCGTACGTACGTTACATCGCGAGAGCTTCGCAAACGCGTCTGTAACTGACCACTACCAGGAGCGGGTGGATTAACGTGTAGCCTACGTTAAGTTCTAGTCGCGTGGAATGTGAACGTGTGCGCGTATCATAAAACAGTGCCATCGAGAGCTACGGTGTCGATCGCTAATTGAATTTAAATCCATAGTGTCCTCGTGCCAAAACGCGCGACCCAAAAGAGAAAGTCCCACGGTAATGGATAATCCGTTACCGGGTGGGATGCATTGGTTTTGTAGGTCCACTGGACGTACATCGATAGACAGACATACAGCCAGACGGTGAAGCACGTGTTCTGTTCGTGTGAGTGCTTCCGGGAAATTTTGCTTTCAATTCAATGCTCCAAACCTTTGCCAAAAGTAGTTTCAGTCGCATACTTCAGTGCCGCGCAACTGTTCGCCATAAGTAACGGAGTTTGTTCGAGGGCTAGTCGCGCAGTGTTTACTGTTCCCTCCTAGGCCATCCAGAAACCATGGACCAGCTGTGATCCGATCCGTTTCAATTAGACCGTGAAGCGCCATGAAACTGTTACTCAAAATCCACAACAAAGAGCGTCACTCGACGACAACCGCGGCGGTCAATCTGTTCCAGCGGAAGCGTAAATATTATCATCGTAGACATTCGAAATCTTCTTCCCCGGTACCCGGGGCCTCCTTGCCTGCATCCCAACAATCTGTAACACCCGCATCATCTACCCCGTCGCACGTGTCCTCTGGCTCATTCCCGTTGACGTCAGCCGTGACCGGCGGTGTGTCGCCCGGTACGTTTGACGCAGATCCGACGACTTCCGGTGTGTCATTGGCCACACTCATCTACGGTGGAACCGGAAGCTGCACGGAATCGAACGCCTGCTCCAGTGACAGACGTCCGCTGCTGCGGAATTCCCCATCACAGTCATCGGCACGCAGTTTCGCTAGTTCCTCCCGAAGTGTGTATCAATATTTCCATCGCATGATCATCAGCATTCGCCAGTTTGCTAAAATCTAATTCTAATAATAACATCAAAATCCTCTCTCGCTTTTCCACTCTCAGCATGTAGAGTATTTTGATTTCATTGAGACTGGGTTTGGAGAATCCATCCAGTTTAGTGCCACTTCGTTTCTCCAGCATTCAACTGGATTCCGTCCCAGGGCATGTTTACACTTGTGGCTATTTTCGTACGAAAAAAAGAAAAACATTGTCCCTTCCCACCGGTTGCTTCTTGTTGCCGCGGGCAGCGGGGCAAAAAAAACACATGTTTATATCCAAAAGCAACTCACCCCGCGCCGTGAACTGCTGGGGAAAACTGTGCACAAACCCTTTGCAGTGAAACGGTTTATTGAGTTTATGCAAGCATGCATGACTCGCACGATAAGCCTTGGTGATATGCAGCATGACAAAAACGATTCGTTGGGATGTATCATTGAAAGGTTTAAGAATTCTTTACAGCACTATTCTTTATGCATTCAAAAAAATTTTTTAGATAACTCTTTAAGCATCCTTCTGCAGTTTTATCAACATATTTTCGTATGGATAAATGATGTCAGGGAATAAAAAGTACTACACTATCTACTTGCCAAACACGCAATGCTCAACCTTACTTGATGTTCTCATACCGATCCTACAATTTTGATTACGAACTGCATCGCAGAAAATTTAATTCTACTCGCGTATTTCTTTACTGTAACATTGAATACAACCTTGCGCTAGGGTCGCTCTTTGAACACAAGATGCGATAGAGGAACGTGGAGCAATACGCACGATGTATGCCGATGTGGGCAACTTAAATAAGTCGGTGAAAAAGTGACAAACCAAAGGAACTTGTCAACAAACATTTATTATTGTGAATTTCGTATACGAATTGAGCGTTGCATTGTATTCGCGTTGCATATTGCTTACACTAATACGTTTCATGTGAACCGCGTACGCGAATAATCAACTCTACATGGAGTTGGTTTGGTCCAGATAGAGTTAAACATTCTATAAAGAAGTTTAAGGGGAAGTTTGATTTTCCTGTTGTTAAATATTAAACGATATGTTAGAATTGTGAATTAATTAATGCCATTCTACAGCACACGGCGTTCCGTTGTGTTCCAAACGTAAATGTTACTATTTCTATAGCAATTATAACATGTCTGAACGTTAAAAAAGAAATAATCACATTTTCACCTCTCATTGCAAAACAACATCACGGCATATTGTTACGATGTGAGCTGCATTATAGCTAGTAATGCTAGTAACTTGACAATAATCTTCCTTGTCTGTTTCACACACAAACAACAACATGATTCTTTGAACAAACCACCAGAATGATATACACTGTAATCGTAACGACCGCATAATCGGCATGCATACTTTATAATTAATGCTTTTAATTTTCGACGCGTTACCGGTTTTGATCTACCTTGCCAATAAATACAACTTATTGATGATATCGTAACGATTGTTAGGATTTAACAATTTGAAAATCAAAGCATCGGCAGCCAACAAATACCAATATAAATAAAAGCTTTTAATATTTTAAACAGCATAATGTACGGTAATATGTGATTTTAGTAGTTGTTGAATTTATATGCCTTTTTTGGTATTAGAGTAAATTTGACTAGAATTAGAACAACTATAACTTCTAACTGCATCGTGCAAAACCATGGAGCAAATAGGAGTATGTACTCTAAAACTAAAATGTTCACTAGACAGAAATGATCACACAAAGTACAAAACACAATGCTGAACGCATAACCTTCGTTTTAGTTTGCATTTGGTGAATGCATTTCATTCATTAGCGATGAATTGCGTTTGGCGTCAAAAACTTATGTTGGAAGTATATAGCTTTAGTTAGGAACACCACTAAGTATTCCCCATCTCCAAAGGCAGGTGTGAAGAAGAATGGGTGACAATAAAATATTTACCAACAAGCATAGTGCGACCACAGTGTTTACCTAACCGTCGCTGTTGTGTGTGCAGCTTTACTTAAAACCTAGCCCTGTTATAAAACCAATATGTTTACGCCTGGTGCACAATGGTGCGCTTTGAGTGCAGAGTTTGACTGAATTTTATTACGGTATTCCCCATCCCACTCCGTCCCTTAGCCGGCCGCAACAATCAGAACCGCGGGCTACCTTCAACGGAACCATCGACCCTTCGGCAGGAACGGTACTTCATCTATGGTGCGCTGATATTTTTCGCGATCGTTGGGTTTTCTACCGCTATCTACTTCATCGTGAACCAGGTCCACGGTCCCGTTGACATTGACCGGGAGATACTGTTCGACAACAACTACCACCGACGTACGAGTAAGTGATCGCACAATTTAGCGCAGCATTTAGCCGGACAGAATGAAAATGGCGGAATTAACAATTAGGCTTCCGATTAATTCCGACAGATTGATCTCTTCGCAGTGCCCAATCTCGGCAACAGCCATATGATTATCGAGCGGCGTAACTGGGGATCTCAACATGGGGCTCACGGTTCAGTCCCGCTGGAACATCCGGTCGAGTATGTGCTTGTTACCCACATTGGCGTACCCACCAAGAATTGTTCCGGTGTGCATGAATGCTCAAACAGGATGCGAATGTTGCAGGATGCAGCCATTGGCGAGCGATATCTGCCCGATATCCCTAGCAATTTCTATGTAAGCTGTTCAAATCCGACCGAATGCAGATCCTCGAGAGCTTTTTTTTACATTTGAATTTATCTCCAATACAGCTTGGTGCCGATGGCAATGTGTACGTTGGTCGCGGTTGGGACATTGCAAATGCGTACCAAAACCGGACACTGTCCGTGTGCTTCATGGGATACTTTGAAAAGTACGGACCGAAAGATACCCAAATGTCAGCTTTGCAGCATCTTCTCACGTACGGCGTTATTCATCGCAAGCTTGCCAACGACTATAAGCTTGTAACACGGCGACAGGTTGGACATTCTAATTCGCTTAGTTTAACAAAGACGACCATATGGGTAATTTAATTTTGCTCTCTTATTGTAGACCAAACCAACCAGCACCAGTCCGGGTGATCAGCTGTACGCTAAACTGGTCCGACTTTCTCGATGGAATCCTTGCGGCACGCAAGCATACGCGCACTGCGGGTCAGAACTTGGCTTTCCGAGCGTCTGGGACGAAGAGCATAATTACAATGAGCGCAACGGAATTCAAAATCCCCTCCTATTATATCGAAAACACACCGAAGAAGAATAATTATCCAGCAAAATGAAAACATCTTCTATACTTGATAACACATATAAAGTTAGTGGACATATCTTCCGACGAATAATGTAGCGATGCGTATCTAGTCATAGTTTTTTTGTAAATATAGTAGTAAGTGACTTGTGATCCTCCATCAAAGGTAATGCAATAAAAACTCACATATTTCATAAAAATAATGAAGAGCAAGTACCATTTTTTATCAAGTTAACATAATAAGGTAAAATGCAATTAACCAAGGGGTGATTCTAACCGCAAACCAAGGTATGAAGATGGGAGGTCGACGAGAAATAATACATAACGCTAAAAAAGGAAGAGGAGGAACATCGAGCTCGGAGTAAAGGATACAGCCGATGAAGTTAGATAGAGCGTGCGAAAGGCAGGATTTAATATCAATTAAGCATTCGCATTATCAACCCAGCATTCGTCATCAATGTACCTCGGATTCTGGAATGACTTATAGATAGTAGTTCCCATATCTCGTATAACACTCTCTAGGTCAAGGTTCACAGATAAAAAGCGAGCAAACTCATCTCTGTTGGGAGAATCAGTGATAGGTTATCATTGAACGTTGTTCATTACCATTCCATCAAGCTTGGTAAAATTGTCCGCGATTTTGAAAGATTCCAGCACAATTTGAATGCCATCTATTTATTGGCTTTTGAGAACAGTTCCTAATATCTACAGAGATTGCAAGCCACATTATATAAAGATCCCACAAACTGAGATACTAAAATCTACATGAGTGCACCCATGCGAAGTAAGTCACATTTTTCTCTGTCAGGCATTGCAAACGCGAACTCCGTTCTCTTCCTTAAATTTGACCGTATCGATCCCACGGTTTGGGATTTCCCGTCCACAATGTAATGTTGTTTAGATATTTTACGAACCATGTTATCATGATGGGTGTTATGAATGCATTCTTTCCTTTGTTCGTTAGAACGACCAGGCCGTTTGGACTTTTTTCACCTCGTGACCGGTTAGTTAGTACGTACTACGAGGAAACGGACAGGATGGGATTTGGTTTCGGTCCTGTCGTGTGGGATTGGCACCGCTACCAAGCACACCACCGGGCCACTCCATCGTAACTGCATTTAGTAGCAGTCGAACATGCAGAGTATGCCATCGGCTGATTTATTGCTCGATAATCGTCAGATAAATGCTCATATCAATGAATTATCGCAAACCGCTTCGTTAGAAGGACGTTGAAATAATCTATTACATTTTTGATAATGTCAAATTTAGAAAGAAATCATCCTACTGTACGCTCTACTACGTTATCTTTCTTTTTTTTTTTTGCTTTTGGAACTGTTCTTTTTCAGATGGATATAACAATCAAAATAAGCTGATGCCACCAAATACACCAACGAGGTTGAAGTATGAACGCCTCATCGTCTATAGCATAATCTTTCTCTTCATAATCGCAGGAATTTTACTACTGTTTTACGTTATCTACACAACATTCCCTCGGGGCGATAAGATCATCAGTAAGGAAATATTTTTTGAGGACGATTCCTATTCCAAGTCCAGTGAGTATCATCTTTACGAGCCCGGTCAGGGTGTGTGATTGGGGGTTCATTCGCAAATTTCACTTACCCCTTGTGTAGTTCCCAATCTCGGAAATGGGCATGTGGTCATCGATCGTAACAACTGGGGTGCACAGCCGGGTGTACATGGACCGTACGAGCTGACACACCCCATACCGTACGTGCTGATAACTCACATAGGCGTCCACTCGGAGAACTGTCCCGATGTGCACGTTTGCTCCATCAAGATGCGCACGCTTCAGGATGCAGCGATCGCCGAGCGGAGTCTCCAGGACATACCGAGCAATTTTTACGTAGGTGTTGTATTTGAAACAATTATGTACATGCGATTGTTTAACTATTGCAAAACCTATTCCAGATTGGTGGTGATGGAAACGTGTATGTTGGGCGTGGGTGGGATACGGCTAACGCGTACGCCAACATGTCACTTGCCGTTTGCTTTATGGGTGACTATGGACGATATGAACCAAACGATCTTCAACTGTCGGCCCTAGATCATCTGATGACATACGGGGAGAAAAATGACCTTTTGACGAAAGATTACAAAATTGTTGCACACTCCCAGGTAAGAGTAAAATGTGAAAGCTCTGTCTAACGAGGAGTGAGATTCAACTTTCTGTTCTTTTAGACACGAACAACACGGAGCCCCGGTATAAAACTGTACGAAAAGATAACGAAACTGTCCAGATGGTATCCATGCGGACAAGCCGGTTATGAAAAGTGTGGCGTAGAGATCGGTCTACCGGCCGTTTGGACTCAAGAATTTCCGAAACCCACTGCAACGACCACATCTCTTAACAGTAATAGCACGCAAACTGTTTAAAAGGATTCTTATCAAGGCCAATTATTAGGATTCAGAAATATAACTTTTCTTTGTAATTTTTACTGTACTTTTATGCAACATTATTTATCACCAACGGAAGATTTTTAAATTATTTAAGTAATATTATTACTTCATCTAGCACTTCCACTGGTGGATTCTGATGAGCTAGAGTAGTTATTTCAGAAAAAAAACTGCACTGCTGCACGAATCTTGGACATACTCTTGGAAAAAACATTATTATTATTAAGGTTTGTGGTCCCGTAAAGAAACTGATGGAGATGGCGATGGTGAATTTTTCTTTTCCATACTTATCTCTAAAACCAGTTACCACGTTACGAATAAGTAATAGTCTAGCATTGAAGAATGTATACCTCCAGTAGCTCTGCCATTATTTTATAGACTTTAAACTTTTTCAACAACACTTTCTATGCGTTTCTCAACAAGTCTCTTGATCAAATCAATCATTTGAGTAATTATGCAAGACGTTTATACCAACGGTGCCAATGGCCAATGATACAGTAGTACTTAGATTTTGGAGAAGCTGCGTACTCCTCTGACATTAATGCGTGTGTAAAGAAATAGGATGATTCATGAGAAAATTGAGCTCCTTCTCAGACCAGATATACGAATGATCAATGATAGGTTAATGTCAATTGTCAATATTCTTTATAAGAACATGCCATGTGTCTTGGGCGATAAATTCATGAAAATAAAAATAATCGACCGAGAGCATCCAGGATAAGCTGACTTTTCACTGTTTGAACAAGGCAATGTCTTCTAACTAAAGTGAATTGTATCTTAGATTATGCCGCCTTTAGTTGTAAGCAATACGGCCTGGCCGTTCTTGTTGAATAAAAAAAATCAAAACCATTACAAATAAGCGGTATTTGAACCGCTAAGAACGACAAAGGATGTAATGCATACAAAAATATTGTAGAAGCTTAAGTGTGTTATGATTAATTTTTTGAACTTCAACAGTTTCATGCAGTTTGTCAAGCTTCTTTTTCAGCAGTTTAGCTGCACGAGGATTACGGAAAAGCATTTAAAATTTACACTAAACAAGAGTGAACCCTTGTCGCAACCTACTGATGATTCTATCCCGACCATATTATGCTTGCCCCCGGTTATTATCACAAAAAGGGGAAAAACTGTTCAGCTAGAACTTGATCACAAACAAAAAGCACAATTTGATCGCTGCAACGCTACATTTCTTCCTTCCAATCATGTTGATGCATTGAACACCACTGGGTAACGAAAACGAAAAAAAAGGAAAACAAACGAAATAAAGTCTTATCAGCTCTACAGATACACATTCAATCGAACAACGAACCCAACCGAGCATTTTTTTTTTTTGGTTTAGCGGTCACACATGTTTCTAGTGTTTGACTTTGGAATAGATCATAACATGGTGGCCTACTAGGACAGCTGAATTTGCACAACCAAGTCATTCCTTTCGCCAAACTTGATTCTCCTTCACTCTTCTACATTGTTGTCAGTGATGCTAGCATGTTATCGTTGGTAAGCAAACACGCGAAACAACGGTTATCTTACCGGTCCACCAGCAAACGGTTAGCAGCAGTATGTAAAAATGCAAGCAATACACCGAATCGGATTTGGTTTTATCGCGGGTGCGCATGCCGACTGATTGGATCGAACTCGATTACGATTGAAGCAGCACTGTACAACGATTCGATATTATCTTCGCACTATAAGTTGCAATTGGAAAAGTCTATCCATATAGCATGATTTAACGCACGGCTATTACGCCATACGTACCATCAATATCTCAGTCACGGTATTCGCAACCATGCTGTCAGTTGCGCCATTTGTGGAGTGCTGTTTTGTTCGTTGTCCGAACATCTTCAATTTCTGCGTTACTGCACTTTTTATTTTCTTCCTTATCAGTATAAAGTTTTGTGTGCTGATTGAAATTAATTGTAGATTCGATAACGGCAGGCGTAACATCTACTTTCCCCCTGCTTGTGTGGTTGTCGGCCATTATTAGCTAGCCCTTCCGGTGACACTGTTTTTGAGTGGGGCACAGGTGAACAAAAGAAAGGCCAGCGATTCAGCCGTAGGCATGTACAGTGAAACATGAAAGAAATAACACAGAACTCGCTCAAACCACTTCAACCCTGAGGCATTTATTGCAAGCCGGGCCGAAGTACGGTAATCAATACCAAACATCATCATCCTGTTTGTGGTGTTTCAGATAAAAAAAATCCAGAAGGATTTCCGTTCTCACAAGTGTGTTTGTGTAATGGTTTCCACTAAAAGATAGTGGCCATCATTGATATATTTATATAATTAGTGCAGCCAGTTTCGTTGTTTGCACAAATTGCACTCGTAAAATGAGAGGAAATTGTTAATTAATCAAATCAAACACCAAGTTATTTCCGTGGTTGTATGCTATTGATTGGCTGCTATATAGTACGAAATCATATAAGACCAGACTTATTCCACTTTGTACATAATTCTAGAAAAGTTTGCTTCCATTCAAATGCCAAATTTAAATTTCGTTCGTGCTCGATGTAAACACACCAAACTGCACTAACTATTACAATACCCTTTCTCAACCCGCAGTGTTGGCTGGCGCGACAAAAGTATGCCAAGCTCGCGATTCCGACAAACACGATCGCGCTCCATGAATGTGTGTGGTATAGCGATATGTGCGTCAAAAAACCGATGTTACGGTGTTGGTTTGTCCCGTGCTTCAAGCTCCCGCAAGATGATGATAGTAGTTGATAGATCGTGAACGCATACGCAACGGTTCGGTCATCGTGCTCGGTACGCGCATACCCGCGTAACATCAAGTTTAGCTAGACAAAGGTTCAAAAAAACCTTCTTCATGTGAGTGCAACTGTACAACTAAGCCTAAGTGGTGCATTTTTGCAAGTTTACAATCCGTGAGCGTTCATTGGGGGCTAGTTTGTCGAAAGGATTCCTGCCCTTACTTTCGAACAAGTTCATTAATTATTGGTTGTGTGTGCGTGCGTGACAGCAAAGCAACGGAAAGCTTGACAAGACAGGCTAAGATAGTGTGTGATAACAGTGATTTGGAAAACATAATTTGAACGTGTCGCATATCAATCCACGCATAAATAAGTGTAAGTGTCATTTAATTTGCTTGTGTACATGATGTGCGATATTTTAACATATCCGCAATAAAGCAATGGCCGCGTGCCAGGAGTTCTTAACAGAGATTTAGCCTTATTTGCTCACATCCGAGATGGGCGAGATGCGCTGATGGACACAAGTTCCAATTGTACCCATTCGTTTGGTGTTGGTGATTTGCTACGGGAGACAGAACAAATAACCTTCAACAAAGCACTCACTGCCGTCGACACGCACGAACACATGATCGGGTTGACTTGTCGATCATCAGATGGTGGTGGGGTCGGTAATAAATGGTATTTTTTAAAGCATCGGATTTTACACTCGCGGAACAAACCACACAGCAGTTTGCACATTGTGAAATGCGCAGTTTTGAACGTGATACTCGGAGCATTTGGCTGAACAGTGTTTACCGAACATGTCAAAACTAATCATACTACATACCAGTATACACTGTATGGGGTACTACGGAACAATGGGAAGTAGAAGATGCTCGAGAATTGTCGGTGGAGGCGGCAGTGAATGTGAGCGAGCTAAGGATTTTGCTTACCCCGATGATCCCATACCACTTCGCGGGAACTTGTTTGAAGTTAGTTGTATTTGTGCGGTGATAAGGAAGATGTTTCAGCTGCCGAGAATCGTTGCGAAAGACGGCAAGACCTGCACTGTACTGGTTTTGTGTCCGTGCGTAATGTGGCTATGTAAATAGGGGCGTGTTGCACCCCTTGTGTATAAAGTAAGACAGTTTCCAGTTTGTATAATATATATATTAAAAGTTAGAAGAACATACATTTATAACCGCTGAGATAAGATTCAGGATAAATCGAAATTCAGAAAAAAGCTAAAAAGTTCACAATAACATGGAGTTGAGGGTGTAAACCACATTGGTCGAGACCAATCGTTTTTACTGAAAACTGTTCTACAGTTACTATCAGTTAGTTAGAACTATAGCTCTATTGGCAATTGGCAATGACAATAGCAATTACTATTAGTTTTGCTCTGCAAACCAAGGAACGAAAATGATGTCTGAACAAACATAAGGACCAAATTTCTAGTTTTCTATTGTTTGATGTAGTCTTCATGTAGTCTATAGCTCTATTGGCAATTGGCAATGATAATAGCAATTACTATTAGTTTTGCTCTGCTAACCAAGGAACGAAAATGATATCTGAACAAACATAAGGACCAAATTTCTAGTTTTCTATTGTTTGATGTAGTCTTCATAAGATAATGCCAATATCAAATGCCATAGCTACCATGTTGCCAAAATTGGCTCTCAACAAAAAAATGTTCATAATTTCCGAAAACCCGGATTATAATCATTTAAAAATTTAAACCACTGACCACGATCTCGTGAAGTTTTGTTACCGAAAAGGAACATCGTATTGTTTCTAGACACATTAGAATTAAGATCGTAGGCAGATGGAGTATTCGCAGTTTGAAATAACTTCGGTAACGATAATTAAACCACTTACTTAAATGCATCTTCCGTCTGAAAAAGATAAAAGATAGAAAAGGCAAATAGATGGAAGCAAAAAAGCTCTGTCTGAATGATTGCTTTGGTCCAAAGTTGATCCACCACTTACATTGCCCTTGTTCCGTACCATTCATTCCTGCGACATTCACAAACAGTCGTGAAGAATAGTCCTCTTGCAACCACTCGTGCACAATGCAAACATTGAAGGAAGTGAATTGCTTTTCTATTTCTTAGGCGCTTATCAGTACTTCGTCATGTAAAGTTGACCTCAGTGCAAACACATTATCATTATCATGAGTGTAGTGTGCAATCGAGCGATAGAAACAATTTTTAACAGCACCAACCCTGCAGACTCTTCGCTCTCGACACACATTGTTTAGAGCATGCTTATCGGAAAACGGCACAACCCTTACATAATGTGTATATCTAACTGTAAAGCTATTTCTGAGAAAGTTGTCTATCCGAAAGTCGTTGCATCTGGAATTATATGATAATGGCCTTCGTGTGAAGATAATATGACTAATAGCAAGTTTATTTTTACAGACTGATTTCACTCTTTTGCGGGCAGGGTGAGATCCTTCAGTAAAGATGTCTCTCAATATTTGGCTCAGATAATAGTACAATCATCATAAGATACATCAGACAGCGCTGAACCGAACCAAATCGAGAAACCAAGGCGCGATGACACTGGCAAGAAATCAAACAGGAGAAAATGAAGCACCATTGAAGACCGGATACATTACGACACAATCGCCACCGAAATGTGGCGTGGATACTCCCGTGGGTGTAAACAGCCTGAGTACCGTAACCGGCACGACAGACAGCACCAGGGGCAGTCTCTCCAATATCTCGACGTCATCCATCAAACGGACAGACAACGCTTGCGATGACGACTCGAGTGCCTTCGATAGCAGTAGCGATACGGAGTGTGACGATGATTCCATCAAGCGCGCCATTGACCGCATCCCGGGTACGCTGGTGCCCGGGGAGGCACGCGTTCTTCCGAACGGGAACCTGAAAGTTGGTGCCGAAGCGATCAGTCCCGCGATCAGACCAAACCCGGGTGCCTCCAGTATAGGTGCGATCGCTGTACACAATTCTTCAGACATCACGTTCGGCAACAAAACGTACATCAAAGGGCAGGTTGTGATAAAGAACATATACCAGGATCGTAAAAATGGGAACGCCAACCAGGGATATCATGAGCATGAAAATGATACTACCGATTCTTCCAAAAAAGGTATTTTCAGTTATAAATGCCATACGATCGCTTAAGTCGGTCGTGCATTAATGTATGTTTCCATTGCTCTACCATCGGCAGTACCTTCAGCATCTACACCTCCAGAGCCACGAACCTGGCAAACTAGTCTTAAGACAATCATCAAAGACAAACCCTTGCTCAGCTTTATCGTCATGATATCGCTCATGATTGTGCTGTGTGCCATCGTAGCGGTCATATCCATCCTCACCGCGTCAGGTAAAGCTAGATTAAGGCCCCCCGTTGGCGATGGTGATGACAATCGTCCCAATATCCCACAGGACAAGGACATAGGTACAAAGCGTACTTTTTAGCTAATTTCTTAACGAACTTACCCCGAAAGGTTACCAACTGCACTGTAACCACATCTGCTACTTGGTTGGACGGTATATAACAAGTGAGCGTTTTATCCTTTCCTTTGCTTCCACAGAAGACGACCTGTTCCCGGATCCTAAACCATTGCGGCTGGTGACGAGAACCGAGTGGTTAGCTCAACCATCGCGGGGCGAATTGGCCGATCTGAAACTGCCGGCGAATCTCGTCATCATTGCGCACACTGCCACCGAAGGGTGCACTACTCAGGTAAGCCTTCAAAGAGGACAGCAAAGATAACACGGCAATGCAGTGTAAACTTTCATATTATTGCTTTAAAAAGCTTTATCGTAATAGCGAACATTTGTGTTCTGCTTGGAGATGCTTTTTTTACATAAATCTCATCATCTCATCATATTTCTCTCAAGAACTCATTTAATGCTTTCTTACGAGAGATGAACAAACTCATTTTAAGTGCATTGCATTGTACAATAATAAATGCTGCTCCTAAATAAAAAAGCATTGTTAAAACCATAAGCTGGATGCCGAAAGCCACAGCAAAAGACTGCTTACATCGTGTTGTACTGTCCTTTGTTATATTCACATTTATACATTTTTATCGTCGAAAACCTATCTACGTTCTACCATTCCCATTTGCTACTTTCAGCTGTAAAACTTGTGTAAAGCAGATCATCATGCGCATACTGTATTGTGAATCATTTTACTTCTAGCGTCCGGTATGTGTGCAGTCAAGTCTCTGTCATTTATTTCGGTGTGTTCAAATCAAAAGGATAATGTTCTATTAAGTGCTTTGTAGCTATGCGATTATATTACCCCCAACACGATCATACAAAGGATAGCTCGTTTAGCAAAGAGCCATTCTCCGTGCTTTACGAGTTCACTGTGCTACAACACGCTTGCGATGAAACACATGACCACTATCTTTCCTCACGTGCAACATTCCATAACACAACATTCAAACAAAACAATGTTTAGATCATGCGATGACTGTTTTTCGAATAGCAGATTTTGGAGATTTGAGCTCACCTAGTACAACAATTTTCGTACACAAACGCTTTCAGTTTACAGTCTAAGCATTGTTTTAAATACATTACATTATCACGAACAACTTCGAAACAATCACCAAAATTATTTCTAAACTTTATCCTCTGCATCTATATCTAATCCTGTTTAATTCTTCAAACCCCTCTTACACTTTACACTACTCTCTTTCTACCAAAACACTTCTACCTCTTCGCATTGTTGGAAATCACGTTGAACCTCATGCGCAGCAAGCATGCATAGCACTAGTGCAATCAATTCAAAGGTATCACATAAACCAAACGAATTACGGTGATATTGGGTACAATTTTTTGATCGGTGGCGACGCATTCGTTTACGAGGGCCGAGGCTGGCTCAAAGTGGGTGCCCACACCAAAAGTAAGTGCACAGGCGCGATCTCGTCCCAAGCTACCGTTTTAAGAAGCTTGCCAAATTTTGTTTCGCTTTCGCAGATTACAACACCATCAGCCAAGGGATTGCCTTCATCGGTAATTATGAAACAGTCGATCGGCCAACTGAGCAACAAATGGATCAGTTAGAGCTGCTGCTTCGCAACGGTACCGATGGTGGTTGGCTTGCCCAGGACTACAAGCTGCATGGAGCAAGCCAGCTAAAAACCACCATAAGCCCCGGAAACTGGCTCATGGAAAAACTACGTCTGCTGTTACATTTCAGTGAAAATGTGTAAAATTGGAAAAACGTTCACTAGAGCAGAAGGAAAAGGAAACGGGATCGTGAAAGACTGATCAAGGGTCCGCGATGTAAAACAAATCAGGGACGATAATGCAATCAGAGTGCGATACATATTTATATTGATTATTGAGCAATCATTTATAAAAGCATTGTTAGTAGCTAGTGCTTCAATTTAAGCAAATCCATCAATATTCCAAGATATTGTACAATGGTGGAATGTTTACATCAGCTTAGGATGTGTTTTAGCTTTCAATACGTTTGCGATTGTAAACGAATATAAGATAAGAAATGCACAAGAGAAGACCCCAATAAAACTCTTCTATAACAAGACGACTCATAAAGCACAATTAAACATGCTGCCTCACGGTAATCGAGCAGTTTTGTTTAAAATGACTACTTCTTGGTGTAGTGACCTACTCATATCTTGAATATCATAATTGGCAGTCATGTATAGCCGGGGTCCCCACAGTTCTTGCACCATGGGGGAACGGTCCTCATGGATATTTGAACCGATTCTGTCCCCATTTCGCTATTTAAAATGAGTAATATTGAAATACACCTAAAACGAAATTCTTCCTTAAATTATAAAATTCCCCTAATGTTACTGTTTCAGGCGGCGTGTCGATTACGAGTGCGTTATATACAACTGTTTCATATGGATGGAAAAAACTACGACGATATAACGTTCAATTTTCTCATCGGAGGCGATGGACAAATCTACGAAGGTCGAAATTGGTTTAAAGTTGGAGCTCATACGCACGGTAACAGCAACTCACAACACGTAGGACAAAAGCTAAAACTAATCATACATCTTCCTTCCTCAGATTACAATACCCGCAGCGTTGGGATCGCCTTTATTGGCAATTATAATTATGCTCAAAAGCCCACCGAAAAGCAGATGGAGCTGTTGCAATATCTGCTGCAGTACGGTGCTAGGGAGAAATACATATCGGAAAGCTATAAGATATATGCCTCGGAACAATTGGATCCAACAGCGCCAACTGGAAAATGGTTGATAGAGGCACTTCGAACCATGCCAGAATTTGTTGATAAAACACAAACAACTGAAGGCGGCAACGTGTAGTTGGTGGCTACAGTATTAGGTTAGTTGTACTGTTTCGAATACCAGCAGGATATTTTCAAACGTTTAAAATATAGCACAAACGCGAAAGCAAACAAAAATACGAGATTGTTTTTCTGCCTTAAACCGTTTTAAGTTGATGCGGATATTTTTTTTCAAATTGCCGTCGTTTTCATTCCCACATTATTTGCTTTACGTGTTTCTTCCGCAGGCAAAATGCACATATCAGGTGAAGTTGATCCAGGAGTTTCACTTTGATCCCGATTCCAGGAACTTTTCTGACATAGGGTATCAATTCCTCGTTGGTGGAGATGGTAATGCGTACGAAGGGCGAGGATGGACCAAACAAGGAGCGCACACGAAAGGTATAAATCCGTGTTTGCCACTACAAAAAAAAATCTGACCCAACGTGACTTGTAACACTTCGTAGGTTTCAATAATGACAGCATCTGCATAGCGTTCATTGGCACATTCATCAAGGAACCGCCACCGGTCGCACAGCTGAGTGCAGCGAAGCAGCTTATCCAGCTTGGTTTGCAGGGTAACTATCTAGCTTCCAATTACAGCCTGTACGGACACCGGCAGTTGGCGCCCTTCGAGAGCCCGGGCAAGGCTTTGTTCGATATCATTAAAACTTGGCCGCATTGGTCGAATCACCTAGACAGCAATCATTGGGTAGAACCGGACAATGCAGCCACAACTACAGCAACCCAATCACAACCTCAACAGCGTACGGACCAACTTCCTTGAGGACCTCTCTTGAAAAAGACAAAAAGACTGTGATGATGAAAATAATCGAATAAACTTTTAACATTGTGTGTGTTTACGTGTACATTAGCTCTTCGGTAAGAGTTGAATTTATTGTATGATGCATGTGGATCGCATTATAAGATACTCCCTTTACTCAGATCCTCGGAACGGGTGTGCACGAACGTCCCTTCCTTCCGCATACTAGATCACTTCCGCATGGTACCAATTTTAGTTCTCTTTGTGTAATTCGTTCAAGCTAATCGGTATTGCGCGCTGGTCAATATCACCTTAATGGCCGTACTTCTGAAACTCCCACTCTCTGTTATCGAGCGGGCACACCTGCCGGGTCTTCAGCCACCGGGAGATACAGTGGAAATGGAACGCATGATTACAGACACCCCAAGCCACCGTACATTCTTCACTGGTGGCCGATGCCTGATTCGCCTGGCACTCGATGCAAAGATCCATAATGTGATTTCGGCAGATCGCACAATTGTCCACAACAATGTCCCAAGCCCACAAGGCTACCGCATTCCACTTTTTGACCTCGAAACGCTTCCGCTCACCTCGGCTGCTGCTGGATGTTGGTGCCTCAAACTCTTCCTCGTCGATATCCATGTTGTTCGTCTTTCCTACCAAGTCGATCGAAAAAATGTGTGTATCAGAAACACTGATTTCTACTTTCCACAAGTCGACTAGTTTTCTTACAAAATGCTACCGACGAACAAAGGAATTTCACGGGAAAGGATCAAATGAACTTACCTTAGAAACCGCGATGGCGTATTTTTGCTGTGCTAAATGACAGTCATTGTGACAGTTGCTACGACGCTTGCCTTTTCCCATTTCGCCCGTTCCAATTTACTGCTGCAGCAACTTTTTCGCTCTCCACCTGTCATCGGACGAAAACAAACCAAAACATTCGGGTTGTAAACAAGGAGTTTCCGCAGCGTACGGAATAAAAAGCGCTCTCTTCCAACTATTCTACCAATACGCTATGGCCGTTAATATGTACGGGTAAGTTAAGCGCACAGATGCGTGAACAAAATGCAATTACACTGCACGTATGCGAGCTGAAACTGACATGCGATTTTATTTTACCATTAGTCCGATGCAAAACCACCCACCGCCCAATCCGAACCCGATAGATCTTATGGCCATCAAGGACATCTTCCCGGGGATGAAAAATATCAACGTGATTTTCATCATACTCGAGATTGGGCCAGTAACGCTAACGAAAGAGAATCGCGAAGTACGCACGTTTAAAGTGGCCGACCAGAGTGCCGCAATAAACGTATCCATTTGGGACGAGCCGGGTAAACAGCTATTGCCAGGCGATATTGTACGTCTGACCAAAGGATACGCAAACGTTTGGCGGCAATCGCTTACACTTTACTCTGGCAAAAACGGCGAGATAGTACGGTTAGGTGATTTTTGCTATACCTTCAACGAGATGGTGAACATGAGCGAACCGAACCCCAATCTGAGCGCTTCGTTAGCGCAACCCGTTCTCAATAACGGTTCGGGCGGTGGACCAAACGGTGGAAATAACAACAACGGCACTGGAAAGGCTATGGGAACACCTAAACCGGTTCCTAACACTAATCCATTACTTTCGGCTGGTAGTGGAGCACAGCCAAAGCCACATGCCGCTACGACACGCTACTCGGTAGCCGTGGCGGCAGCAGCAGCAGCTGCTTCGCCACCCAACATCATGAAACCAGCGCAGAAGAACTCCCCCCGAACTGGTCGTAACAGTCAAGCAAAAAGCACGGGTGTAAAAGGCGAACGTAGATAACAGTTAGCAGAGCCGTTTAGTGCAACACCTACTGTCAGCGATAGAATTATTTTACCTTCTAGCAATGTAATGTAATGCCACTGAGCACTGCTGCTAGGAATCCATTCTTTATCGGCCACTATACAGTCAAAGGCATAACATTCCTGTGTGGAAAATGTTTACGAACGTGCAAACATTAGCATTGGGTAACGTGTGGCAAAAATAAATCGAAATTAACGTTTCCTCTCTAATACTGGAGTAGTATTGCTGATTCGTTTTTGTAACGCACTTTATTTTCGCCCGGACTTTGCACCGAACCGCCCTGTAGTACGAGAGGTGCGTGAAATTCGCCCTTTAGCTTCATTCGCATTCTATTTGACAAATTCTTCAGACGAAACAAGCTGTTTCGAATACTTTCTTTCATAAACTCGCATTTTCGGGAAAGGTGAGTGTTTGTAATGGTTTTCATTATTTTTGGTGCACCTTCCACAATAAACAAAAGCATTCCGGTGCAATTTGTGAGAGGTTTTGCCCGAAAATAATTTCATAATTGCACTCGAGGGAAAAAGAAAAACAAAGCTGTGTCATTGCTGTCAAACTCAGTTATCCGGGTACGTATGTCAATAGACGAAGTCTACGCAGCTCGTTGTGCAAGTAAAAGGTGGTAGCGGTGGTGGCGCTTGCAAGTGTTATGTTGATGGAATCCGTGGCCTTCCGCAGGGTTTCGGATGTTCAGTTCCTCGGTGATTTTGTTCGTTCGTGTTGTAGATTGGATAATTTGTTGCGTGATTGTGTCATCAGCTTGGCGTTTTGAGACGCGTGTGTTCGAAACAGTGAAGCACACAACCACTATATATTATTATCCGGGCCCTTTGGTCCTCTCTGGAGCAGTGATTTGCTTTTGAATATGTTGTGCCATCTTCCGTTCGATACTGTGGAAAAGAATTCGTTAACGTGCGAGAAATACCGACCAAGCAAAACCTCGAGAACGTGTATCGGTAATCGTCTGCGTTGATAAGTTAAAGATAGCTTTGTAGAAAAATTCTAGCAAATGCTGAATACAAAGCCGGTGTACAGCGAGCAAATCAAGTGTCAAATCTCGGTGGATTATTGGAATTCCACTAACGTGGTGGAAAGTCGGTGGAGTAAGCGAATCGTGAACGAAATTGAATAGATCCGGAACCAGTGCCATGTGGTAGATGACTGAAACTGAGCAGACCGAGCAATAACGGGTGACCCGTAAGAATGCTGGATCGATCCGAACCGTACGAATATGGTAATGGAGCGGCACTAGGTACGAGGCCGACAGCAAATGTGTATTGTAGCAATCGTCATTCAAGGAACCAACATAAATCTCGACCAACAGCTACAGCAACACTTATTAGCGATAAGCAATACACGGCACAGAATCTCACAACCAATCGGGGAAGAAGCACGCCGCCAAACATCAGCCAACACTGATCCAGTACGGAAGTAACGTAAGCTGCTGCTGCAAGTTGCTGGACGTTAGCGGTAGTCGTCATGATAGCTTATCTGTCGAAAATGCGATCGTCGGGGTCGGAAATGGCCAGTGCCGACACTACGCAGTTTCTAAAACTATCCAGTGCCGTTTTTTACGGCCTGTCATCGTTCCTGATTACCGTAATCAATAAGACCGTACTGACCAGCTACCGATTTCCGTCGTTTCTCGTACTCAGCCTCGGTCAACTGACTGCCAGCATCGTCGTGCTATTTGTGGCCAAACGGTTGCAGCTGGTCAAATTTCCCGATTTTAGTCGAGATATACCTAGGCGAATATTCCCATTGCCACTAATCTATCTTGGCAACATGATGTTTGGGTTGGGTGGCACCCAAGCCTTGAGCCTACCGATGTTTGCCGCACTACGAAGGTTTTCTATTCTACTGACTATGCTGCTGGAGTTGCTAGTGCTCGGTATACGACCCACGCTTGCCGTGAAAGTAAGCGTATTTGCCATGGTCGGAGGTGCACTGATGGCCGCTCTGGACGACCTTTCCTTCAATCTGCAGGGCTACATGTACGTGATGATAACAAACACACTTACGGCAGCGAACGGAGTCTACATGAAGAAGAAGCTGGATACAGCGGACATGGGAAAGTACGGATTAATGTACTACAACTCCCTATTTATGATACTACCAGCATTGGTCGGAACCTGGCTAGCCGGTGACATCGATCGTGCATGGCAATATGAAGGATGGAACGATCCGTTCTTTGCCACCCAGTTTCTACTATCCTGCGTGATGGGTTTCATCTTGTCGTACAGTGTCATACTCTGCACGCAGCACAACTCGGCCCTTACAACCACTATCGTTGGGTGCCTGAAGAACATCAGCGTCACCTACATCGGCATGTTCATCGGGGGCGATTATGTGTTTTCTTTGCTTAATGCGCTGGGCATTAACATCAGCGTGGCCGGCAGCTTGCTGTATACGTACGTTACCTTTCGCAAGAAGCCGACCAGTTCCGGTGGTGGAGGAGATTCGGCTTCGTCGGATAAAAAGCTGCTTCTACCCTCAGCCGGAAGAATCGATAACGTGTGATGAGGGATGGTGTGTAGCAAATCGAACAAAACCAAAGGGGTCACGAATCAAAACCGGGGTGTATAGGACAGAATTGGTTAGTGCGATAGTAAGGGCGTATTTATTAGTAATTCCTTAGCCTGTCCACAACATGGGCATAGAGGCATCATTTTCAATTAAAGGGCATTGATTTCCAGGCTTCCAAGGCGGCCATTTGTGTGGTAAACCAGTGTACAGATGATCGATGTAATTTTAAGCGGTAATCACTCAAATCACCAACACATAAACAGCGGAAATCCACGTCGCGTCTCGTGGCAGTGATAAAACGTATAATTCTTGTTATAGCTTCGGTTCTGCTGGACTTCAGCGGAAAGAACGCAACAGCAGCATTACAATCTTCCATTGTATAGCTAGAACATAACCCCGGTGGTGAGTCATAACCTCGTACGAGTTGATATTAGAGAAATATTCATCGAACATGATATCGGGTACTGCATCGTTTTTAGTTTTGCTGTGTATTTTTAAGTTCAGATGTGTAAATGTATCGTGTAGGAGATTTTAGTGAAGCGGATGGAGCTACAATATACAACCACACAGCGATGGTCATTGTGTAACATAAACAAAACCGTTTTGTAATTGTGTTGTGCGTACATATATGAGAAAGAAAGCCCATCCATTGCATAGTAACCCTTGAAGTTGAGTAATCGGCGGGCATAGCAGAAGATTGTCACGATTATTAATCTTATCCGGAGGGAATTACATAAAACAATGATATCATCTGGCCCTATACTTTCGGATCAATTGGGTTCCATTTTCAGATTGCCATAATAATAATAATACAGCAATGTTCAAAGTTTAACCATAGGGTTGTAGTGATAACATAACTGTCGGCTTCAGTTTCTATCTCACGATCATGCGTACAGGTAAAGGTCAAATGATCGCATAATTCTATTCTTTTCTTTCTTTGTACTTTGACTCAGTATTCCTTCGAATGTTGCCCTTCAATTACTTAAATTTTAACCCCTCGCAACAAACATTCCAAACGTTACTTGACGCATGTAATGCAACTTATAAAAATATTAATAATAGGATGAGTAATTTTGTAAACTTAAACAGTTTGTTTGCTCGTTTCTCTCGTGTTTGCCATCATCGTCGAGCCATCACCACATCAGTGTTTATTAAGCTTGTTGAATTTTGTGGTCAGTCATTGTCCCAGGTAGGGATCATTCCAATTGATTGGGGAGTTATTGGTAAAATTTCCACACTGTTGGTCAAGCTTTTCAGTAATTTATTATTATTATAAGTTTAATGGAGAATGATGAACGGTAGTTTTTAATACTTTGGAATGTAGTTTTCCTCTAATAGCATTGTCTCAAGAAAATGAACTATGTTTTAGGCAATCCTATGTACAATTATTCAACAAGTAGGATGTTGAATAACTGTATTTAGTTTACATATTACCACCGTTTCTTTTTGAAATAAGAACACCCGAAACGTTTAAACGATTACATTTGCTTTGTCAACCTGAAACAGTTTTTACCTTTGAAACGAAAACAAATCTCTGCTGACCCCTGATTTGGCCCTTCAGGAAACCAGTTTTTCTGCCCCATGTGTTGAACAAATCGTATGTCCAAGTTGGAATAGATTTGCCTTTTCAGTTGCCATTTAATTATAAGCATTTTTATCATAAACTTTCATGCTGGTAGGACTTTTGCTTTGCTTTCTTTACTTTACTGTTGCTTTTAAACAGAAAGAAAGAATAATTTAATAATTTACATTCATTCGTTAGTGTTACACCATTTTTTGTCTTTTACATAATACTCATCCCCAATTACACCATTAGGGGCAAGGTCAGTTCCTCCAAGCCAGAACATTTTCCAGGGTCAAAATACAATCTGCTCTTCGGCCGGGTTAAACAATGGTGACCGTGACCTCGGCGGTAGGTTTGCAGGTTTATTGACATGCAGTTTATGATTCGTCGTCGTGAGTCGATGCTGTTTCATCCGCCGAGCATCTTCTGCCATCATATTTGTGCGATAGTGCACAATAACGCTGTAAGCATGAACATCACGTACACGTCTCTCATTGCCGGGGGATGTCGATGACGTCAAGTTCCCGCAGAGAGTCAAGGACTGGGAAGGTGAAGATCTTCTACCGTGTTGGTATTACAATGGCTCTGTATCTAATTCTTTGAACGATCGCATTGGTTGGCTACGTGTTTGCTGGTTAATTAGGTGGTTTGAAATTAAACCCGTATAAAACGAATCATTATGATAGCATAATTGGAGGGCCACATAGATTGTGGAAGTGTTTGCCATTTTATATTTCTCCTTGGCCTCAGCGAAACTTGAAATGACTTTACAGATAAAAAAAAACCATTTGGTGCACTTCATTTATCATACTTTTGGTTACGGCAATAAATGTGTTGTGTTAAATGAAATGGTAATTTTATTTTTATCGATTTAATTACTGGGTTAGGTTGGTACGTTTAATTATTATTTTAACCGTGTTTTAAATAAAGGCACAATGGACAATGGTACAGTGGTTGTAAAAATATTAGTTTCTTTCTGTAAAATACAACTACAAACAATATTTTTTTATTTTCAGCGTACTTAGAGTTGCGATATGTTTGTTCGAATAAGATTTCCGGTGCTTTCCGCTGGTAGGAAATGTGCATATCGTTGCCTAAGCACCACTTCCGCCAGAACCGAGGGAACTGCACCAATCAAGGTTTCCTTGAACGATGGAGAACAACACCAAGCAGCTCCGGAAATGGACGAATTTACTAAAGAATTCCACCGCAATCGAATCCAAGTTAGCGACATCCAAAGATTAATCTTGAGCGCCGGAAGTTCTGTCGCCGCTTTAATTGATCCACGAAGGTGTGCAGTAAAACTTGGTAAATACAAACATTGACCAAAACGGTATTTAAAATTATGTTATTTCTTTACAGGCACGATATGATTGCTTGTCTTGGCGAAACGACCGGTCGAAAGGCTCTGGAAAAGATGCTTTATTATATGCGGTCCACCGAGGAGGGGCAACAAATTCTTAGCGAGAAGCCTCGCATCAATACACGCACGGTGAACATGGGCGCGCTGAAAAAGTTCCCAGAAAATACGTTTGGTTATACGTACGTTAAATTTATGGAGGAAAATGTAAGCATCCGAGATTCTTTTGAAAACGACCTCTCGTCCCCTTTGCAAGCCGGATGCTAATGTGTGTGATCAACTTTGTTTTTGTTTCATAGAATATTACACCCGACTCACGAATGGAAGTTCGATTTCTGGACGATCCAGAGCTTGCCTACGTGATGACGCGATACAGAGAGACTCACGATATGGTACACGCTATCCTCGATATGCCCACCAATATGTTGGGCGAGGTAACGGTCAAATGGGTGGAAGCATTGAATACTGGACTACCGATGTGCTATGGGGGTGCCGTCTTTGGTGCTGTTCGACTGCGTCCCAAGTGAGAATGAAACTCCCGTTCTCAGCATGAATTCTTTTCAAATTGAGCTTTCGTTCTAGGCAAAGGCAAAACTATCTTCGCCAATATTTACCCTGGGCACTTCGGACGGGAAATCGCATCAAACCACTCATGACGGTGTACTGGGAAAAGCGATGGGATCAAGATGTTAATGAGCTACGCAAAGAGTTGTATATTGAACTGATGAATAAAAAATAAAGTAAGGTGCCATCTATACTGTATAGATTATAGATTTTTGTTAACACAATTACACTTGCGCTTGTCTTTAATTTATCTTTATAGGTTTGTAATCCTACCGGTGCTATATGTACATTAGAATTTCAGTTCGTATTTGTTTGGTTTTAAGTTTTTCGACTGCTTCGAAGCATCCCGCTGTTCCAATCCTGTCGTTGTGCGTCCGATCAGAAGCTCCAACAAGTGGCGATTGCACATCTCGGGGAGAGAAATATTGAGATCGATGGCGTTTTGCATAATTTCCGAACATCCTCTCAAGTTTTTGCGCCAATCTGGATAAGTTAATGATAGAATAAATTGATAGAATATGATAGATTTTTATGGCTTCACTTACACTGATATTCAAACAGCCTGATCAGCATAGATTTACATTCCGCTTTCATGTCATGCTTCAGAAACAGTTCAATTAGTTGGTAAACTTTCTCCACATTGTTGTTGTACAACAGTTTATAACAAAGATTTGTAGTCCTGCAGAATAGATTACTGTAACTATTGTCGTAACATTCATAGAGCTATCTACATACCTTCTGCTGACAGCTTCTCTTAGGGCACCGTGCCTATCGAACAACGCTTTGGCTGCCTCTTGATCACTGTGCCAGGAACTCAAGAAACTCTTTTCCCACACGTAACAGATGGGAAAATCGTGGCCCAGTTCTATTAAACAAAATTCGCAAAAGTTTATTACCGCAAGCAAAACGGCTTCACTCTTTCTGCCAATCGTCTCATCGATCATTTCCAGCAGCATATGATCGACGGTTAGCAACTGTTCCTCGTTACAGTCGACCATTATGATACGAAAAATTTCCAGGGATTTCAGTGTATTTCCCAGCTTCCATTGACATAGTGCTTTATAGTGTTCGAATCTGCCGATTGCCGTGCTGTTCTGCTCTGGATGATATTGCAAGTAGAGTACGGCCAACTGTTCTATCGATTCCATTTGTGTTTGGAGCGTCAAATATTTAAGTGTGGCGTTAAATACCGGCAGAGAGGGTAATTTTTCGTACTCCAATATTTGTAATAGTAAACGTTTTACGTCCTCCGCATTCTGTTCATTCAATGCCGTTCCGAGTAGGTGATCCACCTGGGACACTTCCATCTGGCTGATGTTAACGACTAGTGGATTATTCGTCAGTTCATTGTACAGCTCACTGAGCCGAAACGTGGAGCGTAACATTGTGTCCGTAGGAATGCGTGCACTAGTTGCCACATCATAATCGGAGATTTGTGATTTCATTTTACCATTGCGTTGTCGACTGTTTAGCACTTTCCACTTTAGCTTTTTGTTTTCCATCAGCTCACTGATAAAGGAATCGACCGCACTGATGTTGGTGCTTTTCCGTTGATAGCTGACTAGCCAAGACAGAATCCATACGTTAGGAACCATAGAACGGAACGAAGGTCCGTGACGGGTTGCCAATAGTAATGCTGCCATGTCAATGCTGCGGATATTTGCTTTCTTGTCTCGAGTAAACACTTAAAACGGCGTAATTCTTCCTACGGGCCCATTATTACGCAGACGACGGAGCAGGTTTGTTATTTACCTGTAGTGCCCAAACAGAAGAAATCAGCTGACAATAATTGTTGTGACAGCTTCGCGCGGTCATATTGCAAAAAAAAAAATGCTGATTGTGCAAAATAGAACGGAAACGCTTCGGATTTCAAAAGTCGACATTACAACGAAAAGGTCGTTAAGCATTTGCGATACGCACTGCGATTTGTTTTTTTTTTTCTGAAGCGATGGTTTCTTATAAGTTTAATCAAGCTACGACCGATGATAAACTTGGTATTTAGATATTTAGATCGATTAGATCGGTCTTCACATGACAGGACCGGTCCAAAATCCCATCCGGACCAAATCTCCGTACGCAGGACTGACTATTCCGCTACGGGTAAATAAAATCAAAGAAAGCCACAAATGGCATGCCTAGTCCACTAGAGGTTGTTGTGCCGATAAAGAAGGAGCATTAACGCTTTTGTTCAAAAATAAATTGGTATGAAAAGATAACATGTATAGCCATTTCCTAAAAATATCAATTAACAATGTGCTTCATGACGTTAAAAAACGAATCGATCTCTGAATATTAAATATAAAAGATATTCTAAAGATAAATGAAACTACGCGAAAATTCGAGTTACGTGAATTTCTCTGGCACACATTTCTCTATTCATGTCCCTAGAGTTATGTAAGCTAATATACAAACTTTATAATTCACCATTTTTTAAACATGGTGATCAGTTAATTAAACGGTTGTATGTGAATTCAATACAATTTAATGCCGATTTTAATTAAAGTCTGTAATAAATAAGCTTTAATACATTAAATGAAGAAAAAGAATCACAAATGAACCAAATTTTAAATTTAACTAGGCAATCTATACTTGTAATGTTCAAATCGACGAAAAGACGGCTACGATCTTAAAGCGTTTTTGTCGCTTGGGCCGGCTTCGCCCCACAACCGAAATGTCGGAGCGGATGCATTCATTTCGTTTCGACTGAGAACTACCGCTCCGACTCTTGCGTTGAAAATTGTCACTTTATCGATTTCGTGAATGTCGCGTCCCATTTCGCTAGTGACGGAGAAAAGAAAGATTATCGTAATTGTACGCAGTTCTCCGCCGTCTGGTTCCTGTTAGCTGTACTCTGAGACACTACGCTTCCGGTAGAACAAACGCAAATAGAACGAAACCATCAGCTAACGACGTGTTTGCACAGAAATTGCGTTCAGCACCCACTGACAGCGCACGGAAGCCTTTCGTAGTTGCTCACTGTCAAATTGCTCGTTCGTTTGCCTAGGAGGCGTACCAGGCCGGGGTTGCCACAGTTGGAGAAAGATAGTTTGCGGATAGAAGAAAAATCTGGAAACTTATTTCCGATCGGCATACGTACACGTGCGCATACTTGGGCAAAAGTATTTCTTGTGTGTGTATTAGCTGCCGACGAGGCCTTTGTGTGAACGTACGTAAAGAAGGGAAGTTAAACAAATATGGCTGCTCTGCCCCGTAGAATAATCAAAGAAACGCAGCGTCTGATGCAGGAACCCGTCCCCGGTATCAGTGCCATACCGGACGAACAGAATGCCCGTTACTTTCACGTAATCGTGTTCGGCCCGGAGGATTCACCGTTCGAGGGTGGTCTGTTCAAGCTAGAGCTGTTCCTGCCCGAGGATTATCCGATGTCGGCACCAAAGGTGCGTTTCATAACAAAAATCTATCATCCAAACATCGATCGTCTCGGACGAATCTGTCTAGACATTCTTAAGGATAAGTGGAGCCCAGCGCTGCAGATTCGTACCGTGCTGTTGTCGATCCAAGCACTGCTGAGCGCACCGAACCCAGACGATCCGTTGGCGAACGATGTGGCCGAGCTGTGGAAAGTGAATGAAGCGGAAGCGATTCGAAACGCCAAGGAGTGGACGCAACGGTACGCGAACGTCGACAACTAGATTCTGATTAACCAATTTCCTTAAACTACACACAATAACTTTTTTTAAAAAAGAAAACCATTGTAACGAAAACAGCGATAGTAACACATGCGGCAAGTAAGCAGCCTCAGCATCAGCAGCAGCACCAGCTCCAGTATCCTCCTTCCTTCAATAACTTAAGCGGAGAAAATCGCCTGTACAGGAGAAACAAACGCGTGCGCGTGTGTGTGTGTATGTGAATGTGCGTTAGTGTGTGCGTGTGTCTACAGGAATTTCTACAAATTGAACATCATCATCCAAGCAGGCAACTGTCAAAAATCTTTAGCGCGAAAATTTGCAAACAATAGAAGGGAGAATACATGCAGCATCCCCAGCTGTAATATGAGGATGATGATGATGAAGTGCGTTGAAAACACGGTGATAGGCATCGAAATTGTGGAATCAAGCAGTCATGCTTCTAAATTGTACGAGCTTGTTTTCATGCCCAATAGTAGTGTGTGTCCATGGTTCCAAAGAGAACTACCACCCCTTTCGGAGCTTCAGCAGTCATAATAAAAACAGCCAAACAAATCAAACCATGTCCGCTACTCTCGATGAGAAGTCTCGCATATGAGCGAAACAATGGCAACAACAACAGCACGGAAGCGTGAGGAAATGGTGTACCATCAGGTAAATGCATTAATCGATTCTATCGATGTTTGTTTCTTTCATTGCCATGGACATAAATATGGGGATCCCTTGTGACGAGGAGAGAGAGAGCGAGTACATTACGCTTCGTTCGGTTCTGGCCTTGTCCAACTAACAACAAAGAACAAAAAATGTTTTCTCGAACTTTCGAACTGACAATATTCATGTTCTGATGTAATATTGACGGTATTTTGTATTTTTACATCCTTTTTTATCATTAGTAACCATAGCATAGACTTTTGTGTGGGCGATTTTCCACTGCTTTATTATTTTCCACGACGTTACTGTTAGTAGGCGCATTAGTTTCTTCGTTTGTGCAATCCAATTAAACATTGAACCTTGTCGTATAGCGCGCCTTGATGGATATATGGTTCATCAGCATGAAATAACGATCGCTGGAGCAATCGAAGGCTTCCTCGCATTGAAAAGAGAAGACTTATGAAGTTGAGGCCTAGAATAGAATGATTTTAAAAGGCACAATGAAACAACAAAGCGAAGAGACTGAAAGCTCCGAACAAAGCACCGAACAAATGTAACTTACACAAAGCAATTATCAGTTGATGCTGGAACAGAATACATGATACACACACATTTACAACAAACAGTTGTGAGATTGAGATGGTCAACCACAATAGCGCATTATTACAATAAATGTTGTCTTCTATTTATTTTTAGATCAATTACTACAGCAACACAAAATGGAAACAAATGGAAGATAGTGCGCGATGCCCATACATTCTCAAACTTGGAAGATCAGAATTATCTTGCTGCTAATCAGGTGAGAGCGGTGGGATGCAACCATTTATCAGGAACGGTACAAGCAGTTTGGACATTCGCTAGCTGTCTGGCGCCTAGCTATCAATAAAATTACTATTGAAATTGATCAAAAATCTCTTCATAATTTAAATGCCTCGAGCCCCGTTCAAAGAGTAAAGCGAACATTCAAATTGACTCGGGTTACATAAATTAAGTCTTTGCTTTGTTTTGTTAGATTAGGATGTATCCAACGTGTACGTTCATATCATATTATCCATTGTACTGTTTATTTGATAGAAGGTGAACACAAGATTAAAGATCGGTGAATTTGTGCCCGAGCCGCAGACAAAGAACAGCATTATTGCTCTAAAATAATTGAAAATTAGGAAGAAAGAGCAAGAGACATTTAGTGTGGAATTTTTTTTTTCGTTTATTATTTTACTTTTGTACAAAATCGCCTCCAGAGTCTAGTGGTAAACACTTCTATCTTTCATTAACAATAACGTAATTTGATATTTATGTTCACCAAAACCTTAGGGACACGATTATCTATCATGCAAAACGAAATCCAAAATCAGAATTGGATGCAGGATTGTAACCTGATTCGTTCGAAATGTTACTTTACCTTTTCAACTCACCTTACCTCGTACAATGAGAAGAAAGTACAACGGTTTAGGAGCAATTATGAAATCGAGGGCGAAAGATGAAACAAAATAAAGCACCTACTTTAAGCTCTATTTCTTACAATCTGTGCTACAAGTAGTATAACTTCATTCAACGGGGGCAAAGACTATAGCAATTAATAATACTGCATGCGTAGGTTTTGAAGAAATTCGTAACGTTACTACTATTTACTAAAGCTCGAGCCTTTCAGCAGATTGTCTACTTTTTCGATTGAAATAGTTTCCAAGGATTGTCCTTTTGCTCTACCACTCATCCTCGGTACGTTCAGGTCTTAGTATCGTTTCTCTTGAATTGTTTATGAAGTATCGTTTATTGCAATTATTTTTTTGCAAATACCGCAACAACAACCAACAAAAAACACAATTTGGACAAACTCACAAAATAGATTAGATAACGAGGAAGATGGCGGTAGATAATGTGAAAGTAATCCAAAAGACACCAGAGGAATGAAACGGAAGAGGAAAAAATAAACCAAAAGTGCTGCCTGAGAGAAATATAGTAAATTCTACAGCAATTCGCCGACGCATGCTATGCCGAACGTATGAAAATCTGGACCGGTTACACAAGCACCAAAACGGCCACACGGTAAAGAGCACAGATACACTTTACAACTCGATTCTTGAATAGCTGCTAAAAAGCAAGATAAAAAAAACGCATACACTTACTACAACTCACAATGCATGCAACTCTTTCGTGGAAAGAGTTTCAAATGGAATTTAAAATATCTTTGTAAAAGGAACCCGAATGCACTGTAATGACGCGGCAAACATAAGTTTTGCGTCTCTGAAAGGGAAAGAGCATGGATCATGGAGAAATACGCGAACTGGTAAACTAATATGCGAGATGCGCAAAAAATACAGAAAAAACACACATGTGTGCTACACCTATGATATATGAGGAAAGTTATTACAATGATGGCCACCAGGAAACGCATTCAACTCGCAAAACTCTTTCCCAACACAAAAACAACATGAAAAGAAAATGAAATGAAAAAAACATAAAAAAACATGCAAACACTCTATGGAAACAGTTGTAAATTAGAATGAGGATTATAAATAATTGAGCGAAAAACTAAAATCGATTGTGTGTTGTGTATTGAACGGGTTCAATACAATATAGAATATATTGAGAAAACAATGGCTCTCACACCATCCTTATGGCCAAATTAATCAGCATTTGCAAGGTCTCACCGATTTCAACGAAGTACGAATGGGGTACTTCATATCTAGGAATATACTGGTGTCCTCTGACCTGTTCACCATCTCCTTCTACGGCGCCTTAGCTATACTACCGTTGAACATTCGTCTCCTTTTTGTTGAGAACGCGTAATTATTTTGTGCGATTTGCTGTTCTGCAGATCACGCTGTTCTATTGGATTCGTAGTTCTGTTCAATTACTGAGGCAATGTGCGAAGCACCCCGACGATCAGGATCTTTATGGTTCTATGCTATCCTAGAGTTCGTTAACCCAATACGCGAGCTCCGTGATCATTTCTGCATGAAGCGGTTTTGCTGCTTCAAGCGGCTTAAATAATTTATTTGTGATGGTATAGCACCCCGCAAAATTAACCCATTTTCCCGTCATCCACTACACTGATCGGGAAAAAACAGTCATAAAACGTTACACGTGCATTGCCCATCGGTCCTAGTCTCCGCAGGTAGGAGGAGCACAAATAAAAACAGCTGGTTTTTTTCATTTTTAGTTGCAATTATTTGGGAATATTTGACATTCAATTAAAACACTCAAGGTAAGTCGTTTAACAACAATCTAAAGTATTTACATAGTATATATATATCTGCTATTGTTTCGTTTATGAGAAGTTTTCTCCAACTGCCGAAGATGATGACTTGGTACAGATTGTTTGTAGTTAGTTTGCTGTTAGTTCTCGATTGGAGAGCAGAAACTCACGCACGTTGATTATTGGTGGAGTCGATGCTAAGGATGGTAGCGTGTCGTATCTGGTTGCTTTGACACGCAATGGCAATTTTAATTGTGGTGGTTCCATTGTGGACGATCGTTGGATACTGATCGCAGCACACGGTGTTGTTAGGTATGCTGTAGCATCAATGATTCAAATGCCTTAAATTTAAAAAAATAATATCTTAATGATTTAGTTAGAGTGTTCCGCTGAAAAATATTGGTATACTCGCCGGAACAAATGATTTATATAAAGGTGGTAAGCGTTACGCTGTCGAACGTGTTATACCATTCGAAAAGTAAGTTGCTTGAAAGTAGCACCGTTTTGAACACGTCTAACGAAGCTAATTTTAACATTTTTGCCGCAGATCTCTCCAAACAAAGATTGGGGATATTGCGCTAGTTCGGCTAAACACCTCTCTACCGTACTGGAACTATATCACTGAGGAATACTAATACTAATGAGCCGATCGTCGAACTTTATGACCATTGTTTGCCACGATACAATTGATTAATCCTGTTCTAATCCAATCAATAAACTGTTAATTTCTTCTTTTAAGTAATCATAAATCCAATATTTTTAATTTTTCGATGCCAATCAAAGATAAATATTTGTTTGTTGAACGGCAAATGGGAGAGTCTGTTCCCTTTCCACAGTTGCCGGTTAAATTCAAATGAGCCGATTAATATGTTTGGCTCTATTTGAATCCTTAACATGCATTGTCTCTTCACAAAGACACTTTCCAAAGAAGATTTTCCATGGTTCAGTCAGATCCACAGCATCGTAATCTGGCTTGACGTCAAGAGTGGCCTGTAAATTTGGTGCTTACACGTACATGGAGGGTCAGAAAAGCTGATGGTTGATTTTTCTCCTACAAAATAAGCTTTCCAAACCAAATTTCTAATACGGAACGGAAAGAATCGTTAACATGAAAGAGGAGATGAGGACTGATTACCTCTTATCGTTTGTATGAATTTTCTTTATGCAGTGTGAGTAAAATTACTTACATATTCCCACCAGCTGTAAAACTTGCTATTTTATACCAAGTGAGATAGTGCATCGATTAGTATCACCTTCAGCTAATCTTGGTTGCTATTAGCCGGCCATCTACTGAGCTAGACGTTAGTGATTTCATGCGCGGTAGTACTTATCGGTTTACGGTTGTTATTGAACAATTCCTTCCACTTTTTGTGAGACATGCGACTGATAGTTGACGATGACGTGTAACTGGCCGTTAAACGACACCGTAGCTTATCATCTACGAAAATTTTGAACGTTACTTTGCTTACTTACTTACTTATTCCGTGTTACAATGACTGCCTGCTGAAGGAGACATCTAAACCGCTCACGGTCGATCGACGTCGCCTGCCAATTTATTATCCCGGCAGACGCATCAACGCCATTACTTCATCTCAATCTGGGTCACTCCTCTGTTCTCCGCTAAAAGATGTTAGACCTAGAGCACTTTACAGGTTGTAAACACAAATGGGTCCAAAAATCCTTTTGACCATCCAAGAGACCAAATGTATCAGAGGCGTATGTGTGTAGCATTGTAACCCCATGTAAGTCCTATACAGTCGCTTCTGTCAGTTGATCTGCCGTAGTGAATAGGCGAAAGAACATCATCAGAACTTACCAGGATATGCAGCTATCCAAAATAGCGGTAATCACAAAAAAGTAACAAATGCTCTCGGGTAATGGTGGGTGGGATCAACTAGAAGTAGTTTACTATGAGTTTCTCACATAACGCTTATTTACGCCATCGCCTACTTATACAGAGAGACTACTCAACCTCTGTCGGTGACATTGTTATTTTATTACATTCACCGTTACGTGTACTGAATGGTTTGATGTTTCTTATTTATTTTTTATCTTGTGTTCCGGTCCTGCTTAGAAAAGATTAAGGTTCCTCCTACCTGTTGTAAAGTGTGTCGAAAGAATATGTTAGTGAGATAAAACAAATGGTATATATATTCGTTACATTTCTTTTGAAAAAGGTCAGTGTGGATCACAGCTTCGTCGTGAAAAGAAATTTAGTTCTGCGTGATTTAAACAGAAAGATGATGCATACACGTCTCATTACGGTGTTTTTACTAACTTATAGTTGTAGTAGAATCATTAGCAGTTCTTCGTACGCTGCCGAGTATATTATCGGAGGCATGGACGCCAAGGAAGGTGCCGTACCTTATCAGGTTTCGTTGCAGCTGCAAGGCAAACATTTTTGCGGTGGATCGATCGTAGGCGATCGTTGGATACTGACTGCTGCCCATTGTGTAGTGGGGTGAGCAAATGGGCAAGGTCTCAATGTAACATAACCCCGTAACCAAGCGTTTGTTATTCTCGTCCCAATTAGTGTAAATCTGAACGAGACGAGAGTTGTCGTTGGAACTAACAATTGGAAGAAGGGAGGCATCGCGTACGCGGTAGATCGTAGCTTTCCTTACAACAAGTAAGAAAACGATGTGCATTTAAAGTTTGCGATTTGTCTTTTCAATTGATCGTATTCTCTTTGAAGTTTGTCGCTGAATTCTTTCTACATGAAGGACGATATCATATTGCTGCGGTTGGCATTCCCACTGAAGTTGAACAACCGCGTACGACAAATTGCATACACGGCGGAAATAGTACCCGATAATGCTACCCTCACAGTCACCGGATGGGGACGGATAAATAAAGTACAAAGACCCAAAATGCTGCAAACTCTCGATGTACGCCACATCACACTGAATCGTTGCCGAGACATTATTGATAAATCGAAATTCTTATCGCCGTATAACATTAAGCTCTTTGAAAACGTAATGTGCACTTTCAAAAAAAGAGGCCAAGGAACGTGTAATGTAAGTTCTTCTTAACTTGTGTACATACTTTTGAGGCATGTTTATCTATTCGTCTGCATTTATTTGTTCCTAACAGGGTGATTCTGGCAGTCCGGTAACATGGAAGGGAAAACAAGTCGCCATAGTTAAAGCAAAGCTGACGGATGAATGCGGTGTGGGATTACCTGATATTCAGACACGCATTTCCTTCTATCATGACTGGCTACAGAAGACTATTGCCTCCAACAGCGATTAAAGGGCACGGAGTTTAAGAACTGTTTGTTAGTTATATGTCTTAATATATATCATGGAATTACATAACATTTCGTTAATAACGTTGAGAACCTGTTTTCATCAGAAGTTATGGAGTTTCCGAAAACATAAGTTAACATATTAGGTTTTTCAAAGTTATTGTGCAATCGTGGAACTGTTGCTTTGCTAATACATTCACAACAGAATGGAATAAAAATATGGAAGGGATTCAACGCATTATTTAACTTTGTGGGTTCTT
Organism: Anopheles marshallii; assembly: GCF_943734725.1. Taxonomy (NCBI): domain Eukaryota; kingdom Metazoa; phylum Arthropoda; class Insecta; order Diptera; family Culicidae; genus Anopheles; species Anopheles marshallii. The sequence continues at coordinate 44,738,761 of NC_071327.1, forward strand.
CTAGATATTTTGAATGTAACCTGAACTCACGTGAAAAGCTTTAAACCGTATCATTGCTGATATATCCATAGAACCCATCGTGTTTTAAGCGACTCACAGTAAATAACTTCTTGCTGATCCCAGCATCTGTCAATCGGGTTTCGGGGCATAGATTGAAGATTCCCTCTCGCGCTTCATTCATTCATTCAGACCAATGTCGAAAGCCTGATAATATTCTACGTTAGCAAAACATCCACAAAATTCTTAATTATAGACCTGGTTTTATTAATGTTAAGGAATTTTAAACAAAGATAAATTTTACAACATTCCGATGCCCTGCGCATGTTCCCTTTAGGTTTCACTTTGTCCAATCATAAGCAATACGTTTGACAGGAGATGGATGTAATCTTCCTCCACCATCTGCACATGCGACAGACCGGTAAAGCGTGGCTCTTGCGGTTCGAAAAATATCGGTTCATCTTCCGGTTCCACGCTTTTGGCATTTTCATTGCCCAGCCCATCATCAAACATGACCCGTTTGATGGAAGCGGATGATGATGGTTTTAGGATACCTCGCAGTACCGGTGTCGATGAACTACGGCCAACTTCCTGCCCATGGAGTCCGGCGATCGGGCTCATCACATGACCGGCGCTTCCTGCCACAGCTTGTTCGGTTGCGTCTTGGTGCTGTTGCTGTTGGTGCTGTAAATGCATTTTTCGCACCACATTAATGCGCATCGAATGTTGTGCACTGGTGCTGGCCGTTTGTTTTTTTGTCTGCTGAGAAGCTTTCGAACGATCGTTGGCAGTGCTAGTGGAACGATCTGTCATGTCGGCATCCGCATTACTGTCGTCAAGAGACGCATAAGGATCGTTAATGATAGGCACAGTGCCATGCTTTTTGCGCGATAGAATGCATTTCGCATCCTTCAGTATGCGCTTTTTCACGAAATCATGAAATATCAGCAGTTCCGAGCTTAGTTCGCGCTTGATCAGCTGCTTCTCGCGCTGGGAAAGGTTCGTATCTTTCAGCGCAAACAAACTCTGCGATGTTAGCAGCGTTAGAACGTACTCGAGTGCACAGACACACCGTTTGCTGTCCAGATGGGTGAGCAACTCGTTCGAAAGCGTAATAGCGTTGTTGGACGTGTAACTGGACACGCTTGTCATTGAGAGTGTTTTTGAGAATTGTACTCTTTTGCCGGTACGCGATACATCGGACGATGATGCAGGGGACGTTGCTCCGCCTAGTGCAGATCGATTAGCTCGTGATATAAGACCCATAGTAAGCGTACCATCCGTTGTATCATCGTGTTCCGCGACTTCACTAGCTGGCAATTCGTTCAGTGGAGTTTCATTGAAACTGTAATGTTGCTACAGAAAAAAAAAATATTCATCCTGCGCTATTATCTTGTTCACCTTCGCTAATTCGCTTACCAAATTTAAAACTTTCGTAAAGATGCACACCGCTTGAAGCAACGATCCGAAGCTCAGCTGCGCATAATTATCCGTGCTAAGTTTAGGCGCTCCAAACTGTATCTCTATCAGTGGACACCACTGGCTCGGTACAAACTCGACATCGCACAGAAGCGCCAGCAGGGGAGGACTGAAACACAGCAAACATTTGGCGCACAGGGACACTATCTCGATAAGATTATTCATCGCATCCACCAGCTCGTCGGAAGTATCGATAGCGCTTGGATCCATCTCCAGATCGGACACGATAAATCCAACATTGTCCGCCAACCCCGTTGTAAGACGTTTCAATATCTTCGGTCGGTAGAGTAGCGAAATGCAATGGTCCATAAGAAACTGTGTACATCGCTGTGTGGAAGTGAATAAAATTAGAATCATATACATTGATTGAATTTTGTGCTACATGTTTCGTTTATGTTCGCGTATTTCTTACCATAAGATTTAGTAAACTTTGGCTATGTTCCAGCCGCCACTCCTTTTCGTACGGTACCATCGTGCAAAGCAGTTCGAGAGTCTCGAGTATCAACACAAAAGCGCTGGGTTCGAGTGACTGCTTAGCGAGCATAAGCGAATCCATTAGGTATTCCTCATGAATACCAACGAAGAAGATGGCATCGCGTAAAAATCTGTATCCATGTTTGCTCAGCAGCGCTCGTACCAGATGTATGCCTTTGGAGTAAATCGGCCACCAATCCTGCGTTTGCCACTGTTGTTGCGTTTCCTGGAAGAAAAAAGAAAGTACAATTAATAATGGCACACAGATAAAACGAAAACGACTTTAACTTACGTTCGCCATAACATACGGACGTTGAAGCAACTCTTTCGGTGGCAACAGCTTCAACCATAGATAGTCTCCTACGTCGCTGTAAAGCAATTCCTCCGAGCTTTGACTTTCGGCAAGCAGAATCAACAGGTTCAACAGCTCCGAAACTAGTTTCTTTCGGCCGTACTCCGGTAGTACCGTGCCCGTGATGCTGAGCAAACGCTGAAATAGTTTGCCTTTCACCAACCAATTAACCCACCGCGTGGAGTTTGCTTGTACCATCGGGGATCCTGTCCCAGGTTGATCGAAACTTATGGTCAATTGCTTCAGCAAGTTAATGGCAAGCAGCAGCGAATTATACTGCTTGGCTTCGTTTATATCACTTCCGGTTTTTGCCTTCAAACCATGAGCCTGAATAGCAAGCTCTAGCGCATGTATTTCCTCCCCGGCAATGTCGACGGCCGAGCGTATAATTTCCGCAGCAATTGTATAATTTACCAGCAAGCGATCCGCTTGTATTTCGACCGTTTTAATTCCAATAGCAATCAGTGCTTCCTTGGCTCTCTGGTGTATATCAGCGTAAGTTACAGCCAGCAAACTTAGCAACTTTTCGGCCCGTATCAACATCTCGTCATCCTTATCCAGATCCTCGGTGTACTTGTGATCGAAATCGGAGAGTACGATTAGATACAGCTCGGAAAGCACGATCAAAGGTCTCATATCGTGCACATGTTCGACGCGTTCGACCAAAGTCGCTAACAAACGTTCGGCAAGATAGGTTTTGCAACGATCGGGCAACGAAATTCCCGGCTCTTTTTTACGCACGATCAGTACCAATAGATCCTTGAAGGATTGTAATCGTCCTAACCAGTCGGGTGTTTGATCTGCTCCACCATCCCAGCCACCACTGATGCTCGAATTGCCCTCGCTGCCATCTTTGTCGATGTGGCGCCCTCGAGAAGCATCCGGAAGATCTAGCACAATGTCAACCCAGCGTGAGAAGATGCTGTAAGTTTGTGTGAACCGTTCAAACACTTTCGCCAGCTCCGGTTCCATTTTGATTCCCGCGGCAGAATTAATGCGAAACAGCTCAATGCCAAGGATGTTAAACAGTTGGCTGTACGATCGCATATTGCTCGCAATCTGGTCGCTGAACAGCGGATTACATAGCGATAACCAAAAGTTCGGTTTCTGTAGCAGATCGTTCACCAACGCTTGCATGTTATTTTTCCAGAGCGCATGAAACAATGACATGATGCGCGACAACAACGGACTAGCAAGTTTGACCGGATCGTTTGAAATCGCTTCGAGGAACTCTTCCATGTACGTCGGTATGCCATCGTTGATCATCGTTTTTGGACGACCTTTTCCACTGGCTGTTGGTCCTGCTGCTCCTGCACCACTACCATCCTTCGCCAACAGCAATCGTCGGTCTGGTTTGCCATAGTACACCTTAAAGAAAGCTTCCGTAAGTCCCGGCTGCTTGTGAACGCACGACTCAACGAACTCCAGCACGGCAAGCTTCAAATCGTCACTCTCAATTTCATCGTGCAATCGTTCCAGGAACGTGTGCCGTATTTGGTCCGGTTCCATGTCCAAACATGCTAACAGAGACATACGAAATTCGATGGCAAATCTGCGCAACAAGCGACAGGACAGGATGGGCAGTCGGGGATTAAAAATGTTGCTCATGTAACCCGTTACCATCGGTATGATGCGCAATGTATCTCGTTGCTTCGGTTGCGTGTAAATCGCGGATTCCAATGGCGAAAGGTCATACTCGTGGATGTGTTTTTTTAGTCGCAGTATCTGCATCAGTATCGTCATCGAGTGTTGAATCATCAGATTTAGTTGCTGCTCCGGGACGAGCATCCAGTTCGACTCCCGTTCCATCACCGCCTGCAGGTACCCGTTGCCTAGACCAACGATCTTTAATAGCACCAAACCATTGTCACGGTTTAGCAAACTGTACACGCACGCATCTCTTAGCACGCGACGCGCATAATCGCTGTCCAGCTTTTCTTCGCTCAGCTGCAGAATTTCATAGATGTACTGTACGACGAATACCAACACGCGGTACCGATCGGATCCTGTCGCGTAGCGCCAATTGTTCGCGTGCGGCAGTACCTCTCGCAGCAAAAATATTGCTCCCGGCAGTTCCACACCGAACACATTATTGCGACCAAGCTTGGTGTACGTTTTGAGGAAGTTAAAATACGCCATCAGTAACGGGTAGCGACCAGCACTGCGTTCCACGTTCATTAGATAGTAGCCTACCAGGCTCGAATCATACCCTACACCGTTGGCGTACTCATGATAGGTTAAATTCGCATTGTTAATCGACGGAAGGATGTTTAGATTGATAATGCGCGTGTATATCTCCTGTTCGAACAGCGGCACCAAAGCGGTACAAACGTTCATACATTGAACCAGTAAGTCGATCGGTGGATTCGGAACCGATTTAAACTTGAGCAGCACATCGAAAACCATCTCTGTTGGGTGCACCATCTCCGAGGTGATGTCGTACGGTTGCTGTATGCGTCTGACGGCCACGGCTAAATACTTTAAACCGGCCGCAATCCGTTGCACACGTTCCGAGTTCAGAGTGCTCGTTGCTTGAGCATCTTCCAACAGTTCATTAATTTCGTGGTGTAGTGCATTGAAATAGTTGTAGCTGGTGCTGAAGTGCACGTATGTTCGCTGGTTTTGCATATCGCGCACGATCAGCTTTGTTCCCCGGGCGATGGTGAAATTAATCTTCCTAGAAGGTGTGTAATCGTGGCACAGTATAAACTCATCTTCGTTCGTGGAGGATGCACTCCGAATTTCGTACTGATTGCGACCAGTATAGAGTTCCGTGTAGACAGGCAAATTTTCCAAAAGTCCCTGTATGTAACTGTTTTGCGTAGATCCTGCCGTTGCTAGTGCGTACGCTACCTTGGATAGTGGTGTGAATTCCACGGGGAAATGTTCCAAGCTGATGTTAAAAAGCGCCCGAATGGGGTGATCTTCAAGCTTGCAGAACTCCGTAGCGATCGTCGGCGAGGTAAGCAGCTCGCTAAGCAGGTCGTAAATGTTGCTATGATGAGCGATCGATTCATCGGCATCAAACAGTTGGCACAAGAAGCCAAGATGGTTAAAGATGGATTTCCGTACAATGCGTGCCGTTAGGCTTTGATCCTTGAACATCGGATGCGATACGATCGCGTGAAGATACTCAAACACACCCAGCTTGATGGCTCGTGATCCTAACTGCTGGTAACGTCTGGTCGTATCCTCATCCTCTACCGTATGCTGTAGCCGAAAGTTGAACAGCATCCACACAAGCAGCAGTGGGCCATGCTCGGGAAATTGATGCAACGATACCATTGGTCCATCGAGGGCCGCCACCACACGGTCAATCCAATCGGCATCGTCGAACTTGTCAGACAGATCGAGAGTTCGGAAAACGAGTGCAAGTTCGTTGTAGGTTATGCGCTTTACCAACTCGGAATGAATTTCCGACCCCGGGTCCAAATGATCCTGCTGCTTACCGAACGAATGATCGCGGAAAAGTTTAAACAGTTGCTCCAACTCTTCCGGACTAATGCCACTGTAGTGCACAATCAGCAACAGGATCTGCAGTATTTCGTTCGTTTCCCGAAGCCTTCGTTCCGCACAAGCGACTCTCGTCTGTCCGTACATAATATCGGTGGGGATGGCTTTCTGCGTGCTAGGCGGATCGGCTATCAAGTGCGTTAGCTGTGTGAGGTAGGATTTTCTAAGCGCCGGCAAACCCATTCGCTCCACCACCTCACGGTACTCCTTCGAGTACGGGTGCGTCCCAGAGTGGAAGTATTCCAGCATATTTTTCAACACCTTTAGTTGCACCATCCGCTCCAGTGTGTGGTAAGTCCAAATGTCGTGCAAGAGTTTCACCATCGACGTTTCGGTGGAAATGTACTCCGCCAGTGCGGTGGCGGCCCCACGATATTCGTTCACCAAATAGTAACACAGTATTTGCCATGATTGAACGGCGTCAATGTCCTGTTGGAGAACATGTAATGAATGCACGGTACTGTTACATCTTTTGCTGTGCGGTTCACTTACCAAATATTGATGCAATTTGTTTGCGAAGGGTTGTAGCTTCAGTTGGTTTCTATCTTTGATCAACTTTTGTAACTTTTCCTCCGATGCTTTACTAGGCTTTTTGTAATGCAGAATACCGTCCACCAGTTCCTTGGACACTTGAAACAGTTTCTCTTTCACATCCGCATTCGGTGTGCCGTAGTGTATGCCAGAAACAAATTGCCACAGTTTTCTCCACTGGCTGGAAGGATTGCGAATTAAACGAGGTTATGTTAGCGTAAACAAAGCCAAACGAGCGGCAATCATGGGTAACTACCGTTTTCTTCATTAGCAAACCCACTTACATGATATCTCCATTGATGTCATTCATATTGAGTATTGAGTGTAACTAAAACTATAAAGCAATGTATGTAAATTGTTCAAAATAAAAGTATTTTCCAAATCAAATAGCTAAGCACTGTTGAACGTCGAATTAAACCCGGCAGCTGTAGGAGTCGAACTAGGTGAATAGAACAACCGTATGAAGGTGGATACTTTCAGCGCTGTTTGACATATTCCAATATGTGAAGCGGTGATTACACACGTGTTTGCTGAACCATGTGGAAAGTCTCTGGAATAGAGTTCAGTCCAATGCATAATTTGTAGCACAGGCTAAGTATCAATGTGAAGGAGTAAACCAATTTTTCTAAGGAAATTCGATATACGCTAAAGCGTCCGGTCCCAAACATTAGCATAAAGCGGGGAGCTGCTGTACATAATACGTAAAGAATATGCTTCCAGAGAATGAGAGAAATGCTGCACAAGAAAAAAATGGCTGGTGAGTATGTTTAATTTTCTTGTGGTTGCATTATTGAATGATTGTCCTGAGAATACTTGAAGTCAATTCATTTCGGAAAGTATATCCGCGGTCCAGTGACTATGAGCGGTTTCGCTAGTCATTATGAATCTTGACATCCGCAGCTTAACCCCTCGCAGTACACCTTATTTTATCAAGCCATGACGTCATCACGTTTTGTGTACATAAAACCTGCTAGAGTGACAGAGAAGCAAACAAATCTCGTTACGTTGTGCATCACCCGATAGGGACAGTCTACGGTGGGCTGCAAAAATCCAAAACAAGGTCAACTGTCAAACCTCTCTCGCTGTATTGAATCGAAATTTAATTGATTTTGATTAACTGCTCAACCGCAGCATAGTTTTATTGGCCGCGAAGGACTCCAAATCTTGCGCTACCCCGATCAACGTTCGCATTGCGTTCGGTTCATTGCGTGGCGTTGCGAACAAGAACGGTTTGATATCTGGCGAGCATCAATAGTAAAAAAATGTCATCATCATCAAGAAGATTGTGATCGTGCGACGAGACGGCCGTGTATGAGATAATAAATAGTATTACGATGGGCACTCGAAAACGCCTGGCTAAATGTAGCTGCATACGGTACCACAGGACATGTGATAACAGTAGCGCTGCGTGAGTCTCAGCTGTGTCGCTAGATTTCTTGTGGAAAAGGTGTCCGGTGAAAAGAACGGTGTACAAAACGACAAGACCTGCTCGGCCACTTCGGTCCGAACGCGGGAGCAACTGCTCCGATGGCTCAATCATTTACCTGGTAAGAATAATGTTTCTAATTCCTTTGTTCTTACTTTGATTCTTCTCGTCAGGTGTGTTTGGATTTCAGTTTAGTTGAAATTAATAAAAGTTGGATTCACCTTCATTGGCTGGCAAGTTTTTTTTGTGAAATTTCGCTGAGCTGCACTATTTGTTTACCTTTTGGTGCCAAAGTGAAAACAAAGATGGAACGGGGCGCATGCACGCGACAAACGTCCCGCTTACGCAGCAGGAGAGTAGATTTCAATACTGTTCGAGCAAATATTTGCCCATTAAACATGGGCCTTTGTTACGACGTTGACGTGAGCAATGCTCAGCTCTAGCGGCGCTGCGCTACAGAATGCAATTAAGGTTTATGGGCGGTTGCCTGGCAGCCTGATAGTGTCGTCAATGTTTGCATAAATAGGAACTAATTGATAATGCGCACCCTGGCGCTGAACGGGGAAGGCGTTCAATGACCCATGATCGTTTGTGGGTACACAATGCTGTTACATCTATGCAAAATGTTGTATCGCAACAAACTACAAGAACCATCATTATCAGGTCAAATGGAAATGTAAAACACTACCCGAAGCGTAATGAGCTTCCATGCGTTTCCAAACCCAACTTACAGTCAGTGTTGCATTGAATGGCCTACTATGGGATTGAATATCACCTGTGCAGTGTTCATTCAAGTGTTTCGTTCGCTAATCTTATCTAGTAGTTCGCCTCCACAAAACACCATGTCCAGTAAAAAGCTTCGTAAGCTGAACGAAGGTCGTTCTAGATATGGTGTAATTCCGAAACCATCCAATAAAATGTCGGTTTCTGCTCGCCGCAGGTTTCCAGTGAACCACCTTGGCAGCACAAAAAGCAACGAGCGTCTTCAAAACTCGTACGAATATCCGTCGGTACCACTGTGTTCAGCGAACGATGTTCAGCTTCGGTTTCTCTGCCCGGACGATCTCGAGGAGGTACGGACTTTGTGCCAGGATTGGTTCCCGATCGATTATCCTCTCTCATGGTACGTGGACATTACGTCCAGTACGCGCTTTTTCGCGCTGGCAGCAATCTACAACTTCAGCATCATCGGTCTCATAGTGGCAGAGATCAAATCGTACGGCAAGCTTAACAAAGAGGTAAAACGTTCGTGTTCGTGTGTCCCCGTGTCTCGTAACATCACTCGCAAATAGTGCGCTTTATTCCGTCCACAGGATCGAGGAATTCTGCCGGAATCGATGGGTCGAGATGCAGAGATTGGGTACATCCTTTCCCTGGGTGTGCATCGAAAGTACCGCCAAAACGGTATTGGTTCGCTATTGCTTGACTCACTCATCAACCACCTAACAACTGCCGAGCGACACAAGGTGAAGGCAATATTTCTCCACGTCCTAACCACGAATCGTACCGCCATACTTTTCTATGAACGAAGAGGGTATGTTTAGAAGAATAGGCCGTGCCGTTCTGAATAAATATCGAAAAATGTGTAGACTCATGTGTCATTCTTTCTTTTACTCATTTCAGGTTTGTTCTTCATTCCTTTTTGCCTTACTATTACTCGATTCGAGGCAAATGTAAAGATGGTTTCACCTACGTGTCCTACATCAATGGAGGCCATTCACCCTGGAGTTTATAATATCCTTTTCAAATCTAATCTTACACAATTTTAGTGATATTTGATTCCATTTCTGGATTTATGTGCTGCTATTTGTTTGTTTCTCAGTTTGATGTTCTAATATCTCCTTAACCACCAACTTTACCGATTATTTGAAGTACTGGTGCTCGCAGATTCTAACTGCCGGTGGACTTTGCCCATGGATCTGCGGTCGTATGCGGACGGCGTTTCGGTGGGTGTGCTATCGTACGGTCGGAAGATTTCACCTTCAGCAGGACGAATAGATGTCGGTTCTGGAATACCGGAGTGGCCACTACAAGCAAACATTTTCATTTCCGCTTCCCATCATTCATCGTTTACGACGTGCGATCCGCATCCTGGGAGCTCGTTTAGATAACCCTTTCCTAAACCACCTAACCAATGTTGGAATGCCTATGTATCACGCATGATCGGTCATAAAAAAAAACTTTCGTTCACCACAACAACCGCATTAACATGCATTGGCGTTCCATTTTTCATTTTTTTTTTTGCATTGGCCATCCTCTTTCGATTAGGTTAATCGTTATGCTCAGGACATATTTTTATACACTTTATACGTACGTAGTTTTTGTTTGCAACTAAGTAAATGAAACGCACCGATGATGGTCTCTTCGTCATATCAGTAATCAGTAAGCATTTTATTTGTGATATTACATTCTTCATCAGCTGGCCGAGTTATTAGGAGTTAGGTTGGGTAATAAACAAAAGAAGGAAATCTATTTTATAGCAGCTGTACATAAAAATGCAAAACGACCAACAAATTGTAACAAATCCTAGAAAGGCACACAGAAAGCTAAGTCATCTATATCGGGAAGGCACTCGAGAGAAAAGGAAAAAGTGGAATGTACTCATTAAAAAAAACGTTACAGATATTTTACGCATGCATCTATATAAAAGCATATTGAGTGGATGTTATAGAACACGGGATGGTTACGAAGCGTTCGCACATGATTTTTTAATTATTCGTTTTCAAGTGTGGTTTTAATTGATTTGGTAATACGAGTTAAGCGCACTCGGTTGACACTTAAGGAAAGGAGAAAGACAATTTGTTGCATAGATTGCAAAAAGTTTTATAATGCACACTGATACGTTGAGTTTCGTTTTTTGATTGGTTTATACTTTTGATATTTAATAACTCTCATTGAAATGATCCGCTTTAAAGCTGAATGATGTTTGCTGATAAAAGACCGTGAAATAGATTTTTTTAAATTAACTAATACGTTGAATTATCAAATGGTGCTAGATTCATTGATAAACCCTTTGAGATGCATTAGGAGATGTATGTTAAAAATTTTAAACGAATGAAACCATGAATGAATTTAAAAGTATCAAGTCATGCTTGCTGTGGCCTTCCGAATGCAAGCTTCTTTAGCGAAATTTGAAAACAAAAAGACAACTTGACCACGGACACAACGCAGAACGAGAATCGGGCGTAGATATGGATATGCATGTGTGTTAACATATAAGATGATATTTATTAAATGTAAGCAAGCAAAACAAGCAACACAACAAACAAATGAGACATCCTCTGAGGGACCGTGAAAGACAGAAGCAGAAAGTTTGTGTACGGTCAACAGGAACTGTTTAGTTTTCAAGTTATGCCAAAAATATAGTATAATTAATATGTAATACATCACTTGTGTGTATCGTATTTGTGCAGTTAACTGTTCATATAAAAAGTCAAATATCCAAAGATTGAATTGAGGGAATAATTATCCTTTCTCGCTAGATTTTCTCTGTTCTGTTGTTAACTGATTGGTTTCTTCTCGAATAATGAAACGGAATACTTGGCTTAAGGCTTTTCTTCCTCTGTATCCATAAGTATAGATCAACCATTGGTTCCAGCTGAGTATCAGATGGCTCCAAGTTGTTGAGGAGTTTTACCATCTTTACATCACATGAGCATTTTTGTATAGTACACTCTGATACGTCAGGTAGTCCTCTATGGGCACGAGCAGTGACGAGAACAAAACAAAATATGATGGAAAATTGTTGGTGGAGGTCAACCTCAGAATGAGAGGTTACGGATGGGTGACCAAACCGTGAAATGACAACGTGCTCAAGCAGTAGCGAGCACTAGCAAGAAAAAGCAGTACACTTTTTATAAAAAAACACGCTAAATTAATTTATTTCCGGTTCCGATTTATTCTAAAACTCTGTTCCTACAAAAGAAACTTCTTACATGAGCGTTCGTTTCACATGTCCTTTTTTGCTTTTCTTCGATTTCTCAGGGGTCTGGTCGCTTTTCCGTTTCGGTGCTTCAATATCCGCCACGCTGCCATCCGGCTTCACGCTAAATCCTTCAATGTATGGTTCCACCAGTTCAAAAACAAGCTTCTCGTGCTGTACATTCGTCGAATCCAGGCTCAACCGTACGACGACGGGATCGAACGCTTTGAACACAATATTTCCGCAACGCTGCGTCTGTTTCTCCTCGTCGTACACGAACCGGACGCCCGTTTTGATTTCTTCGTTATTACGCCCTGTCACATAAATCGTTCCCTCAAATCCATACTTTGGCACCAGTATCTGGAGGGCGTTCTTGCGAACGAATAAGATGTACGCTTGCTCATCCTCCGATCGCTTGCGGAAGAACAGATGCGTGTGCAAAGCAACGGACGCCCTACCAGCGTACTGTGCCATTCGGTTACGGTAGTTGAGGTTGTTACACAGGTTAGAGTTAATCTTTTTGTCAAGCAGCTCCGGATAGGTAGAATCTGCCCCGATACAAGCGGCCAGCAAACGGTGCACAATGATGTCAGCATAACGACGAATCGGAGACGTGAAGTGAGTGTAAATCGGAGCGGCCAAACCGTAATGGAAAAATTCATCCCGCTGCAGAGTGCCACTGATGAAATAGACGGCTTGCATCATACATCGCGTGGCCAGTATGCGCAGCATCGTGTTGAAGTATGGATTTTCCGGGTTTACTGCATTGTCTAAGCTGGATGCTAGTTCCTTTCCGCTTGTTGTTACAATCTCGAAGCCCTGATGTTGTGCAGCCTTCACCAGTGGCTCGTAGTTTGACTGGGGAGGACATGGATGGCGACGCAACATCGCACACTCGGGAAACTCTTGTTCGATCTTCTCCGCAACCGAAACGTTCGCGAGCAACATGAATTCCTCCACCATCGAGTTAGTTTCTAGCAGTTGCTTCGCCTTCACGTCGATAGGATCGTGTGTCTCGCTATCCACGTGGAAACGAATTTCAGGCGAAGCCAACACCAAGGCCCCTTTCTCCGTGCGCCGTTTTTTCAAGATTTTAGCGAGCCTGTTCAGCATTCGCAACGAAGTGGCCACCTCATTCGTTTGCTTTGAGTCATCGATGATAATTTGTGCCTCTTCGTAGGTGAGTGCATTTTTCGACTTGATCACACTTTTGTGGCACTTCGTCTGCTTTATGTTTGCCTCATCGTCCAACTCCCAGATACAGGAAAATGCGAATCGTTCTTCGCCACCGCGCAACGAACAAAGATTGGAACTGAGAAGCTCCGGTACCATGTCGATACGCTTATCGACCAAATAAACGGTTGTGGCGCGACTGGCAGCTTCCCGATCAATCGCAGTGTCCGGTCGAATGAAATGACTTACGTCTGCAATGTGAACGCCTACTTCAATGTTCCCGTTAGGTAAACGGCGAGCGTGCAGAGCATCATCAATGTCCGTACATCCGGGCGGATCTACTGAGCAGATGGTAATACCGCGCAAGTCTACTCGGCGCTTTAAATCTTCGCTTGTGATTACCCATGGCATCTGCGGCAGACAGGCTAGTACGTCCTCTGAGAAACGATTGTGCGGCACGTCATGCTCTAGCAGAATAACTTCATTCTCCGTTTCCTTTGAACCGATCGGTCCGAGCGCACGCACGAAATGACCCTGCGGGTAGCGCGAATGGCGTGGCCACTGGTCTATCGCTACAATAATACGTTGGGATAGGAGGGTCGCGGCTTGCCGCGTTTCGATTCGAATGCGCGGAATTTTGCGTTCTGCCGGCACAAAAATGTGACGAGTTGAACCCTGGATGTGGCTGGGTATTAGAATCCCACAGTACTGGCGCCATTTCCTTTTAATAATGCCAACCACTTTTGCTGTTGGTTCACGTTCTGCCGTTGGCTTTACGCTGAATGTTGGATCCGGTTCTACCATATCGCCCGGGTCGTTCTGTTCATCCACCAGCACCACATCGCTCGGGGCTTTCCATTCGCTCTCGGGCAGCATTTCGATCGCCACTAAATCTCCATCGACGGCACGGTTCAGATTCATACGTCCCTGAATGAGGACCGCTTTCTCAATGCCTTCGACCCGCACATACCCCTCGAGGTAATTTTCTCGCGAAGCCAAAAACCCACCCTGCATCAACTTTCCATTCTTGATGCCTTCGTGTATCTGCATTACGGTCAGATGCGATGGGAATAGTGGATCCTTTGAGGCGCACACTATGTCACGCTGAGCAATCTTATCCAGCAGATGCGCGTAATTCTCCTTTGCAGCTTCCATGTATTCCACCGCGGAACACGTGTTCAGACCGAGCTCGATGGCTTTAGCCCGATTATCGGCATCGTCCGAGAGCAATACGATGCGTACGCATGTATCTTTCCCCTTTCTCTGACGGAGATGTTCCTCGTACCATTCCGTCGCCGTCCGGATCATACGGTCGTTCCGGTCGTTCGCCGATTCGCCGGGCATTCGCTCCACGTACGTATCCTTGTGGTGTTCATTGACGAAGGTGTAGAACCTTCGCTCTGGATTGGACAGTATCGCTCGCAAACGTTTATATATTACTGCACTCCGATGCTTCACCTCATCCATCACCGTGTTGAGGATGATCACGTTCTGGATTGCGCTCTCCTCTAACAGATCCATCTGATAGAGTATGATATTCGTATCCAGTAGCAGATAGTGCGGGAAGGGATAACGCTCGCTAACGGATTTCGGAACTTTATCCAGCAGTACTGCATTCTCTTCCAGAGGGCACTTATGGCAGGCTGCCGAACCGCACCAGATGTCATCCCGCAAGTAGTGTTCGCGAACAATTTTCAGAATATTGCCGCGTTTGGTTTTCTTCATGAACACTTTGTTTGTCAACATGGTGCTGGTTTGCCGGTGGAAAACGTGGTTTATCGAACAACGTCGTCTGCATAAAGTATAATAATACTAGAGCAACAATGTTCCTCGGCACAGTGGGGAATCGAAATCACCTTCGATAATTGACACAAAATGTAGCGAATGAAACTGTTTCGACGAGTTTTTTGGACAAAAAATTACGCTACTCCACAGCTGCGTGTGGTTCGCCTCTTTGTAATGTGCTAAACGTCAAGCTGTCGTTTGGTTTCGCTGTGCCCCGAGATGTCGGAACCTCGCAGCTAGTCACACCGAGGCAACATATACACCTTGATTGCCGTAATGGATGTAAATAAACACCAAACTCGTCCTGCATTCCGATAATCAGTAATCTCCCGTAGTTATCGCTGGAAAAGCGAGGCACAATTACGACATTCCAGAGCACCAACCACACACGACCATGTCTGAGGAAACGTAAGATGAAATCTAATGAAGAACATTTAGCCAGATGCGTTACTGTTTTCCATTTTTCCTCCCTATCGCCGACAATGCTTTTTAGCTCCGATAGCGAAAGTCAGGACATCCAGGAGCACAACGAAACGGTCAGAGCACTATCGGGTGGATTGCTGCAGATCTATGAGCCTAAGCTGAAGGAAGTTAAGGAAAGTTTGAAGGAACTAATGTGAGTGATTCCTGTGAGCGACGATATCTTGGTGCTGCATGTCAATGAGCCATTTTAATCTCCAACTGGAACTTTTTCCACAGAAACAAACAGAATGATCTGCAAATTGCGATGACCAGTGAAAAGAACGCGTTCTCCAGTCGGCAGATACAGGAAGTGAACGATATGGTAAGTGGGCAGAATTTAGCACTTTGCTGGATTGTGCATCGTTTGTGTGATAATTTACGCAATTCTTGTTGAATACTGGAACGTAGTGTTTAACGGCTAAATTTGCGTGGAAGATAAAAAGCCTTCGGTCTTTTCGTGCAAAGGCTTTGCTAAAGAAAAGTGTGGAATATTCGTAAAGAATTAGAAACATTTTCCATCGGCAGATAGAAAGTATGTTAACGGGAAATGTATCTTTTGTTCCTACGTCACAAGCCTATTCCTTTGTTGACGTCTCGCCGAGAAACCTGTCAAAGTGATCAACGTGCAACAAACAGTGTTTACCATAGGAAAAGTGTTACTATTGGGAGAAATTTACCTAAATCCTGTTGTAAAAGCGGCGCAATATGCCTCTTATTGTCATCACCGGTTTACCGCGCAGTGGGAAAACAACCCGTGCAAAAGAGTTGGACAAATATTTTACCGAAAACGGTAAAGGGCCCGTCCACATTGTGTCTGAGGCGGACTGTATTGTACGGTCCGGGTACGGTGTAAAGGAAAGCTTTATCGATACGACCAAGGAAAAACAAATCCGAGCCAGCCTGAAGTCGGAAGCTATGAAACTACTAACCAAATCATCGCTGGTCATTATGGATGGCACAAATTATATTAAAGGATATCGGTACGAAGTTTTCTGCATGAGCAAAAACGCTCGTACGACGCAATGTACGGTACATTGTGCCATGACTGTTGAGCAGCGGGAGGCCCGAAGAAATGAAATTGTTCAGAATTCTGCTACCGGTGGGAGTGATCTAGATGCCGACACGTTCGATGCTCTTTGTCAACGGTACGAGGAACCGCAAGACAGCAGCCGTTGGGATCGTCCCCTGTTCACGGTGTATGGCGAGGAAGAGCTCAACCTTTCCCAGATCAACAGCGCTTTATACGACCAGGCACCGTTGCCACCGAATTTAGCTACACAAAATGTAAGTACATTTATTTGGAGATTGTAGAACAAACGGATTCTGATACGCTCATTGCTTCATTTTTCATTCAGATGCCACTAAGTGCAACGAACTTTCTGTTCGAACTGGATAAAACGACGCAGACAATCATCGATCAGATTGCTTCCGCTAGGAAAATCGGCCTCGACGGACCGGTAGAAATTCCTCAGGCAGGAATGCGTGCGGAAGTGCCAGCGAATATGAGCGTAGCGCAATTAAATCGACATCGGAGACAGTTTTTGAATTACGTTAAATTGCATACGAACGTTAGCTCAGACATTAGCAAAATACCAGCAATTTTTGTACAATTTCTCAATACCAATACAAATGGCGCTTAAATCAGCGTTTGGAAAATTGATTCATGCGTTTTTTTTATTAGTTTAATTAATCTTTCTAAATTAAAAACCGGCTTGGGCGCGGTCCGATAGTCTATTGGTTGCGGCGTCGGTCTTCATACGACAGCAAGGACTGATCATCCGGTTACGTGGTTAAAAATAAGTCTATCTATATTTGAAAAAAATAAACGCGTTATGATACTTCTTTTGCGGTTAACTACATAAACTCCTTTACTTTTGGTTGCTTCTAGGTGCTGAAGACCAAAGCATACAAAGAGAAGGTTTCACGCATAAAAATGCAAATGCACCAAATCCATCAACGGACAAAGAATCTCAGGGTAACATTTTCACGTCTAGAATAAAATTAAACCATGTTCTAATTTAGTCTTGTACTCCTTCCCATAGGCAAAAGCGTTGGAAATCCAGGAACTGAAAGTGAACCAATGTGCAACGAAGTTACAACAATTGCATTATGAAGAATCGCTGGTGGCAAATAGTAAAAGAACTCCACGAAAGTCGTAATCCCCTACTTCGATTTGAATGATGATGCTCAAAGCGTTAGGAGAAACGTCGTGCTAACCAGGAACCCGTTGGCATGCAAATGGCGCATTTAATGGTTCTTTACATACAGGCTGCAGGGGACTATTGTCCCATTGGTAAGACTACAGACAGACGTGTGCGCAACGACAGCTGTCTTCTTAACGAAGCAATCTTAACAATTACAAAACGAATGTGGAATGGAACGAATAGTGAGAGTTGTCTGAAGGCGGTAGACATTTTAGCAGCTTCATTCGAAATGAGTGTAAATCGTGCCTGAAGGAATCGTTGTGGCCCATCGTTGTTGGAGATCGTGTGTGTGTGTGCGTGTGTATATGTGCACCAAAGCCATTCTCAGAGGCGTCTCCAATATTTTATCTTCCAAAAAGTGGAAACAAGTTTTGTCCTGGGGTGTTTCACAGTACACAAACACACAACACTACGCACAGAGCAGAGCGAACGGAAACAATCAAATAAAAAACAAGTAATCTAGACGTGTAAATTTTCGTTCACATTTTCCTTAATGCTATAATGACGTTTATTCTGTTAGTTTCTCTAGTAGTAAATATAGTAAAAACAAGTGTCACTGCAATAGTGCCGACATACCCGTTCACACAAAAAAAAACACACACACAACACTGGAATGTGTCCCACTGTATAATGAATACAGTGAATGCAATTTGTCTGTAGTTTTAAACAAATCTGTTGCACACCTAATTACACTGTTTACCACTACTTCTGATAGCTGCCTCCGGCGACAATCGGTTGATCGTCCTCCAAATTTTCCAATGCCTCCTTGGGTGGTGCGTATCCGGGACGAGTTTCTGAAACATGAGAAAACAACACGGTCAATTAAATAACAAAATCAACTCAAACGTTGTAACAAACGCCATCTAAGTTGCACATGCGGTTTTTCATGCAAGCAAATTCCCACTCGAAAACATGCGAAAACGAAAGCAAGAGAGCAAGGGACAGCTAGGAAAGGCACAAAACCATTAGTAACGGGTAGTAAAGTAAAGTAGTAATAAGGCGTTTTATAAACGACAACCTCTACGTTTGTTACGACGTTTGTTTCAGTTCTCTTCAGGGAGCCATCGGTTAATGATACACACTAGGCATGGTTGGCACGTGCTCCACGTTGGAGTGTACAACAAAAGGTAATTAATCTCCCAATGATAATGCCGCCTTGTGATGATAGAAGCAATCTTTTTGCTTGTGGCAATTATTTGCAGATATATAATGTGCGTCGTAATCAACATGATACGGTTCATTCCGCCAGAGACAATAAAAACGTTAGTACAATGTTGCCGGATAGTACACATCATTGCCAGAGGATCCCTTATCATCTTCTTATTGTGACAATAGTAGAAGGCTGCAGCCATTGCGGTCCAGTGTCCATCTAACCGTAGCATGCATCCCAATCATGGCTTAACTGCGATAGAGACTAGTGCGTAGCGTGTGTCAATTGGTTTTACTATTTAAATAATTCTACTAGAAGAATACTACTAAAGTACCACAGAAACACGCACCAACGTAAATTGAGTTATGAAACAAATATTATTCTATTAAACCCACCTTTGCAGCGTGGAATTGAAATTGAGCACAAACTGAGCATCGATTGTAGTAAAAAGCGCAGGAAAGAGGTTGAACGATCGTTTTGTGGTAGTATGTAATACGCCATTTTCGCCGCATTTTTTGGATAACAATAGTGTTATTGTCTTCTCTGCATATCGATGATTCGCACACTTTCGTTAGCAATAAGCCATGTTGCCAGGCCGTAAATGAATTACTCACTCGAAGGGTATAGACCAAACGAAGAATATATACGTTTGTTTTTATTTGTATACGCTCATCTACCAAACTCACAGCAGTAAAGGAACGCTGCGAGCCAAAAACAAGAAAACCAAAAATGCAAACTTATGAAAAAAGGTACATCGTCAACGCAACGCAAATGAACAGTGCCAGTGTTGTGGTCTTACTTTGTAAGGATTTGTTCGCTTAGTCTTTTGTTACCTTGAGGTTTTAACAGTGTGTGTGATAAGACCCAATGTGGCAATGATTCCATACGGTGTCAGTACACTGACGAAGAATTTTCGCACCTATCCCTAACCCTGTACGAATTTATACTATATTATCAAGTAGAACTTCCAGAAAGCAAAAAAAGAAAACAAAACACATTAGTTTAATGGCACATCGTACAGTTGCCCGTCGGGAGCCGCAATCGGTTTGCCATTTGACGTCTTTTCCGAACACGCCTTGGGCACGTGATGGGCAACGTTTCCATTCGAGGCAGTCTTTGAATCTACGTGGCTATCATCATTAGCTTTTTCCTCACCATCGTGCAACTCCTCCTGAACGGTCGATTCCGACAGGATGGAGTTAGTTTTGGCCAGATGTCCATTTGAGATACCATCCCCGCCTAAACCCGACCCATGCGTCCCATTTTCCTTTAGCTTAACGCCCGTTAAGCTATCCTCTTTTTGTTGTTGCTTACCCTGGCTGCCGAAGCGATCGGTTAGTTTTTGTACGGCAACGTGGAGCACGAACAGTACCAGTGCCGCTATACCAAAAGCACGAAACGTGGAGCTACCACCGATGCGTTCGAATAGGTTACCGGCCAACAAGCTGCCCAGTGATACACCGACTCCTTCGAAAACGGCACCAACAAGTCCCTAAAGCAAGAATCGGAGAAAATAATGATTAATATGTTCCTGCGTACTCTTATGGTTTTGCTTGCACCTAACTAACCTGCATTGTGGCCTCTGTTCCGGGTGGTGCAACGATACTTGCATAGGATGCCATCGTTGCATAGAACAGTCCGAAGGTGATACCGTTCATAAATTCGATCGGTATTACCCACCAGGGATCGGTAAGCAGCGAGTAAAGCAAAAAACGTACACCGAATCCTAACAGTACCAAGCTCATTGCATGGATGTGGCCAATCTTTTTCAGAATCCAGCCGGACAGGAAAAAGAACGGCAGTTCACCGCCGAACGTTTGAATCGACATGATGATACCTTCCAAGGTTTTAATCCACGTCGAATGACCACATCTGCCAAAGAGAGAGAAAGAGAAAGAGAATGTGTGAAAAGGAATTGCAGTTGGATCTGGTGAGAAACGTTACTTACCCTTCTTGTGCGCTTGCAAGATCTTCCAAATGCCAGAACAAAAAGTTCCAGATTAATGCCGTTCCAAAACCGATCAACACACACCAGCAGAAGAATACCACAATGCGGAAATTGACAAATATTTTACCAACGTCCTTCAGGATGTTAGTTGAAAGACGTGTTTGAGTGTGCTGAAATGGGTAAAAAAGGAAGAGTTTAGTATGTTATCTAATTCTTATGCACTGCGCATCTTACCTGTAGTTTAGAGGAGCATAGCATATCGAAACCGATTAGTACGACGGTCATGTAAAACACGATCGTATAATCCTTCGTCAGTTTACCCTCCGACAGTGTGTCTACAAGAAAGCCGGCAAACAGTGAAACTGTACCCCAACCGATCGAACCCCACAGTCGCTGGTTGCCGTACAGATGGGGCTTATCGCCAAGCATCTCGAAGCAGATCGCATCGCCCACGCTCACGACGACAGCCATACCGGCCCAGCTGAAGATCAGAAACAGGAACAGTAACCAGAACTGGTAGAGTCCTGTCACTTCGCTGTCCGCAATTTTCGAATGCGAGATGGCGCCCATCACCTGCTCGTTGTTGCACTGCACCTGGCAGCTGGTCCGGAAGTCAGTCATGTTGGATGGGCAGTAGAGCGGAACCCGATTGTCATCGATTTTGCCTTCGCGCAACATAAAGAACAGACACTCGTCGACCAGATTAATGTGGTTGTTGGGTACAACACCCGTCAGTCTTAGGATACGGTCGGTGGGAATGTTCTTCTCGTCGCAGTACTTCGACACATTCCAGTACTTGCACACTGTGTCCCACATCCACGGTTCCGTGCGACATTCCATGTCGCAGAGTAGTGAACCGTTGTTCTCATTGGTGGTGATGCTTTCCACCAGGCAGGAGTCGATAGTGGTACCATTTTCTGGACAGTATTTCAGATCTGCTGCTCCGTTGTGGCAATGGAATGTTACGGTCGAGTCCTGAGGGATGGCCGGTATGAACATGATCAGAAAGAACGGAACGGCTGTAAGAATCTAGCGTAAGGGAACAACAGAAAGAAACAGAAATATAAGGGAAAGATTTCATGAGGGCATTCATTGTTCACAACTAGGTCGAGCTGCGGATGTTACCTGAAATATCAGGAACAGTAGCTTCTGACGCTGAAACCGATCGGCAATGATGCCGAACAGTGGCTTCACCAGCATGCCCACGATCGGCAGCACCGTGTAGATCGTTCCGACAATCACCGTCGAGAAGCCAAGTTGCCGTACGAGTGTCGGCATAAAAGGTACTACCGGAGCCGTTCCTGAAAGTAAACGAACAGGTCACACAACGCGATAAAAAAGGGTGGTCTCGATTTCGACACATCCACTATCATAATGCCAGATTATTCGAACACGCGTGTGTCGTTACGGTAATAATTTTAGTTTGCCACTTGGAAGTTAATGCCATGTAATGGTCAATTTGGAACACTAGTATCTAGTACTTCTTACATAATTGTCGCATTCTATTTTAAATCACACCGTTACAGCAGCAAATGTTACAAAATGAAGACCACGAAAATAGCTCTTCTAAGGGGTGTAACATTGAAATTCTTCCTTTCGGCAAAAGAAATAACCGGTTTAGAGTCGTAAATCATCATCGCGCAGCTGGAAGCCGGCTTTTGGATGTTCTGCTTTCTTTCGGGATGCATCCAAACAAGAAGAAAAGCGCTTACCTGCATTGAAGAGGAAGTAGTGCGCCTTCATCGGCAACAGTTTCTTGTTAATCTCGAGCTGCACCATTTTGGATGCGTCTTTTCCGGCTTGCTTTCTTCGACTGGGAGGTCTTGTGTTTCGAAGCGAGACAAAACTGCATACGACAGTGAAATGTAATCACTGTGGTACTCCAATTCACTCGGTTAGCTACCGGGTCTGTCCAAAAAGGTTGATGAGCGACGTCGTTTCGGCGTCTTTACAAAAGAAGAAGCGGTTCTCGAGCGGTTTCACTTTAGCAACGCCACACACACTGTTGTCACTGTTTTCAGTTCATTTTCGGCGTGTCCTCTATCTGGCGCAGCAACAACTGTGCAACTGTAAAACACATAAGCGGATTCTTAAACATAAGTGCTACTACGTGTCCTGCAAGCGTCCACACGTTCGACTGTAATCTTTTCCGCTTCACAGTTTGTTTATGTTTTACATGCGAATATGCAACAACACTTTTACGAACAATTACGTGCGTCTGTTTGTAGAGGCGCACCGGCATCAACACAGCACAAAACAGGTGTAACAACACGCAACACACGCCGGCGAGAGAGTCAGAATGGCATCTGTATGGTCGGTGATCAAGTTCACTCCTGTGTTCTTTCCGCAATTATGCAACAGACTCTCCTCTCAGCGCAACGAACACGAACGCATTCGACAGAATGCATTTGACAGTTGTGAAGTAGGGCACCAAGGTTACAGAGTTCGTTGGCTAAAGCAAGCCTGCCCTTCTCGATTTTTCTGTTTTTTATATTTAATTTAAACTCTTCTTCTACTGTTTGTATCTTTTGTCTTACTTTTTTCACTTATTCTTATTCTTCTTGACGTAATTTCAACGATCTTTTATGTATTTGTTTGATAAGAAAATAACAGAATATGTTAGTATATTCTCATGTCATATAATTCCATGAGAATGATTGCGCACATGTATGTGCGTAACAGTTTGAATACCAAAATGGATTGTTTTTTCAGGTTAAAAATAACTGGATTCAAATTTACACGTGCAAGCTGAAATCAGCACCATGCAACTAACCCTGCCATGGAAAATTTGACAGACGATATTTCCATTGCACGTGGTTGATTTGTTGTCGGAAAACCGTTGAAAATGTGACGAATGGTGCAAGGCCTGTACAAGCAATTAAATTGTTGGTGTTGATCCTCCGTGATGTTATTTTAGTTAAAACATAATTTAACTTAGGTTCTCATGTCTTGTTAAAGTTGTTTGATAACTTATTATGGTGCAGAAAGTTAGTTAATAGAAAATTGTAGATGATTAGTAATGCTGCTTTTGTTGTTAGCTAGCAAAACGATTTTTGAAGGTAGAAATACATGCCATATTCATTTAATATTGCAACTAAATAAAAACAAACTCGATAAATATCAAAACAACGAATTCAGCACACACAAGTCACAGTTCAAATTTTTTTATAAAATGCACCAAACCACCTTTTGGCTTAACGATTCACACACGCAGCAAGTTTCTTGTTTTGTTGGTACGTTCTGTTTCAGCGTGTTATGAAACGATTGGACAGACATCGCCGAGACTGTAGCATAAATAATTGGCATGCTAATTGGTGGCATGCAACTGGGCCGCTTTCAGTTCCTATCGAGAAAGAGTTTAAACAATCTGAGACCGATTAATCATGAAGCATGTTTTAAAATAAACTCTCCACAACTTGTGTTCCATCTTGTTACAAGACAACCGATAAGAAACCAATCATTACTGGTCGAGAGAAGCGTGTAATTGTGCGATCGGATAAGCCATCGGTGGCTGCATTATCAGCAATAGGCTGTAAATGATTGAATGTATAGGAATGTTGTAAATTGTTCGAATGGTGTACCGCCGAACGATAAGCTTTTCTCAGCAAATGTAACCACGTCCAACACTATCCCGAGCGAGGGGACCACTAGAACTCGTGTGATCACCATATAGACTAATTGATCACTCAATCAAGCAGCTACTGTGTGAAGATGCGGCTAGAAACGTACCAATGAGATCAACTACCAGGCGACCCTGAATTCCGACGTAGGTCGTCAGACACCCACATCCATCTAAGACCAATCTCAATTAAATCAAATTGTTGGTCAATGCACTGTACGATCAGACTCGTTTTTTCAACGTCACGCTATTACTTTCTAGCACACACCGGTCCTAAGCATGAACCGCGCCGTATCGCGTATGTCACCGTACTGAGTCCGGCCGGTACAGATTCATCCCGTGCAACCCCCGTTGGTCTAAGCGTCCAGGCGGTTAGCGATGGGTAAGCAAATAAGAACAAGCAATCTTTACACAACCACCATCGATAAGATTGCTGTTGTACGGGAATCGTCATACACAGCTTCTTCGCCGAGCGCGTAATTGTGTGTTTCACAGACCATGTGGCTGATAAGACGGAATGCACTTTCTTGCTAGGGGTGGGAACAGAAGAAGAGAAGAAAAGGGGCGTTAACTTATTGCAGATGCAGTGCAGTTGGACGCTATTTGTGCATTGTTTGGATCAGTGTACATCGTTAATTCAGTACATGTGACTCATTCCGATATTGGGCTACAAATAGTGATTCTGATGCAGATTTATGAATTTAAATGAATCTTGGATCTGAAAGAATCTATTGCTCTATTCTGAAGATTCATGAATTATCAAAGACTCACGAATCCTAAAAGATTCATGAACCCCGGAAGTTCCCAAAATATTCAATGATTTTTCAGAGACGCACGAATACTCGAAGATTTAAAAAAAATTGCAAGAAAGGAGTGATTAGAGATTTTTTTCGGGAGTTATTAGGCTATAAGAAGTCATGAATATTTTAAGAGTCGACTCATGATTTGATGGACTCTTCACTGAACAGTCATACTCATTACGATTCTCAAAAGATTCGTTAGGCACAGCACTAGTTACAATAGCATTATTATGCAACGTGTAAGAAAAAAGCACCGGACAGTTTAGCGAGAAAAAATTCCGAAGAAAACGTTCTAGTTCTTTACATCTCTACATACCGTTTGTAATTACGGCGCGCGTTGTCACATTAAGAGAGCGCCTTCGACTTCTTTCATATGCCAATCGTTATCAATCATTAGTAGCGTGACGTTTCGAATTCGCTTCTTTTAAATTCACTATGTTTTCTTTTATTTCTTGCGTTTGTTCTGTAGGTTTGTGTGTTTTACATTGTTATTTCCCTTGTTTTGTTGTTGTTGTTACTCTTTGCACTACTTTGTTTCCACACTTTACAATTGATTTGCGTAAGATTATTATTAGAACGAAAAGGGCTTTCAAACCTACCTCGGTCTTCCAAAAAACGAATAAACATATTTATAACACATCGGGTTTACGCACGTATTTCTGTGTGCCTGTGGTTGATTTTTAATCTAATATGCTCGTTTATTGTTACCTTATGCTTGCCATATTATAATAGGTCGAATATGTATAAATTTCGTACTTTTAGGCTACATCAAATAGAAAACTGTACCGGAAACTTGTCAACGAAAGCTTTCAGATCCAACCAACCAGGCAATTTTGTTTTGTCTCTAAATACAACGTTTTGCTACAACATAAAAATAAAATTTCATACCGCCATCATCTGTTAACAGGTTTCCCTTTTCTGCATTTACTACATTCGTGCTATCACGTAGTACAGACAGCTTTTTTTTGTTTTGTTGTTTGGATTAGTTTGTCATAACACAGCGATGAAATGCACACAACAGGCACACATAGCAGACACCTAAACCCTATATTCACGACACGGTTACTACAAATGTACGTCGCGAAAAAACAGTTCCTTATGCCGTTTGCGTACGGGATGTTTTGTTACTTTTGAATCGTTCAATATGTTTATGCTACAGCAGCTGCAGATACACACTGTCAGCCAGTATTTCGCTGGTAATCAATGGTGTTGGGTGCAATAATAGAGTTTCGTGTGCTCTCGTATCGTAAATGCGCCCACACGTGGTTGTGGTCGGTTGTGGAGCGAGTCAGGGTATCGGTAAAACGTGCATTGAACTAATCTATCCCGAGATGGCTACCATATTACCTAAAACGCATTTTCGCACCGCATTTGTTGTTAAATGATTTTTCACACTTAAACGTACTACGTTGTTTTTTTTCTCTCTTTTTACCCATGCCTTCGTTAATTTTTTACGCTACAAATTAACAAGTTCATTCCTTAGTCTACGCACCTACGTACATACAGCATGTATACAAGGAACGGAAGATTTCATAATTAATTTTCCTTTCTAGCAAAGAAAAATCTTGTTGGTCGTATGAATGGCTAGGATAGGATCACTAGTTTAACTGGTTTTAAATTTATTTACAAAATAGAAAATCATGTGCTAAAAAAAAAACAACAAATGTTTAATACCAGTTCAAAGTATTATATGTACGTTGCGGTGCTAATAGCATTTAGAGAGAAACACAAACCTGTAATAGCACTGCCTTGTATTAAAAAATATCTATTTACACCTGTCCTTGCTCTAGGTCTTATTATCAGATGAAGAATGGTCTAACCGAACGAGCACCAGAAAGAGAGAAAGAAAGAGAGAACAGGGAATCGGTTTCCCTTGTTTCGGGAATCATTACTACATATTTCATTGATTTACATATTATTCGTTTTGAGAATTATACAACTGTGTTGCATCATTTGTTGATGGATCAAACTAACTGTACACAAACAAGCATACAAAAGCACACTTTCTTTTTGCGTGGGATTAGCAGAAACACACCAAAACTAAACCGTACACAACAACAAAGTATTGGAATCCAGATACAAACTGTTAGCATGCCGCGTGGTGCTCATGTATAAATAGATCTCTTAGTCAAATTTTGATTATAATGCAACATCTAAAGTACTTTTTGTTCACACGCAGTTCGCACGGATATGCTCTCTCTTTCATTTTCTCTTAGTTTTCTGTGTGTGTGTGTGTTTGTTTTTGTAGCTTATTTATTAAATTAACTCTCTATTAATCTAGTTTGTATGCCCTCTAGTTCGTCTACTTCCACGGATGTTTTTTTTTGCTGGAAGTTACGTTAAGGCGTAATGGGGTTCGAACCTAAAGTTTTCTGGTTACCTCGCTAATAAGAATATCGTTTAATGTTTGTTTAGCATGTTGTTTACATTTACAGCTAAAATATGATTTTACTATTACTGGGTGATTTTGTTCAAAATGTGTATTCCTTTCGCAATATGGAAAAACTCAACGCGCCGGTCAAACGTGTGTGTGTTTGTGGGAATGTGTTACATCTCGAGTATCTCAGCGGGCGTACCTTAGGGCTCGATCGTTGGTCCAACTCTATGGGACTCTCTACCTGGGCGACATTTTGAACGATAGGCTCAACGCTGGTGGCGAGCAGCCCAGTTGAACAGCTCAGGATGAGCAATTAAAGTGTGTGTTAATGTTATGCAAGTTCGTGTTCGCCGTTCGTTTGAACCTGTGTCCAGTGCTTTCGTGATCGAGCAGTATCGTAAGTATCACCTCGAGGCCTAGGGGGAAGAAGCATCGTTTACTATGGCCCACGGCGACTTAAACTATGAGTTCAAAATGGTCGGGAGGACTGTATAATGATGAAACAATATCCCTGTATCAACAGGCTTTGGTTTCAGTTCTGACTACCGATGTATTGAGTAGCAGAGTAGCATCAAGCATGAAGGGAAAACAACACTTCTTCACGGATACAACTGGGTGATAGCCAGCTGATGTACCCCAGGGATCATACCAAAACATTCTTCATGATCAAAAACTGATTGTTAAGGGAATTAATACTTCTTTCTTCATGAAATCATTGCTTGGTCAACGGTGGCATTAGATTTATAAATTTACACTTCATTTAAAGCGTATAGAATACAAAATTTAAACAGTACAAAACAGCACAAACAATTGAACGTAACAAACTAAAACTGTGACAGAGCAATATCATAAATAACACCCAACTGTGCACATCATGCCGAATGGACTGTAAACAAATAGCCATTTGCCAAGTCGCTATCTTTTTCTTCATGAAATAAACTACTTTTACCTATTAGTGGTTGGTTTGTCACCTATTAGTGATTTTATGAATAATGATAATTACGCACGATCTATTACTTGTTCAGATAATTGAACCAGATAATAGCTCCAAGGGATAAAAAATATATAACAAAAAAAAAACACACACACACACATTTTATGCGGAACCTAGTCACTCATTGCTCTCTATGTAAGGACAATTTTTTCTCCTTCGCTTATCTGGCATAAACAACCAGTTCCTCCAGAGTTTATCATCCTGGTATCAGGAACGAAGGCTGAAACAACGAATTCACACACTTTTTACGGGATTCACAAACAGCATATTAGTATGGTCAAACTATAAAAAATCTCTTCTAAAGACTATACTTTTTGTCAGTGCAGCTAATGCATGGTACAGTAGCGGCTACGTAATGCATCTCCGTTGCAACATTGAGTATAGTTAGTAGCACCCTTTCCTTGAATTATGAAGAAGGTTTAAATTTAAATTTAAATCATATTTCACTGTTCAACTTATATCAACGTAAAACGTGAATGTAAGAATCAAGAGCTTTGAAAACCTATTTCCTTTGTACACCCAACTCTACACAATTACCAACAAGCATTTACTTTTCGTTGTCGTTCTTAGAACGAAGGAAAAAGTCAACTGAGATTAATGTTTTGTGATGTATGTTCTGGGCACATGTAACTTTCATTCCACAAACATTGTCACCTCACTTGCCTACTGCTGCCCTTCCGATAAGTTCGCAACGATCGGCGGTTGCGGATGTTATAGGAATGGCGATCGGTTCATGCTGTTCATCGCGTCGTAAGGCTTGTGCATGCCGATCGCAGGATGATGATAGCCCGGCTGTCCATACGCAACGGGAGCTCCACCGGGTGGTGCCGCAAGAAGACCCTGGTTGATCATCATCTGAGCCCGTAGCTCTTCCTGTCGCAGGTACTGTTGATGGAGTGGATCAAACTGGTTCATGAACTGATACGGACGCGTGCCATGATGCGAAGCCAAGAACTGATGATACGGGGACGCAGCGGTCGGTGGCGGTGGACCATGCACGGCCGCAGCCGAAGCAGCTGCAACGGCGGCGGCAGCAGCCACTGAACCCGGGGCCGTCGGTTGAGCACCGATTGGGTTGCCCAACTTATCCGCTTCCGTACCGGTACCAGCAGAACCTGTTGGTGCTGTTCCACGATGGCTCGGTGGTAGGTAGTATGGGTTCTGGGGGTTGCGATACGAATCTTCCAGGTACGTGCTACCAGAGGTATCTCCGTACAGGCTGCCCGGGGGTAAACCGAGTCCGGTTGGACCGGGACCAAAGTTAAATGCACTACCGGGCACTATGTTGGCCGTTTTGAGAGATATCGCGGACGTTTCTGCGCCACTGCTCGACGGATTTCCAACTGCACCGGGAGCGGCAGACGACGATCCCATTCCGGTTGGACCACCTGCAGACGTGGATGGGTTGGGCGGTTTCAGTCCAGGGTAGGGTGGAAAACCTTGGTGAGCACTGAGCGTTTGTTGCTGATGTGCGGCATGCATTGCATGTTGATGTAGCGATTGCTGGTGTTGCTGCTGCTGCTGCTGTTGAGCCATTAGTTCCTGAGTTTGGTCTTTCTTTTTTCTCGTTCGCTTTGGTTTCGCCGGTGCAGGCGCTGGTTCACTGACGGAAGCACCACTGCCCGTCGTCGGCGGCACATTGGCATTATGTGACATTTTTTGCGATTGAATGCTGCTCGCACTCATCATATCATTGCGCTGATGATGTTGCTGCGGATGATGATAATTCGGTGATGGCACGTAGGATGCAGCATTCGGCTGCTCGCGGTTTGCATTGTAAGCGGCCATCGAAGTGGCCGCCATGGTGTTGTTAAACATCTGTTGCAACGCAGCGGCCGACGACGTTGTGGATGCCGACGATGACACTGGAGGTGGTTGGGGCAGGTTTTTGCTAAACATGTGCGCAGCCGGTGGCATACCTTTGTCGTAATATCCGGCGCCAGAGCTTCCGGAACTGGTGCCGCTTGCACCCGGACCACCGAGTAGACGATCGTCCGTATTGTAAAGCGACGATAGGGAGCTGAGATTACGTATTGCTGGATCCATCAGCGACGTGGGAGTGGTCGAAGTTGTCGACGTACCGTACGGCTTGTAACCTCCGCCGGTGCTGCTGAGATCCGCCGTGTTGTTTGCTTGCGATGTGGACCCAGAAACGGAAGGTCCGCCACCATGTTGTTGTTGGTGCTGCTGCAAATGTTGCGGACTGCGCTGATCGTACCGCGGGAGATGTGGTTGATCTGCCGCTGGGTGTTGATTCCCTGAGGCTGACTTCCCACCCGTGGATTGCTGTTGCATATTGTAGCCGGGTGTTGTCGAGGACCCACTTGACGCCGTTCCACCTCCGCTCATATCGTGTGCCTTATTTATGTTGGCCGCTTGTTGCATTGAGCGATGATCATAACCGCTAGCAGCGTTGTTCGCCGTACTGCTCGAGTTGCCTATCGAGGTTGACTGATGCAAGGCCGGAGCGCTAAACCCACGCGGGAAAGCCATCGTCGCTGCGCGATTAAACATGTCGAAAGCTTTCGATTTGCTAATGGATATATCCATCGGGTTCCCATAACCCATACCACCCATGTGGTGATCGAATGTTTGGTGCTGTTGCTGCTGTTGCAAGTGTTTGTTGTCTTTAGTACCGTCACTTTTCTCCTTACCAAGACCGCCGGCCATACTTCCCGAGGATTCCATGTTCATCGGAACGTCTTGCGATGTTTTGGTACTATTGGTTTCTGGTTCGCTATAGCCTAGATTTATCATTTCAGGTACTTTTGAAGAGTTGGTGATAGAGGCCGTGCTAGGGCTGTTCTTGTTGCTGAGCCCGCTTAAACTAGGATGATGCTGTTGTGGTTGATGATGCTGAGTGGTATGGTGCTGTTGCTGATGGTGCAGGTGCTGTGAATGATGTTGCGCATGATGATGATCGATATTCGATGCCGTTGTTGTTCCCGATCCTGCCGCTGCTGACGTCGTCGAAGCTGACGCAGAATTAAGGTCGTATGGTGATCGTCCATAAGTGGAAGTGTATGGATTATTGTTGGATCCCATCAACAGGTTGCCGAGGTGACTTTGTTGTTGCTGCTGTGCCGTTGCAAGATGATGCCCGTGGGCCTGCTGATGATTTTGTTGATGTTGTTGATGATGTTCTTGCTGGTGTTGCTGCTGATGTTGCAGTTGATGCTGCTGTTGGTGTTGCTGTTGATGTTGCTGGTGTTGTGTATGGGCTGGCGATGGATGCGTGTGCACATTGCTTAGGTGCCCCTGCTGCGATGGTGGCATGTGTGCCGGAGCTGGTGGCAATGAGGAGGTCATGCTTCCAGCTCCTCCAGCCGTATCACCCGGATGATTCAAATACGGATTGTACTGATTATGATGAGCACTCCAGGGCGACTGGTGTGAATTAAGCTGCATTGGTGCTGATGGAATTGTTGCTCCAGCTGTACTTGAAGGTTGATTATTGCCACCGTTCCCGGTGCCATTTCCTCCGGTCAGGTTTTGTGCCTGGTTTACTCCAGTCGGCGGTGTCGCTTGTGCTTGGGAGTGGGCAGGAGACTCGGGTGGAAGAATCACACCAGCCGCAGCTGCTGCTTGCTGAGGTGTTATAATTGGTGGTGCCAGCTTAACTGGATTGCTGTTGTTACTGTTGCTGTTATTGCCGCTGCTTACAGCGGACGAAGCCTGCTGCGGTTTAGGGGACATCGGTTGAAAAGGCGACAGTTGACCACCTTGGGAAGAATATGGTGAGTTGGGATCTTGCTGAGAATAGGGCGAACTTTGGTTTGATTGTGAAAACGGTGAGTTGGGGCTTTGGTGTAACGGTGTATTTGGTTTGGACTGCAGTTTAGGTTGACCGGCAGATCCCACCGTGGTCCCGGCGGATGGTGACGTTGAGGCTGAAGGAGCCTGATTACTGTGATAAGGCGACTGTCCCTGGTTGGGATTATACGGCGAGTGACCACTGACACTTCCGGGCGTAGTTTGACTCGTGGCCGGACTGTGTGGAACGGCTGGTGCATTGTATGGTGATAGTGGACCGCCTGAAGAGGCGGGTGAAGCAAGCGATGGAGGCTGGTGTCCGTAGGGGGAAGAAGAAGCCGCCGTTTGCTGTTGATAACAAGAAGGAGAGTTCGGTTGCTGCTGGTAGGGTGACGACGCCGGGTTGTGATAGGGAGAATTAGGATTTGTACTGGGGCTCATAGAAGAGTTGTAGTCCGATTCCTGCGAAGCCGGCTGTTTGTACTGATCGTAGAAATCAACCGGTGATTTAAGCTCCTTTCCGTAACCTTTAAAACTATCCGTCACACTACCGGTGGTCGGATTATTCTGGTTAATGCTTGAGCCCGTGGAACCGATAGCGGAGGTTGTACCACCATATGATGAGTAGTTGCCGTATACCGCGGTGTTACCACCAATGTTATTGTTTGTACCAGTCGTACTGCCAGAAGCGTTGGCTGCGTTGGATGTGTAAAGGTGCTGCGAGTACTGAGGATACGGCGATGGAAGATCACGCGGACTGCAACTCTTCTCTGGACTGCTCTTCTGGGTGGTGTCCTGATAGAAACCAACCTTGATCGCGCCGTTTAGTGGATGATAGGGACTCTTCTGCGTTTCGTCCAGCTTTGGTGACGTCATGATCGGTGACGCACCGATCGGGCTTGGGTATGGTGCGGGATACGTTCCGAGCCGCTCATCGATACCAATGCGCGGACTGTCCGGATCTTGGCTGTATGATGACCGTTCGCTCACAGTGCTACCTGTGCTCGCTTTTCTTTGCCGAGGCACTGTCGGAAGTGTTGGGTAGCTAGGACTTTCGAGGCTACCGGGTACAGTCGGAAGACTCCCAATGCCGGACGAGGATTCGTTCGAGGATGATTGCGTGGAGGTGTTCTCGTTGATTTTGCTTTTATCGCATATAGGTGAATCTTTACTCGGTTCTTCCATATCATCGGGTTTCTTCGGTTTTTTCGGCGCACCAAACGCCTTAATCCAAGCGTTAAGGTTAGGTGTTGCAGATGGCTTGTCCTTGTTTTTGTTACTTTGCGTATCCTTCACATTTGCTTCCTCTTTTCCCGATTTTGCATCCTCTTGGGAGAACGTTTTCTCCACAACTGAAGACGTAGAGCTTTTTGCCTCTGCAGTAATAAGATCGCTGCTAACTTCTGGTTTCTCACCTGTTACCGTTGAAATGGAAGGTTCTTCCTTCTTTGAACCAGATCCTCCTTCCCGGACACCAGGTGGCGAACCTCCTCCGACATTGACCAGTGTGACAGTCTTCAGCGAACTCATTAAAGGCTTTACTGCTCCGCTACCGATCGTAACGATCGGATCATCCTCATCGCCTCCGTCTTCTTTAGATCCTAACGATCGTCGTTCCGGATCGTCATCGTCGTCGGCAAAGTTGTGCTGTTGCACGATGCCAAACCCTTCCGTGTTCAACACCGTACCGAGGCTAAGCTTCGGTTTCGATTCGTCCGTCTTCACGATCAACGAATTCTTCACTTCCTTTACCTTGTTGAGTGGATTGCTGCCAGCACCACTGCTACCACCAGCTCCACTACTACCACCAAGCGGGAACAATTCATCCGGTTTGTTGAGATTCTGAATCGTTCCTATGAGGTTACCCTTGGTTTTACCCGGCTGTAATCGATCTATTGTCGTGCGGTGGTGATGTATTTCACGCTTGCGTCCACCCACCCCAAGCCCAAGGGATAACTTTTCCTTTAAAGATTTTCGCTTAGGTTCTTTGGGTTCCTTTTTCTGTGAGTGCGGTGGTATGATCGGCGGTGGACCCAAAATAGTGTGACTTGTAGAGCCTGCAGCTTTGGCAGCAACCGCAGCAGAACCAACTCCACCGCTCAATCCACCGTTGTTACTGTTGGTAGAGTCTTTCAATGCGGTAGCAACGGCGATGGACTCAGATCCAACCGTCCCTGATTCACTCTTATTAGCGCCATCTTTCGATTGTGATGGCAACCTCGTACCCGTTTGTTTCCCAGCCGTCGATGAAGTAGATTGTGAATCCTTTGCATTGGCGGCTGCTCGAGGTGAAAATGCCTTCGGAGGAGCTGCTGTCGTCGCCACCCCTGGACTGGCCCCTCGTAACGGACCGGCAGAAGCATCGTTTGCGGCAGGCAGTTGGGAAAGTGGAATCGGTTTACGGAAATCAGCCGGTTCGATCTTCACCGGCACCGTGTCGAAATCGTCCATGATGTACCGCGATGGGGAGTTGCTAGCCGAACTGTACTCGGGAAAACGTGGTGTATTTTCTAGCCACTTGTTTATGTCTTTCAGTGTTTGTTCTGTTTCTAACTCCAACTCCTCCATGTTTGCGCTAGCTGCACCTGCACCACTTACAGCCGAACTTGCTGCCGTTTTCGAGTGTCTACCAGAAGTTTGTGGCATACCTTTCGCATTGGATTTTGGATGTTTCTGAGAGGCCGTTCCCGTTTGTCCGGTAAATCCCACAGCTGCCGTCGATTTCTTTCCCGTTTTGGATGCATTACCACTAGCAGGGGAAGATTTGGCATGATTCTTATTCACCTTTGAGTCCGCCGTTAAGCTATCGTCCACAAAATCATACTCGTTACTTCGGTCGACAAATTTCGCGCTGTCAGCTGATGAACTCGGGCGAGCATGTTTCTTGTCACCCGGTTTGGCCCAAACAGTCGCCGACTCGCTACTGTTACTCATTGTTTTATCTCGATTTTTCTTCCCTTTCGACGTGGCACCACCACCACCACCAGTTTTTGTTGATTTGTTCTCACTGGAAGCTATTTCATCTTCATCACCGTACTGTTTTTGCTGTTGTTTGTTACCGCTGGACGAAGAGGCACTTGCACTGAGAACGGTATTTTCGTCTACTACATCACGTTGTTGCTTTTGACCCCGGTTGCTGCTACCCTTGGAAGATTTTCCTTTCTTCCCAAGGCCTGCAGTAGTCGTGACTTCTTTTCCTTTAGCTTTGGCCTGTTTGGCCATTGCTTTACTTTCTGCCGCTGCTGCAGCCGCTGCCGCTGCCCTGTTACGGCGTTCTTTGATGAGATCAAACTTATCCTTTATGTCAGGTGTGATCGACCGGTTGGCTGAAAATGAATCATCGGTTTGCTTGTGCGACGATGAGCTTCGTTCATTGTGAGCATCATCATCCTCTTCATCACTATTCCGGATCGAGCGATCGTCGGAGTAGTACGATCTTGCTGGGCTTGGGGACCGTGACATCGATCGCTGTGCAGCGTAACGCAAATCCTTCGATTGCTTTACGGGTTTAGAGGCACTTTTTTCTACATTCGCGAACTCTTCCATTTCCTGATCATAATCCACCCCGTCTTCATCCTCACCGACACTCGACAATGTTTCCCGATCTTCACCAACTGTACGTTCATTATTGGAAGCTTTAGACTTTTTCTTAACCTTGCCGATTTTATCGCGTTTGTGGGATTTTTTGTCCAACTTTTTTTCCTTTCCCTTTACCTTGCTTTTACTGCCACTCTTTTTACCACGGTGATGTTCATTAGCACTTGATTTTCCGACGTTTTTCTTGCTCGTTTTGTTTTTCTTGCTTTTTGTTTTATCCGATGATTTGTTTGTTGCCGACTCTTCAACACTGGTATCATGTGCCTTCACGCGTAAATCTTCAATGTCTTCAAAGTCACTCATGTCAGTCGCATCGATGCGTTCGCCATTGGTGTGAATTTGTGGCGAATCTCGCCGATCATCCACAACTTCTTCGTACTCTGACTCTTCCTCCAGCTCTGCTACTGTTTTCTGTTTACTACTTCCCGCCTTCTTTTGTCGCCCTTTCCCCTTCGTCGACGAAAGAGTGCCCGATTTTTTTGTCTTCTTATCTAATTTGGCCACTGCGATGCCAGATCCCGCTTTCGTGATGCTTATTCCTTTCTTGTGCTGCTTTTGATGGCCGTCATTGCTTTCGGTTCCGGTTTTCGCTTTCCCCTTTTTGGACCCAGTTTTACCTTGCACCGAATGGTGATCCCCGGCATCGGAAGATAGATCACGTGCGCTTTCCCTTTTCTTTGGACTCAGTGACCGAACGGGTGACTGTTTCTTGGGCGATGAATACACCGGAGATGGACTGGGTGACCGCGACATCGATCGCCCTCGTATTGGGGAAAACGTTTCACGTTTCACTTCCTTCCCTTTAGCTCCTTTCGGTATTTTGTTAATTTTCTTTTCTTCCTTCTTCACTTTAGCACTGTTTTTCTTTTTCTCCTTTTCCTGCAATGCCTTAACAGCGGCCTTCTTCTTACTCTCATACACTGGAAAGTCCTCTTCTTCTTTCACATCTTCCACCACTTTACTGTCCCCCTTCATGAGGGTATCAGCGTGCCCCTGCAATTTTTTCACATGTTCCGTAGGCTCCATCCCTTGATCCTTCTTGTGACGTTTCCGTTCCGGCTCACTACACTCTCGGTCGTCTTCACTTTTATCGTCCATATTTTCCTCATCCTCCGGCACTTCTATATCACTGTAATCACCTTCTTCTGTTTTTTGTTTTTTGCTTTTTACTTTATCAGTTTTCTCTTTTTCTTTTCGCTTACGTTTTACAGTTTTGTACACTCGCGATGCGCTTTTATCCTTTTCCGGCGGTTCCGGATCTGGTTCCGGTTCCGAATCCACTTCTTGTTGTTTGTTTGTTTTATGTTTCTTCGACCCAGCCCCGACCGTTGTCGGATGCTTCTTATACCCTGACACATTTTTTCCACCCTTTTTTTCCGCCACAGCCGTCGTACCACTTTTCACTGATTTCGTTTTAGATTCTTTGCACGGTTTGTCATTCCCGCGGAACGATGCATCAACACTTTCTTTGGAGTTTGCATTGGTGCCGGTGTTGGACATTACACTTAAACTATTATTGCCATTGCCGCCGGAACTATTAGCACTTTTCTTTGACTTTTCTTTTCTGTAGTCTGGTGCTTTGCCCGTTTCCTTCGAAGGTTTGCTGTGCTGCCGTTCACTCTTTCCATTCACCGCGTCTGAGGATAGTGGTTTGCTACATTCCTTTGAGGAAAACTTTTCTTTAAACGCGGCATTCGCTCGGCTAACATCTGGATACTCGTGGTTCATGAGTTCTTCGTCCGATGAGTTTTCGTCGAAATATTTCTTTCTGGCACGTTCAAATGCAATCTGCAAGTTGTTCACCATTTCCGTGTATTCTTTAACAAGAGAGTGAAACAGGACAACACAAAAGGGTTAATTCAAATTCTAAAAACTTTGAGTTTAATCAATCAATAAACTAATTTAAAACAAATCAACAAACTGGATATGACAAGTTTATTAATTAGGTAATGTACTCACCATTTGCTTGCCCATTGTACAGCCGACAATTGTTGACGATCAATTTGAAATCGTTTTGGAAATCGCTAAAGATCATGTATTCTCCATTGTCTAGTTTTTCTTCCATCTTTTGTAAATCCATGGGCCTGCAATGTTTAAGGATGACAAAGACAGCATTAGTAAAACAATTACTATTTTCACAATTACAATCATTTACCTTCGAATGATCGAGTAATACTTCGGTGCAATGTCCTCATCGACCGGATCCATGAATGGCCAGGCATCGTCGTGATTCTTGATGCTTTCCAGCACCTTGTGCATACCAATTTGCAGAACCTCATCGGTTTCGGTAAAGCTAAGAGATGATGATACGAAAATTGAGGAAGCGGAACAGCCAGTTTTGGTGTAACTAGTGTTGGTGTAGGTAGCGGCGGTTGTTATACTGTTGGGTTGTTTATTTTCCACCCGTTAACCCGTAGGATTTGCCGGATGCAGCCGTGTTACGTTTTTTTAAAGGATATTTACAGGATGATCGGTGAGTGAGTGATGATTTCCAACATTCATACCGTGGATTGTCCCACGTAACACCAGCCGTGTTTGTAGTGCAGAGTTGTTTTGATGGCGGTATAGCACAGTACGGTACGATATTAGGAAATCCGGGTATAGCGGGAACACAATTAATGTACATACAACAAACACACACACAGAACAAGGTACCAACAGTGGTTCACGGAGTAGTTGCGTGAAGTAAGATTATGTACAAGAAGTGCAGGATGATGATGATAAACGGGTGAGTTGAGTCATTGTTACAAGAGGAAAGAGAAAAGGAAACAAACAATCGATACTATTACATTAGGGCTTTAGTATGCATTTCTCATGATTACGTTCATTGCTTAAATGCGATTTCTGCAAACAGGGATAACTTTACAAAGCCAATGTGGAATCTAACCAAGGTTTAATATTACGTTTAATCTTTTGTAAACAACACCACCATAAATGATGTACAAAACCGTATCAAAATAATGAAAATTTAATTAATTTTTGTACAGGTATCCTATAAAAAAATCCTCTAGCACTATTCAACAATATCAGTTGGTTTAAACTCTATCGTGCAAAAAAAAAACAAATAATGTATTAAACGCCTTAATGGAAGCCAAATTCATTCGAATTCAAATGCTTCCTAGAACAATACTTACACATTCGTAGACTTGCCCTTCTTTTTCCGGCCCTGGTTTGTACCCGCTGCAGCATCATTACCCTTGCCGCTGTTACTTGCTGTGCCTTTTGCCGCTGCATCGCCGAACGGCAATATGACGGGCCCGGTAACAGAGGATAATGAATTGTTCGTTTGACGGCCAGGCAGTTTGGTTGCTGTCGGCGCCATGTTGTGATTCGAGCGCAGCAATTTCTCCACTTCAGCACTGACTAATCGGACGGGACGATCTTTCCGTTCCGCTTTCGTTTGCTGCTGCTGACACAATGGTTTGTTGATGGAGGATGATTCCGACGACTCCACCAGCTGCTGTTTGTTGTTCGTATCTGTGTTGCCACTATTGATGTTGTTTTCCGCTTCTATATCGCTGAAGCTGTGGAGGCTTTCGCTGTCCTCTCGCTGGCTAACAATGTAATACGAATCGTTGTAGACCGCAGGTTTGGTATCGTACTGGCTTTCACTGTCCTCCGATCGACCGTAGCTACTATTGCAACCAAAGTTACTTCGATCACGAGATGAAACCGAAGTTGATCGTGTTGATGACACGACCGACGCACTGCGTATTGGGCTCGTAGTAGCTTTAGGTTCGTCGTTACCGCAATAGTACAGTGAACCTACTACTGATGAAGAAGTAGAATCTCTCAAATTAGTGGTGCTGCGATAAAGGTATGGGCTATTTGCTTTGTTACGGAATGCGTTTTCTTCTGGCTGAAAAATAAAATCACGCGTGAGAAGGGATGCCTCGTCTGGGGAGCTATCGTATGGCGAAACTATACTTGTGACGGAATTGGATCGAGATCTGTGGAAAAAAGGTGACAAAAGCATACAGTCAATAGGAACGTTTATAAATTAAAATAAAACATAATAATTGTGTTAAAAGTTTCATTAGCTTCCCCATTAACAGTGCAGATGTCTGAATGTTATTGGCGGCTTGCAGAGTGTAAAATGGATAGAAAACGTTACGAATCGTTTCGCATTTTAAGAGTTCCGAAAGGTATGTTAGCACAATATGCTGACGGGTCACAATATTAATTTAGCAGCACGGTTGTCAGAAAGGGACTTTGTCCGTGTTAATAAGATGGAAATAATGAAACTTTTCAATGGTTAACAAAGAAGACATTAAAAAGATAAAAGGAAATAAACATGCATACATACATTACAAGCAAGGAAAGCCCGCGCAAGAGGAAGCACAACAAAACTAAAGCATCGACACATCTATTCTTCAGTCACAAACATGGTTCACTTCTCACGTCCCGCACCACAGTGCGGCTCTCAGTTTGGATCACTCTGCGTTGGCGTAATCGATGATTTTGATCGTCGGGGATTCTAGAGTCTTTTCAAGTAATTCAGACGTCCGTGATGCCGATTGTGTATTCGCTTTGCTTCTGTACGGAAAGACCCGCCAACATCGACAACGATATGTAGTCTGTCTGCTAGCATCACACATTCATCATCCTCGTAAACAACAAAAAGCCTACGGTCCCCGCTGTGTAGGAGAAGTGTCTGTGTGTGCTACCTATCTAGGAGAGAGTATCACGTCGAATAGGTGGAGACACAATTTTGGACATTGCATTTTGTTCGTCTTTGAGTAGTTATGTTGTGTTTTTTGGGGGTATTGTTTTTAAAGGGACCTGGTTCAGTCTTTGCGCCAATTTATCAGTAACGGTTGCCGTCTAGTGAAGGGAAGGGATTTGTCCTTCTAAAGAGAGTTAGAATGTTTCGCTTCTAACCGTCGTTCGGCTCGTTTCGCACGTGCTTCTGGCACCAATTGGGCTCTTCCCGGCGCTGGTGCGAGTGTCTTTTGTCGCACCTCTTCCGACTGTACTGGCCTCTTCCGGTTAATCTCTTCCTCTTTCTGCTGTTTTTTTTGCTGTTGTTGCTCCTGCAGGCGCAAATTTTTTCCCTCCTGCAACAGCTTTATCCGAGCCGATCTGGGCCTCTCGAAAAGCCTGCAGTAACGTAAACAACAATTATAAACAACCTTGCAAGATCGATCTTTGGGTTAGGTTTTACTGTACCTATTTCGACGTTCTCTTTCTTTATCGTGAAATAATTTCGGAATGTAAGGCAGAAAGTTTTCCACCAACAGATCGTGCAGGTTGCGCTCCTTTGCGTTGCTGGAATTGTCGAGCTTGTTCGCTAGGTTTCGCCAATCTTCTTCGGTAAAGCAAATCACCTGCCAGACAGAAGATTTCACCGATTTAGGTTTATCTTCTCGATACAAACGTGTGCCAAAAAAGTGCCAATACGAAGATCCGTTACGATCGTAGCTGCATGTTAATGGTGGGAATTAATTAGTGATGATGCGTACGTGTGTAGAAACTGTTACACTTACCCTATCGGTTCCAGGCGCAAACTATCTGCTTCGTAGTTCGCAAATGTAGTATTGACGTCTTCGGAATCTAGGCGAAAATCGCATAGGTACTTCAATATCAGGATCTTGGTTCGTAGCGGCAACTTTTCAAAGTCCGTATCGGCATTGAAGGGATTATCCACATTATATTCCTGCCGCAATGGGAATTGGTTATCGTTTATAACGCGGTGGTTGTTTTCGCTAAGCGGTGGTACTGCTCCTTCTTCTATCGATAATGTCACACTTACCTGACATTTTTGACGAAACAGACGTCTCAGGAACATCTGATAGTTACTTGGGCTGATGTGCGCACCTATCTGTGCAAGCGAGTCACAGCCCTTCAACAGTGCGACGATCAGTTCCGGCAACAAACGCGCGGTATATACTTTCAAATCTACTTCACCTTCGGCATCGGCATCTGTTAGAAGGGCCTCTTCAAGATCCTGTTGATTACAGGGAAAGAGAGAGGGAAAAGAAAAGATTATTTAGAAAAGCTTCTAAACCACACTATTGCTTTGCTAGTATAGCTTACCTCAATGTCAAACCGAGGCAGCTGGAAGGTGGTACTAAACACCGAACAAAAGTGCGCAATGCAGGGCACCTCCCACCATGATTGAATATCTATAAAATTCATGAATGATAAGAATTTGGGAAGCTTCCGTTAGCGTCCGCGAATGATTTTTGTTTGGACTTGAGGGATATTATGTGTTCCATTAGTTAACGACGGGGGTTGGATAAGGTGCATAGAGTGGAACCATTGTTGATGACGATTGCCGTGAACGTTAGTCAAACGTAACATAAAAGATCGAAAATGATAAAAAATTAATCGCTATAATAGGAATGATTTATCTGTAAAAACGAAATACGGACACAACTAAACAGTACTACGTAGAAACTACATTTGATAAATTGCGAACGAAAACTCGAACTCACGACGATCGTGTAGTGGAACGAAAGGTTCTAGAGAAATAAACTAAATATACAAAAAAAAAGGACGAGAAAGAATTACTGATCTACTTCACAGGTTTGACTGTGTGTTCAAGCCGCCATCCGCGCCATAATATTTCAAAATGTAACAAATTCGCACAACCATGCGTACATGAAAAACGGAAAGGATCAAATGCGCGCCTTTATGCAAATCGATGTCAGTCAAAATGTGACTCGCCCACCGGTGCAAACCATGAAGAAACACATAATGGAGGATAGCATAATTATGTGCGCTCACAGAAAAACCTGCTTTTGGCGCTCAATGCCAAGGGCAAGCGGGGCCTGAACGATGAACGGCGATCGCTTAGTGAAGCGCAAGACATACTCCGTTAGTTGGTGCGTAAGGAGGACAGTTGACAGTTGAATGTTAGGCTATCGACTGCAGCGGGGTTCGATTAGGAAAAAAGGAGAATGCATTAACAGGAGAGAGCACGGGATTGCGGGTAACAAGAAGTATCCCAAGCCTTTGCCACTTTTTATCGGGTCGTCGCAAAACTTACCAATTAAGCCGATGAAAGTGGTAAACATGCCCTTCGACTCTGAAGCACGGCCAGGTTTCCGATCCGGTCTCGGGAAGACCAATACTTGTTTTTGCCGTGTC
Organism: Anopheles marshallii; assembly: GCF_943734725.1. Classification (NCBI taxonomy): domain Eukaryota; kingdom Metazoa; phylum Arthropoda; class Insecta; order Diptera; family Culicidae; genus Anopheles; species Anopheles marshallii. The sequence continues at coordinate 44,781,409 of NC_071327.1, forward strand.
CTGCAGGTTTGGTCGCGTGTTTTGCGTATAATGTATATTGCCCGGGCGTTGTTTTTTGGTTGCGTGCATGGAAACGGGAAGAAAGGAAGAACGCTCAAATCAAATTATGAACTTTCACGAACTTATACTACACGTTTCGCCACGGATCCACACAGAAGGAAGAAGGGCGCCCTATCATCGTTCGAAGCTATGTTGTTGTCCAGATTTGCCTTGTTGCGCTGTACACCAGAGTGAAGAAATGCAATTGGCAAAGTTCTAACACATTCTAACACAAGCAAGCAGTAAAAACGCATTTGGTCTTGCGATAAGGGATAAATAAAAGCGAAACCGAAAATCGTATCGAGGAACAAAGAGCAACACCGAAGTACGGCAATATGTTTAACAGGCACAGGCGAAAGATTTGTTTGGCTTTGTCGGTAAGCAGTTCGAGTCCCCACTGTTTCGATTCCGGAAGTGCTTTTCGTAGTGTGCTTCCGGTGAAACGGCAGCACCAATTCGTAGCGGATTGCTTGAGGCAAAGCGTATTGCCGAATCTGCCCACACTTTGTTCTACCGTGAAGGCGGTTTGTTATTTCTTCCTCCACGGTGTGTGTTTTTTAAACTATTTATGATTGGTTTTCTCCGATACTTGCACACACGCACACAGAGCCGCGGTTACGCGCTGCACGCTCTTCTCACGCAGTACGCCAGCATAGTTTCACACACCATCAAGCTGCCACCGCGCTATCCTCATGCTGGGCGTACATAATCGCACCACGGCCCAAACAACATAACACACAGCGAAAACGGTGGCCACAGCACAGCATTGTATTTTCGCTCATTTGCTCGTCGTTTGGGCGCCTTCTCCACACACTTCTGCTCTCTCGTTCGCTCGCTTTCCCTGCTGCGCTCTCGCTCTCATTCCTTCTCTCGGTCGCTCCGCGTTGGTGTACGTATGCATCCCTTTCGGTACCAAGAGTTAGCGGAAACTCCACACGGGGGCAAAAAATAAACTACGACGTTCGACGAGCGTTTGGAAAGATCCGCTATTTAGCTTTTTCTAGTGTTTTTTTTTCCTCACCGTATGCTTCTTACACGAGCTCACACAATTTCGGTACGGGCTATTCCTGCTATGATGTGGTCACTTCACAGGCCCCGCGCACAACTAACATGCGGAAAAGGTATCGTAGGTGCAGCCGAAACGGATGCAACATCCGGAACGACCGTCGGGAAGAAGATCGATAAATAGAGTCCCACTTCGAAAGAGGAATGCCTCACCATTTTCCGGTAGGGACTCATCTTTATTAGATCGGTTCCCTTTTGTCGCCCTACCTAAGATATCACTGGGCGGCTGAGTCCCGAATACAGAATGGGTCTCGCGCGATGTCGCGGAAAAATTCCTGCGCTCGCGTTGGCAATCGCGGGGCCGCCACCTATCATCAAGAAACTCTACACTCACATCACAACAGAAGGCACAGCGCGCAACACAACGATGATAGGACATTAGAAGGGCGGGGTAGAGGCGGTGGTAGACGAGGGGCCAACAATCACGGACGCGCAGAGCCCGAGCAGAAGCAGAAAAGAGTTTGAAAGAAAAAAAAAACGTCACGAATCTTTGCCAGCTTTCTTCGGTGCAGTTTTTTGGCGAACAACTGAACACGGTAGCGGCAATAGCGTATGGGGGATTTTCCTTCCTTCCACTTGCAACTGCAATCGATCGTTTCGATACGCACCCAGAACGGACACAAATATACGCAGTGATAACGCACCTACCGTCGCGACCAGCTTGAGTTAAAAAAATGCTCTTTTCAGTGACGATGAAAAATGGTTGCCTCTTTGGTGTTGTAGCGGAGCGGTCGTTCTAATTGGTTCGGAGCACAGGGATTCGTTTCGCTCCGTTCGGAATGTCAAAATGGACGCAACGAAAAATGTTATTTTTTTTGTATTTTCAAAAACATTTTTACATCTATGTCAATTCAGCAAAATATGAATGAATTTAGGATTCCATAAGCAACGATGATGGAATTGATAAAAAGAATAGAAAATGATTTGTTTGCTGTAATGTCAATTCACGAAAACGTCGAGAGTTCAATGTGTTCCGGTAGAAGTCGTGTTCTGGCACACCACTAGTGTGCAAACACAGCTATGCACAAGCTGGTTTGCTATGGTGTGCGCGACGTGTTGTGTTATGTTGGGCATTAGTGTGAGTGGAGTTTAAAAACAGAACTGTCAAAACAAATTTGGCGCTAAATCAATTGTGACGAAATTCGTCAGCTATTCGTACACAATTTCGCTGTGATCTTTTGTTAGGTAAGGTGAAATATGAAGAATTCGTCTATTGATGATGATAAACAAATAATATCGAATGGAAGTATTTATGAGACAAAAAGTCCATTACTTGAATCCAACATTCGATTCAGGGGGTAGGAATGTCAAACAAACCATATCGCTGAAATGTTTGAAAATTGAACGAAATTGGCAGTTTGTGCAGGATTGATTTCTTTGAAATATTTTTGTGTTTTGAAATATTTCAAGAGTTTTGTATTGTGAAGTGACATTGAATTGTTCTTGATACGCTATATTAGCTGTTTCTATTTTAATTGTTAGATCTTCTACAACCGTTGCCATATTCTCGTTTTACCTCCACCTGCGACAGACGTACGCCATTAGTCGATAGCAACTGGAGGTCTCGGGAATCTTGGTGTATACATAAGACAATGCAAGCCGTATCAAAACGCAAAGAAAAAACGCGTGAAAAGAGTTTGTTCAAACACGTGGAAAATCGTCGCAGCACCAGGTGCTCTCTGCCGAAGCCTCATTGTCTCATCATGGACCCGGGGTTATTGTTCTTCAGCACCAAGGACAAATTTGATATCCGGAGAAGTTGGTAAAATTGTAGATTGGCATGAAATAAAGTACAGTAAATATTGTGTGTTTGCCAGTTCGATACTACCGGAAATGTAAACGGAAAGATTTACCTTAAGCAATGTCTACAGATGTGTCTCTGTATCTGCTATCTCTGCAGAAGCTATACGAGGGCCATACGATCTTCTGGCCTGATCGTACCCAAGGATTACTTTCATACCCAAGGAGTTGTACAGAGCGGAGTTAAGCGTAAGGTGCGTTGGTTTACGGATCAGGTATTAAAATTAAATGAAATAACTTTGTCAAAAGCTTACTCAACGGTTGTATTTTATTGTCTAAAAGTTTGAAAAGGATTGCCCATCTAGTTCATTTTCTAAAACCTTTTATCCGTGATGCATTTTGATGTGAAACACCCATATAATATGATCGATTAGGATATTCCGAAAAACCCATAATCTCTCTCTCTCTCTCTCTATGGTCAGTCAATGTTGGTTTAGCATTTGTAAAGATAATGTATATCTCTGTGCAGTCAATTTGAATAACAAATGCGCACTTATGGAAGCGCCTGAACCAACGACTGTGTCTATAATACATTCAAGGGTAACATTTACAAGTAATGCGCTTACAGTTTGCTGCAGCACTGTTTCTAATAGAGCTTTAAGTTATGCAAGTAAATATGTATGTTTGTTGCAGGTGTTGGTAGTATGGTTTGTGAATGAGTTGATTTTTGCTTCCAAATGCGGTCTACAGTTAGTGGCAGAGTTTCACTGTTTTGGAGATTTGCACAATGGTTGACGTTAATGACGGCAACTATTTTTGTAGCGGTCATCATCATCATCAAATGATTTGTCTTGCTATAAAAAGTCTTAAGTATTCGTTAAAGTAATATAAAATATTAAGTACACGGGTTGTCTTTTATTTTCTCCCATACATCGTTCAAATAGTCCCCGAATATATGTCATCACAATACAAACCTTTAAATAACCAGTGAAGTGTGAACAATCAGTTCCAAAGAGAAAAGATAGAGAATTTTAAATTTGGTAGTCCAACTCAACCAAGGTGCATTTTGTTCAGCAGCAAAGCTAGAAAAGCAGCAGCAGCGCTTTGAAAATTTCCAAGTTTTTGCTGTTTAGAACGTTACTGGAATGTTTGGAAAAAGGGCGAACAGAACGAATAGAAAATAAGCTTTTCCTTTTTATTCTCGAAAAGCTTCCAAAAGTGTCGAAACCATTCACGTGATATTAGATAAGGTTTGAAAATAATAAAGTCAATGTCCGGTTACATTGTGCTACCTTCAAACTTCCATCAACCCATGTTGTAGATCTGTCGCAAAACAGATCGGATTGTTTGTAGTTGGAAAAGTTTCGTTATTTTCTACTGTCTGCCGCTTCCCGCCTGAATTTGCCCGTGCCGTACAGTACTGTGCGCCGTACAGCACGTCAGCAACGGGGCAGCAGTGTGATATTGTAGCAGATAAAACAACAATCCTCGAAGCACTTGTCGGAAATTGGACTCGTTTCGCTTTTCCGATAGTTTTCCGAAAACTGTTTACGAGTGCATCTTCCCAGCACAGTGCCATCCGGGTATGCCCGGGTCCGGAAACAAATAGTAGCAAACAAATAATAAACTTAGAGTTTACTGCTTCCGCTTGATCGCGATTATTTTAAGCTATGCGTTGTTTTTTCGCGGAGGTATGATTGGATTGGAATGGGTTGCCGCGATGTGAAAATGCATAGTAGCGCAGCGGTCCACTAGCGGGGGACCTACATTTCAGGATAGCAAAAGCATCCGGCCATCGAACACTCGCTGCACTCGAGAATGAATATCTTACAATCAATTCTAGCCACTGCGTGTGTTGACCAGAATGGCAAAGCATGAGGTTTTGCAGCCAGATATCGAGAGCATGGCACGGCGTCGAAATACACATTGAGCGTATCCTAAAGTGGGCGATGCAACACACTTTCCGATACCGACGGTGGAGGGATTCGCTTTTGCACCGGACCGCTACACGTGACGATTATTTACGCTTGTTTTTGTTTCCCCTCGATGGTGGATTATTTAACTTTCTATTTTTATTTCTAACAGCTGCATCGGAAAGCGAAAAAAAAAACACACACACGCACACATACACAAACAAACACCACACCATTGCAAAACTCCGCACCGGTGGACCAGCACATTCCTTCGCAGCACGTCGGCTACACAAAACGTCGAAGCATGTGTACGACCGAGTTCGTGCCTGTGGGTTCATGGTTGCTTCCGGTGTGCACTAGGGGATGCAGTGGATGTTTGCAATATGCATCGTAGTTATTTATGGGTAAAACCGACGTTACCATCCGTACCCGAAACCGAACCATTCGAAAGTGCATTTCGCATTGGGCTTTTCGACCGAGAGCTTTTCGGTTAGGTTCTGGTTTAGACGGCACACTAGTCGTCATGGACACGGAGCGGTTGAGTGGTGGAGAGGGATCCAGCGAGATTGAGGGTGGAGAGGAAGTGAAGTCACTAGTTTTGTTGTACGAGCGATCGTAAGGTATTCGGGTTGTTTCTCGCATTCCTATTTGGGGAGGTTTTAGTTTTATGGATGTGCTGCTTCAAAGAGGAACCAGTGTGAAGTTTATTCCGTGAAGTTAAAAGGGTGCTTTGCGTGAAATACAAATTTAAAATTGTTACTATTCGGTATCATCATAGGTGTCCTTGGTAAGAAGAAGATAGACGAATTAAATGATTATAAATAAATGAGCAAAATGTTATTTGAGTAACCCTTGGGTTTCTTATTTGCAAAAGAACCTTTGTGAGTAGAACGACATTAGAAGAAGTAAAATTTAAATGTGAGACACTTGTCTTAATGCGAACTTTTTGTTTCTTTGTTTATTTTGTTTCTGAAACTAAGGATGAATTATCAATTACGCAAACTAAGCGGGCGCAAGGAACCAAGGGGTCCCGAGGGCTTAGAATTCCTGAAGAACCTGGGTGATGTAACTGCAGATAGCATAGGACGGCTTGGGATGTGGTCGTTAAGGGAGGCCCCGAAGAAAGATAGAGCAGATGGATCTCTAAAATGACTCTGTGAGGTTCATTAGCTGAATCCTTTTTCCAGCTGCAATTATTAAAATAGATAATTTATTTTAGAACATTCGGTAACAGGTTTTAAGTATAAGTATTTTCAATTAATAGTAATACAACCTTTATAGCTCATCCTTGTTTCATTTTGATACATTTTATTTAATTTTTACACGTATAAAACATAACTGATGTATAAAAAAGTGATTTTTGTTCAACTATTGTTCGCGCTAGTATTTATGTTTTTGATTAAGTAATGTGTAACCAGGTATTTTATTAAGCGATTATGACAATAGAACGAGCAAAACAATAAGATAAAACGCCATCCATATAAATTATATAATTTTTAGGTTATAACTTATTTTATGTACCATTTACCGAAGAAATACCCTTTATTATAAATGTAAAACTTTAAAAAACATCATTTATTTAGATTTACAATGTGATTCACAGTAACACAGTGTGATTAGGGCAGAAACTCGTTTGATTTAATTTAATTTGTTTAGTATTTCCGTGGCTCTAAATGTGGCCTAAGCAGCTTACATTTTTATGTCGATACATTATCGTATACTGTCACAAATCTGATTATGTAGGACTAGAAGGCATTTTTTATACGTGGCAAAAGGAGTTGCTATTGTCTAAATACATTACCACCAAATAAAACTTTGAGATATGGACATCAAGGGTTCATTCATACTATATTGTCCCCTCTAACGTCAACACATAGAAGTTCTTAATGTCCTGCATGGAGTATTAATAATGCTCCCCTTCCCAAATGGTCTGAGGAGTCAAAACATTTATATTTTTTTGCCACAAATATACTTCATTCAACCATTCATCGATGTTTAAAAAAATCTAATCTTAGTTGTAAGTAACAGTTGCGATAAGGATGAACGCGTCGAAGCATAGATTATAGAATCAAGCGAATATATATCCTTTCTACAGATTTAGGTTTAAACCCAGCTAATAGTGTGAGAACAGCATGTGCCAGGTCAGTTATTGTAGGTGAATAACGGTTAACGGTTATCTGTTAGCTACTGATATTCAGTACAGTGGGTTAGTACACGAGTGACATGAAATATCCTAATATCGTTAGCATCAAACAATTCTGAATCGGCAAGACAGACGAGTCTTCATTAATATACAATAAGAACAAAAAGGCTTTAACTTACTACCTTGATCCACCTCAAAAGGGTTCCGAAACGTTTCAGAAATGGAGCTATTCATCCTGGCACCATATGCACAGCAAAAAGGTATTGAAAGATCCCCTTATGTAGGAGTTTGAAAAAAAGTGTGCTATGATATATGCGATCAAACGCCGCCTATAGATCTCTATAGAACGTTTCTACATGTTAGCATTGGCAATTCTGAAGAGCTTGAATCACTTCTTGTAGGAAAAATTTCTTAATGTTGTGCTGTTATCCTCTATTGCACTAGTGGCAGAAATTGCAAAAATGAGGGAACATCCATTTATTACGTAACGCCTGTTCGGAGAAGAGTGAAGGGTTAGTACCAGCGTAACGTTTTGTTACATAGGGGGAAGGCAGGGTTCCACATTTTATTACGTAACAGACAATAAGATAAAACTTAGTAGGCACTTCCAGTTAACATCGTGTGACAACACATGGACGCTAAAAAGAAATCAATACTTCTTCTCGAAGTTCTCTAAACAATCTTAGAAACCTCATGCGTTTGCCCTATTTTACAATCTACTATGACCACATTGTTGATCGAATTTGTAAAAATATTACCCTACCTTAATACATCCAAGCTACCAACTATCTCATACGTCATCAGTTTTAATCATCCATCAATTGATCATTCAATATCATTTAGTGCTCGGACGCTCATCGATCAGTGATCGATTTTTGACAACCAGCACGAGCGGCATCAATAATCGGTGCATGTATAACCGTGTTTATAGTCAGAATATCTGCTAAAAATAGTTGATTTTGTTGGGCGTTCCACAATGTGCAGGATGAATGTTTTATTTACACATCTTCTGATAAATGACAGAAATGGATTCTTTAAAACTAATTTTACAACAAATGTGGTTATACATTCGTCAGTTTGTTCAAAGTTTTAAATCTGTGTTTTATCCGAAATAAGGTTGATCGAAAATGAGATCAACAATGTGTCAGTACAAATGATGGATACCATTGGCAAAGTGACTTCATCGTTTATTCGGTAGATCGGTGTAACCGACGATATGGTGAAGAACTACTTGTACAGAGTGGACATTCTTCTTCTTTATCGGCAACAACAACCTCAAGAGGCCTGCCATTTCTAACTTTCTGTGACTTTATTTACCCGCAGTCAGTCCTGCATATGGGGGATTGGTGCTGATGGGATTTTGGTCCGGTTCGTTCGTGTGAAGATCATGCCGCTACCATCATGCCACCAGGTGGACATTATCGTGAACTAAATCTTAACAGTAGACAATCATCCAAACGAATGACTGCTAGTGTTGATAGGGCTCATAAATAAATTCGTTCACGTACGAATGCTTGTTCTTAATGCATGGCATCGATTTATGTGGTTACTATGTAGTGTAAGTTCCCAAACGATCCACTTTTGCGGTTGACGATCAACGAATGGGAAATATTATTAAGTTTTGGATATGTAGTGATAGGGGACATGAATACGAAGTGCCTTCTTTCTCATCCATAACCTGGCCTGGGTTTAGTTAGCCTGGTCCTTGCATGTTGTGCTAATTATATTGATGAACGGCATTTCCTTCTGCAAACAGTGAAAGGTCACCTTATCCCGGGTGTACTCGGCCGAAAGAATTTCATTAGCTTGTTTTAAAAAAGAAGGAAGGGCAGATCGATTAAGTGTTACGTAATTTATCGACTTGGGTTGCTTGGAATTTTTAATTTTCCAATCATCCAAACATGTAAATCTTGAAGTTGTTACACTTGGGTAATACAGCAAGAAAAAATAATAAATTAAGCAATCGTAGCAATCGCTGGAATTGTTCGACGATTACTCTCGAAGCAGTTCTGATGTCATTTTACGTTAGCTTATGTACAATAACAATACAATTATTGATGCGAATGCGAATGAAAGGATTAACATAAAATTTGGATTGTAGCACACGGATGGGCGGCTACAAATATTAAATATTTAATTTATATTAAAGTCTATTTATTGCAAATCCACTTACAATATGCTACGCAAACTGCCGTTTTTTTAAAGCGAAAATGAACAGTATGAAAAGCTGTTTAATAAACACAACGATCCCAACAATCGTGTGCTGAGCGTGTAACAACGTATAGCACACTCGCTCATTACGCGCGCTCACACTATCACTCAAGTAGTGTGGTTTTGCGGCTGATGCTTCCTGCAATCGTCCATCGTGATGCTCCACAACGCTTTCCCGAGCACAACACGTTGGGAAATGTATGTGGCAGCATTACACGGACCGGTTGTTGCGCGTAAACACTGTGTTGAAAATCTTTGATCGAATTCTGGCCACGTTAGCATCTCGTCCGCGGAACTGGTGGTTGGTGAAGAAAGGTTACCGTCAGCGAGAGATATAGAGCCCCCTGTCGTCATCGGCCGCGGTGGCAATGCATATTTCATGCAGCATCGCAAGACCATTGGCTTGTGCGGCGCCCGATCGGCGCTCATCAGGACGATAAAAATAAATTGATCTCCATTCGGCAATTTCGGAGCGAGTGCCAATATCTAACACCATCGTCCAGAGCCGCATCGTCACTGCCCCGGGCCCGGGAATGCTCCCGGTGTTTCCGATACTGCGTACTCGCACGCACGTTCGCTCCGGACGTCTTCGCCACCAATCCTTGATGCCGATGAGTCCTTGAGGGACAGTTAATGCAATGGATATCCGGGTCCGAACCGAATCGGAACTCGGTGGTGTAAGCATCTAAGGAGGTGGGAAATTTCGTGGCTAGGATTTGAAGAGCATCCTGATCGACCGAATGGTACGATGCTTGAATGGATCAAGGATGCCGGCTCAAATCAGCAGCAACAACAACAACAGACACGGCACCGGCATCGTCAGCTTGTACGGCATAGCATCTGATGGTACGGGCGCAGCGATTGTACAAAAGCTAATGCAGAAGCACTCGAAACACGGTCACTAAGAGGCAAAAGGGCTGATCCTGAGGTTGGCTCTTTGTGCGAAATGGATGATGGTGCTTTCTAAATCAAGATGCTTTTCTCCTATTCTGCACCGCTCACCCACTTCCACCGATACGTGAGGACTTCTTGGAGAGGGAGGAGTGGGAGGAAGGGGGGGGGGGAGGAGGTGTCTTTCTGTCAGCAAACGTTTCGATATGGTGTATGCGCCAAGATCGAACGCAGCCACCGGGACCGGGGACGATCAACAGGGTCGTGGTGGCGGTTTGGCGGTCGTGCTGATGGGAACCTTGGCCACATGGGGCCCGCTAGAGGAAGTATCCCCATCCATATAAAGATATACATATATATTTCTGCACATTTTCAATTGATAGGGAAAGCTTTATTCTCGGTTTCATAAAATCCTTCCGTCCGGCTGGTACGGTACAGTGGGTATGGTACTTCGATGGCTTAACAAGCTCGCCCGCAAGGGAGTTTCTTACTGGGGTTTTCCCGACCCAGGTCCTTTCTTGCCTCTCTTTGGTCACCTTGAGGGGGTGAATCGTACAACGATGCAGGATAACGGATGACGATACGATAGCTTTGGCCACGGTCTGTGTGTGGGTGTTTGGAACGGCCGCTGTTTGGCCTTGGTCAGATGTGTCTGATTCCTGACGGTGTTCTTTCGGTACTGGTAAGAATGAACCAAACGAACCGACCGACCGACTCGATCGGTATTATGTAGGATTACTGGAGTGTGGAATATAAATTTGCTGATTCGAAAGTTGCCAGCTGATATCGCGCTTGCTTGAGGAAGCTAGCTTTAGCACGAACGAATGGTTCGGGAAAATGTTTCTCTCCCTTCCTAGTTTTCCACCAGCTCCTACTCAACGCTCGATTTTCCTAATATTCACTTTGGATAGCTGGGAGGGAAATGTGTTTAGCACGAAGGATAACTTGGCACTTAATGCGTCGATCGAGAAAGGCGCACATGTGCGTGTGAGAGGGCAAGGTGCAAAACGATTTTTGCATGCATAAATCCATGTACACCAATCCATACGGTTGGGGCTCGAGGAAATGCTCAATCACATTTCGTCACACTGTAGCGATATTTTGGCAAGAATTTGCAAGGAAATTTTTTTTTATATAGTTTAACGCTAAGATTGCACTTGAACGGTAGAACATTGAAGGATGTGGTTCAATAAATTAAGTTCCAAATACTATCAATTATTTTACTATTTAATGATCAGTTTTAAGGCTACGAAGATTTCAGCTCACTACTCAGAAATTCAGACCTTTGTGTGTAGTAAACTTTTAATTTATTAATAATAAATATACTTTTTATTATTATTATTTTAAAATTATTTACAGGAATAATAACTACTACACAATAGGTGGCATGATGGTAGCGGCGCCGGTCTCCACACGAACCGGACCGGTGGTCCGGTCCGGACCAAAATCCTATCCGGACCAATCACCCGTAGCAAGGACTGACTATCCAGCTAAGTGGTAAAATAAGTCGATACGACCAGGCCGTTCTAACGAAAAAAATAACTACTATACAATGGTTTCTCATCCTATGTTAGTTCTAGATTTTAAATTTCATGCACATTTGGCTAGTTTTGTTTTTAAGCAATGTACTATGCCAATAAGAAAATCTTTAATAGATCTAAGTTAATCTCCACATCATTGTTTCCATTAATATGGATGGCATAGTTGGCAAATAATGCGGCCTAGCAGTATTAATGTAACGCATTATTGTAGTAGCTCCCAAGCTGGAGCAACTGTATCACATTTTGCAAAGTTATGCACAATGGTTTCCGCTAACGTACAGTTTGAGCATAACACATTTGTCGAACGTCCGATTTGCTTAATCAGATCTCCATGTACAATTTTATTATTTGCTAACAAGAACAAGGTTGACCTTCTGAAAAAGGTTGACCTTCAAGGTTCTGAGCTCAAGGATATAGGATATATTGATGGTACTGAGGTAATATCTGGAAGGTCATTGTAGTTTGGTATATATTCAGAACTAACCTTAAGGAATTGTAGTTCCGCCAGATATCTATTTGTTGGGAGAGGTTGAGTTTTTATGGCTAGGATGTGTAAATGAAGCTCTCATCGCTCTCTTGAAAGAGCAAACTGGTATAGAGGGACTCGTATTCCTCCAGGATCATTCCGATCACCGAGTCCATAGTCGATAACATGAACTTTCTGTCAACGCGATCAAAGGCCTAGGAGAGAAAATGAAACAAGCTTGCCTGGTTTTTTCTTCGACTTTAGATCGATAATTCTCTCCTTAAGAGAGAGCACTGTATCTTACTGTATTTATTGTATTTACTGTATACCCCAAATGGTGATAATACGATCCAAACGTAGGTTTAACATACCTGAAAAAATCTTGTAGTCTGTGTTAAGGAGAGATATGGGACGAAACTCGGAAATCTTAGTTCCAACTCATTTCTTTTTCAAGTGCACAATGAGCTCATGACAAATCGTTGTGCTATCAGTCCATTCAGTGCTTCGTTGAGAATCAAGGTGATGTCTCGTCGTACAATCTCTATCGTGCGCTTGTAGATTTCAATGGAAATCCCATCTGGACCCGGACGCTTTTGGCATGCCAATTTTTTAACTCTATGAAAAATTTCGCCATAGGTAAAATCTCCCAAGCATGTATGCTATTTATTTCGCAATTTTCTGGGATCACGTGTTTCAGATCACGCAAAGGAATTATCAATATTTGACGACTCAACACTAAATCTCAGTTTGAAAGTGTTCAGTTTTTTTTTTTCGTTAGAACGGCCTGGCCGTATCGACTTATTTTACCACGTAGCCGGATAGTCAGTCTAAGGGGGATTGGCCCGGATGGGATTTTGGTCCGGTCCGTTCGTGTGAAGATCGGCGTTGCTACCATCATGCCACCGGGCCGCCCCAAGTGTTCAGTTACATACCGGCAGATTTACTCTTCATCCTAAAAATTCTAACAATCTTCTGTCACAATTTTGTCCATAACGATGTCTTCTAGTTGTTTGTACTATTTAAAATGTAGTGATGTTTTGCCCGTTGATCCCTATTTCATTTATCCTTGCAAAGTTTTCGGAAAACCGTCTCTGGAGGAGAAGCATTTTTGCTTTTATTCTATCGATATAGAAGATTATAGTATAATTGATATTCTACGAATATTGATTAATTCATCGGGGTTCAGTATATATTTTTAGGATAGGATGCTTTCAAATCCTTCTTTAATCTATCAAAATGTAAGCGAATATCTGATTACTTTAAATTTATATTTCAACGAAAGAAAGATTTCATCCTAGGTTAGGCAAATTCTATCCACCATTACATCCATGTCCTGAAGTTTTTCCTTTGTTTTGTCCAATTGTTCCTTTTACATTTAAATTCTTTTATGTTTTTGGGGCTTTGAATGTGCGGCCTCATATGTCAAAAAACATTTTTTGTAGCCTGGGACAAATTAGGTAGACAAAGACGAACCGTGAGTGCCTTATGATCAGAAAATGACGTTAAATGCATCTATGTGTTCCTTAAATGCGTCTGCAAGATTGCGGATTCATATCAACGATCCATTCGCGAGCCAGAACTGCTTTCAATGCACGAGAATTCAACATGATCTCGTTTCAAAGTTTCCCAACAAACCCCCAGTCGCATGCTTTCAACGACTCCTTTGGCTGCGCAAATAATGTTTTTTTTTCCATTTGTCTTATCCTTTGCTTTCAGAACAGAGTAAAAAATTCCACCAACGACGTCGAATTGTTTGCGATGTCTTTAATGTAGCGGTATTGTTTTGTTGAAAAAATCCTCCCTTTCAGCACGACGTTGTGTTCCCGAAGGGCCATAGATGTTACAAAGCGTAGTTGTATTCTCAAACTGTAAGCTAATCAACCGCGAATCCTAACTACGTTCTTCACTTGAAAACTTTGAATGATCTCCTAATGCGATCGTTTTACCACTTCTCGTTTCACTCACATTTTTATTCACGTTAAAACCTGGAAGCAACAATACCGGGTCACACACTTCTTGCAGAAAAACGAATGAACGAATGTCCTTAGAGCGGCTTAATTATTTTGGTAATCGCGTTTAAATTTATGGATGCGATAGGTAGACTCGTGAAATTTGTGTCATCCATTTCACTCAATCACATTTGACTATAAAGCCGAATCCGTCTCTATTCTCGTGTGTTTCGACGGGCGACCATGCTTACGTCTGATGGTACATCCAACGCAGTCGCAGTCCATCGCTGTTAGATGCCTCGGATTTGTCCGACTCTTCGGTCCTTCCTTGTTTGCATCTGGCAGGCCTTTGCAAGGGTATTGGGCACTCCAAGTTCCTTCACGAATCGAGAAAACTTCTACGTATCTGGCAAGGTGGTTGGCAAGTGTTCTGTCGGATACATCCGTGGACAAATCGTGAATTCACACAATAACAGAATGATCATCCATAGAGTAATCTACTATTTTTCATCGCAATGGACGCTGTGCATTCCCTCGTTCTGCTCTGCTGTGGTGAGGACGCTGATTTGATCATGCATTTGGAAATAAATGCAGTGATTCACACCTTTGACATGCTATCTGACGACTTTATCGACGGCTTTGCCAAGCTTGGACCAAATAATTCAGGGCGTTGTTCTGCGATGGCTTTTTGGGTATTTGCGAAAAGTCCACCCGGAACGTTCGTCGGGTTACCGACAGATTTTTTTATTTCGTAATTTTTGACTTTCGGAGACAACTAATTCTAGTCATGATTTTCGGGTACACGACGATCCGACAACCCGAGGATGGTTCTGAAATTATTTGATCGTTTTTTTTAGTGGAAATCTATTGACGCAATGGCTTGTTTGATTTTTTATAAGCATCCTCAAAAGTTACTAAATTTTTAGCACAAACCATTGTTAAAATGATTATGTATAAAGTATTATACAATATTATTTAGCGCGTCATGGTTGAATGCTAAATACCATAGACAAGACCTCCATGCCAAGATGGCAACTGTCTCGCTTATGCAAATGTGGCCACATTGACGCGTGCACTCTAGGTGTGATTGGGTCAAGTGAACTGGTAAAAGCTTTAGTGAAACAAAACACCTCACCCTTTCGTCTGCAGGATGAAGTGCGTACATCAAACAGCTGTTGGAACAGCAGTTTCCGGTGGATACTGCAGAAATTACGATACTTTCACGTATGCAAGTAAAGGTAGCTGATAAGAATGCACTTTTCGCTTTTCTTCCGCGCCCAGTTGCTTGCCACCGGTGCCGTATCTTTACGTTGGCTGGCATAAATCGTTTATCGGCAGAAGCTGTGAAATGGTTCGGAAGCACACTCGGCTGGGTTGGTCATGGTGAAAACTAAAACCGAGCTATGTAGGTACATTTCATCTGTTCCGATGCTGTTCAACACGACTCAACAAGGATTCCTGTCGGTAGCTGTATAGCTCCTGGTGCGGGAACGACATGCTCGTAGAAGCTTGAATTATTCAAACACCAAAAGCTCAGCACGGAACGGAAACCGATGCTTCAAAGAGTAAGTTTGATGTGTGTCCCAAATGACAATAATAGTTTCGAACGGAATACCTTGAGGGCGCAAGGGATGATGGTGGGATGAAGTTCTTCCAGTTTGATCTGGTGCTTCAGTGCGTTAGGAAGGATTGGTGTCTGCCGCATACCTGCTGCTCCTTACCTGGAAGACCGGGAACTTACCGGGAATGTGTGTTGATCCGGTCCTCTTCGGTTTGGTCTTGTAGCTCGGTCTTGTAGTGTATGTATCAGCACCCCTCCCGGACGGTCTGAGCATAGATTATAAATTTATTAATATTGCAACAGTCTTATCACCTACTGCAAGCCCGAAACCGACACACGGGCAGTACAAGACACGTAACGAGTGCGCTACCTGATCGGAGTTGAAAGCGTTCCAAGGAAACCGGCATCTAAACCGGGCATGTACACAATGACGTGGCTGAAGTTTTACTTTGCATTCCGACCCACTCCTAGCGGTAATCAACGGAGGCATCACAATATCGGGCCATCGGTTATCAGGCTTGGGCAGGATAGTATCCGCTTTTAGGGACGAACATCGCAACTGCGACTAGAAGGCAAGGTTTCTGGGAATATTCCCGAAGTCTCTCGATAGTTTCGCGCAGAGGAGCGGTTGCTTGGAAGTTCTTGCTACGAAGGTTTCGGTTGTACCTTTTGCAAGAATCTCCCGGGAGTATCTCCGAAGCAAATGTGTACAATGTGTTCACCGTTACTGTCGGATCGTATGTCAAATTGAAGGAAGCAGAAACAGTTTGAATAATTTGCAGCTCCTTGTTGCTTTTGTCGGCGGTTCACAATCGTGCTTCCAATCAGCGATGGCTGCCCTGGCCGTCAATGGATGTGAGTGAATTGATGCGCTGGAATGCAAGAAATGTGGCCTATACGATACATAAATTATAATATGCTACACTGGTTTATGAAATCGCCATTAATGCGAGCTACGTGTGTGGAGCGTAATTTTCCAACGCAGTTGTAATATAGGGATTGGATGCGTTTGTAAGTGGAATTGGAGATAACTTTCGCTACAATTTTGACACAAATTGTACAATCCGCACCACGATGCTCTGTGTAATATGGTCAATATATTCTGCTTCGGCATCTCCTTACGATACATGGATTTCGTTACTTCTACCATTGCTTGTCCGAAATAGTTAATTGACAGTTGTATAATTAGTCATATCACAAGTTAATAAAATTATTTAAATAAATAGAAAAATATCCAGCCATTGTAGGATTGTAGAGAGTAAACAATAAACAAAACGAATCATTAACTAGACTATCAAGGTAAATATCAGAATGGTGTTTAGTGCTTCGACCACGGATTTCGGTTGGAGGTAGATCTTAATTATAGAACTAGGCTAACTTCAAAGGCTACTAGACTCAAAAGCAGAATACGTTCGATTAGGAATCTCTTCTGGATCATCTCAAGTATTTTCATGTACATAGCTGTGTAAGAACATGTTACGATCCAATAGTATTATATTAACGAACAAAACAGCGGACAGTAAAAAGAGATTTCAAATAATTTGGGCCCATGGTTGAAAATTGCAAGAGAACTCTAGTGATGCATTGTGTAATTAATAAATAAATGCAATCCATCTACAGGCCTTGGTACATTGTAGAATAGAGATGGTATATGGTGAAAGTTTAGAGAAACCTTTCATCTTTCTTATATCAAGGCATGATGATGATTGGCTTGGTGATACATAAATAACAGATCAATTGATGAAGTCACCTAACTTGGATCAAAACGCAGTACTGATAATAATGCCCTACGTATTTTCCGCATGTTTTCAATAAGCTTCTTGTGACATTTGTTGTAAGTGTTTCAGTTATAGTAAAAAAATCACACGAAATGGAATGTTCACTTCAATTTTAAGTACAAATGGTCCAAAATCTTAACAATTAAATAACTTTAAAAACGCAGGTGAGACATTAGCTGTAGCATCGTGTGGCATCATGTGACATTTGCACGTAAAGAAGAACTACATAAGAATGAAAAGACTTGATTCTGTATGAAAATATCAATAGTGCCCCATACATTATACAGAGCGGTTGGTTTTTGAGTAGGTAAAACGTTGTTCGGCTTCAGCTCTGGGAATCAGAGATGGACAATTTGTCCTGTAGAATTGATATTTTCAGATTATAGGTCGCAACTGCTTGTTCTGATTTGTACGATATAACCACCAGGCGGCTCCTTCAGGGAAGTCTGCTAGCTCAATTACTGTGTGACTTGTACGCAATAGTCATCCTTATATTACGCTCGATTGTTGCTGTACACATATCATATTGGCTTCGTTGTGAGGGATAATAGATGAAACAGGAGCTATATGATAAGTTGCCTGATCAAGATCAATCCAGCAAAAGCAGTGGCAGATGTGTTGGGATGTTTGAAGCCGATTCTATTCTGAAGAGAACGCCCTTCAAGCTAATGTTACGAGCGTTTCGTGGTCTTCTTCGATAAAATTTGTGATGTACAATTGATATTAAGATGCTATTCTATAGCTAGATGAAAGTTATCCTCTACAAAAGTCATTCGCTTCAAATGTCTTGACCAATCTTGATCAATAACATTTTCTGTTCTTTTAAAAGTAAAAAAAAATAAAATTGTATAAAATTTAAAGTGGTTGGTTTGCTGTTTAAAATAATAGAACAAAAAAAACTAAATAAAACTGGATTAGTGACTAAGGTGATTTATAAAAATGCTTATTCTATAGCAGAATTATCAAACAAATTTCTGTCTCTTGCACATAAAGATGAAAAGAAGGAAAGGCGACTCGGGGAAAATGCTGCTACTTTTTACTGTCATTTGAGGAGTGCCACTTCTACCATTGCACAGGTAAGTTCCCAGCTGACTCTTCAAAGTTTTTCATACTCATTAAGCTTTATCAATAAGTTTGTCTGCGACCAGCAATGTGATTATGCTGAAACTAAAGCATGCTGTAGAATATCTCGTGCCTGTGCTCATTTTCTACCGTAATTTGGTACGATACATTACTACAAGCACAACAACTCCAAATGATACACAAAAAGAGTAATCCAAAGTTAGCCGAAGCGCAACAATTGCGCAAAAGTAAAGGGAAATTTGTGCCGATGGCCCTTGAGCACGATTTTCTGCGAGCGTCTCGCGGCAACTCGGCACCAGCGATCCATCGTTCCGCTGTGCATTTCCTTGTTGTCTAATTTCCAAACAAGCTTTCGCAACACGCGTGCTCCACTGTTTCCAATATGGCTCGATGAACGGGGATGAGCGTCTAAGTTACCGTTTTTGAGGAGGCGAGATTCGTTTCGTCGCTCGGCACGCTTGTTTGGAAGTGTAATTAGTAGTTGTTCGAAACAGTTCCACGGGACAGGTTGACGTCATGGAATGGGGGTGAGCTGTTTCTTGCGCTATGTATGTGTGTTTTTTTGTTTGTTCGTACTGTTGCAAACTTTTGTAGCCGTCGTTGGCCATGTCTGGACATCACAGTTAAGCAGTTTCGAACTTCTGGTCATGGCTTTATGATGATTTTTACCCCGGCCCCGTGGAACTAGTCGAGCAATCAAACTGCACACTTTATGAGTTTTGGCGGTAGGAAGTCTTTAGCTGTGCTTGAATACTTCCCGAAACCATTCCGATGGGGGTTGCGTTATTTTGCTCCTCCCGGAACGCGCGCGCTCGGATGTTGGAGTGGATTTTCCATTACCATAAAAATATAATTAAATTAGACAAACTTTTCCCGAAAGCCATCGGGAAGCTAGTAGAGCAGCAGTAGTAGAAGTAGTAACAGTAGTTGTGCTCGTTAATGGCAGCTATTCAGCTTCGTCTCTCGGTGGCGGTGAAGCGAAACCATGGCGAGTAAAGTAATGAACCTATTTGAAAAGAAGAGGGCGATTCTTTAGAGCTGGACAGCAAAATTGCTGGAAAGTTGTATCCGAAACAAAACACACAAAAAATCCTTTACACATTGACGTTGACGAAAATGTAAAGAATGAATTTACGAAGAGAAAGTAAAAGAGAGATGGCAAGGTATGGTAACGGGAACAACAACAAAAAGCACACCTCTAGTGGGTGTCCTATAAAATTTCAAATTAAATCATGAAACTACGTTTGATGTCGCTAACAACGGTACAGCACCCGGCCATTCCCGCCCCAATCAGCCCCTTCCAGCATGCAAGGAATGTAGCACTAGCACACGTACCGCTGTTGCATCGTCGTGCAAGAATGCATCCGCCCGTTGTATCCGGTACCGGGTATCGCCAATGTCGCGCAATACGTCTGAAGGTTACGTCCCGAATCGGTGGGATCTGTTTCCGTTTTTTTTTCCATTTTTTCCACCTCGTTCAACCACTTGCGCTCTTGGTTTCCCTTAAGAGACGGACCTACCCACTGGCTGCACCGTTCGTTCGTTCTGTGTGAAGGTTTTGATCGCGTTTTTCCTCACCCGAAGGACGACACGATGGCTTTCTTCCGATTGGCACCACCGCCACTATCGCCACCGTTGGGTTGTACGCTTTCCCATACGTTTCGTTTACCCTTTCATATTCACACTCTGTTCCCCACCCACGGTTACGAAGCAATAGTTTTTCTTGGGAAAAGTTTTTAGCGTTGCCTTTGCTTGATATACTTTTGCCCCTGAACACGACCATTTCGCCCTGGTACCACCTTTTTAGCACTGTTGCACAGTGGAAAGCTTCTTAAGGACTTCGTTATATATATATGTGTATGAGTGTGTTGGGGTTTTTTTGTCGCTTTCTTATGTTAGGACCCCTTCACTGCATTTCTTAGAACCGAAATTTCACCATCCACCTTTTACTTTTGTTCTCTTGTGGGTGCAGAAGCCGTGAAAAACGGTATCCATCACGGACGGTGGAAAATGCTCGCGGCGTGACAGGAAAGCAAAGTAAGAGTCGCCCGCTTGCTACGGGTTTTCGTTGGTTGCTTGATCATGGAGATTGTAGGATGAAACGAAAAGTAACCAAAAAGTGTGCACAGGGACACAATTGGTAATTTAAGTAAGGGATATGCAGAAAAGTTTTGCACAAACTAGTTTAACTTACATTTTTTTGTAATTAATTTAGTTTTGCAGTAATTATAATAAATCTAAAATCTACCAATTGCCAAGTACGTTTGAGATTTCATATATCTGTGAGATATCTGTTGATTACATGGGAATTACTCCATTGATTGGGAAGTTCTATCGACATTGCATATTTTTCGTAGATACATTAAGGCAATTTTTGAATTAAAAATGTTTCATATGCGCTGATTGTACTCGTTAGTATGAAGAAAAGTACATTAGACACATGCAATTTACTACAGGAAACTTATGAGTTATTACACTGTATGATATCCGTTAACGCAAGAAAACTTATGCCGCACTCACACACTCTGGCAAGTCACAATCCTTAAAGTGCGAGATCAGAATTATGTCACATAGTAAGGGTTGCTTTGGTATTCAAAAGCCAGGAATTGGGCCTAGACATAAGCAAGTAATTTTCTATCATAACAAAGCTCGGCTACGTGTTGGAACTCCGGTTCAAAAGAACAGTGGATTAAAAATCCTACTATAGTTCAGACTAGACTCTATTCGACTATCACTTGTTGGATATGGAATGCTCTTACAGGAATATGCATCTTGTAAGTCGAGAAAATCCAATATAGATACGCTTCGATCCTGCGATTAAATGATGTAAACTTGTTTTGGTTTGGAGTTAATTATTTACCACAAAGTACAGAAAAGTTGTAATTTCTAAGTGTCCTTTTCATAGCTATTAAGACACAATTACTTACAATAAATCGTAAAATTTAAAAATAAAAACAATGAAAACTTATTTGTACGCATAATGTAATTTGCATGAAATCGTATATTTTTGCACATGTTTTGCACACTTTACTTTGCAGAGGTAAATTAACCGTTATTTTTGGATTTTCATTAAATAAAAAAACTAGTACAATAGTGAAAACAGCAAGCTTGTACATTTAAACATTTTATGATGTAGAACATGAAAAAGAAAACACAACAACATTACGTGCTGGTGTTCCAATATGTTGCTGCTAGCTAATCTCGTCAGTAACTTACCGTTTCGCAGTTTAGCCAAGGTGTGACTGCAGCGTATCATATTTTTGCTGTCCTATTTCTGCCTCCTCGTCTCCACCATTCACTCCGCCTACCTTTATCCGCGCTATCCGTTTCTTATTCTCGCAGCGTTTGCACTTGCATCCTTGGTGGCCGTGACCATGCCACTAGCGTTTCGATTATGTACGTATTTCCCAAGTGCACCTCAATGGCGAAGGATGGATGGCACAAACGAACGTACATAAGTTGTGTTGCATTTCGCGTGCCTGGTGCGGGTTGGGCCATGGAGCGATGGCGACGTCGTTTTCTTTTGCACCGGTTTTTTGTTTTGCTATAAATTTTCTTCATCCATTTACCCCGTGGTGTGGCAGTAAGGATGATGGTGTTAGCCGGTTGCTTGGCGGATGTCATGATCCGGGTTGGGAGCAGCAAGCATACAATCCGCTAGCTGCTGTTCGAGGGGTCTCGCGTTTGTGTGTATGCCGGAAACCATTTTCCTTCGTCCGTGTTCCGGTGAAGGTTATTTTAGATTTCCTTGCATTTGGTTTGTTTCTGTTGTTGATCTTTTTTTTTGCTCCCGCGCTCGGAAGTGCATTTGAAGGAAAACAATTCCGGAGATGCAGACGGAGATGAATATCTTTCGAGCGTCTGTCAAGCCGGTGGCAAGGCGAATGGAAATCAAATGCGCAACGAGCTTCTTATCCGGTGGGCTGGCAATAAATATTAGATTGTCTGGAAATTTGACTGTGCATACGGCAGAAGCTGAGTGAATGGTTGCGAGATGAGAAGAGATCTCTTCCTAACAGTCAATTAATTTTTATGATTTTTACGGGTCATGTTGTCTCCTCGTTGGTTTCGCTTTTCGTTTATCTTATTTAATTTTCGTTTTTATATTTCTTCGAATGAAACGAGTTGAGCATAAGATGATACCGGCGTGTACAACTAGTGTAAATATGAATTTTACCATTTTATTTTAATACACGGAATAAAGTGCTACTAATGGTGTATGTGTTCCCATTACATCCAGGGGTTTTCTTGAGCTTTGTAAGTTTCATTCGTGCAAAGATTTATTTGCGATTAACAAAGAAAATTTATTTTTGTGATTGGAATGAACCAAGAAAAAGATCTTTCGTTTGATATTTGTTGCATCTTGACCTATATTTAATCCATTCCATTGTTAGAATGCTTGTGCGGTTCCGCAAAACTTACGGTATTGAAAGTTTCCCTTCAGAAGAGGTTAGGTTTTTGGTTGCGATGCACGTAATCGTTTGCAGTGCAGTGGGCAGAGTGATATAATTGGCTTTATAACACGGTAGTATTACAGGCAGTTATATGTATTTGAAGGGCGGTGCTTTCCCCTGATGTAACTGTTACGTTCTCTGATGATAGATGTTAAACAAAGACACTGAACTACTTTAGCTTCAGGACAGAAATCGTGAAAATCTTGCATGTTACAAATAGTAAACAAACTGGTAGCATGAGTAGTACTGTACGAGTACTACGAACAACTTCCTAATAAATAAATTTACTACGTTGAACAAAAGTAATTAGGGTCAGAGTAAGTGCTAAGTCTTCTTCTTCTTTGGCCCGCTCTTATTGTTGAGCACGTCGTGCTGACATGGCCTGGTCACCAATACGTTTCCAGGAAACTCGATCCAGGGCTGCCGCTCTCCATTCTCTGCTGCACCCGATCTCCGATAGGTTCTGCTCCACCTGATCCAGCCAACGGGCTCGCTGCGCTCCTCTGCGTCTCGTGCCGAACGGGTCGCCGACGAGGACCTTTTTGGTGGGGCACGAGTCCGGCATCCTCATGACGTGCCCCAACCAGCGTATCCTTCCGGCCTTCGCCACCGTGAGGATGTCAGGTCCAAACAGCTCAGCAAGCTCGGGGTTCATTCTCCTCCTCCACCCGTCGTGCTCCAAGATACCGCCAAAGATCGTCCTTAGCACACGGCGTTCGAAAACACCGAGTGCATTGGCATCCTCTGTGAGCATGGTCCAAGACTCATGACCATAGAGGACAGCCGGCCGTATCAATGTACGGTATATTGTGCATTTCGTGCGCAGGAGAAGGTTTCTGGATCGTAGGAGTTTGTGGAGCCCGTAGTAGGCACGATTCCCCTGAACAATGCGCCTTCGGATTTCGCTGCTTACGTTGTTGTCCGAAGTTATGATCGTACCGAGGTAGCAGAACTCCTCTACTACCTCGAGATCATCGCCGTCGACCGATACGCTGCTTCCCAGCATGGCCCTATTACGGTCAGAGCCTCCGGCAAGCAGGTACTTTGTCTTCGTCGCATTGATCAGCAATCCAATCCTTGAGGCTTCGCGCTTCAGTCTGGTGTACGCCTCGCACACCGCCGCAGATGTCCTTCCGATGATGTCGATGTCATCCGCGAAGCCAAGGAATTGGATGGAACGGGTGAAAATCGTGCCCCGCATATCGAAGCCCGCGCTTCTCATGACACCTTCCAGAGCGATGTTGAACAGCAGACAGGAGAGTCCGTCACCTTGCCTCAATCCCCGGTGAGACTCGAACGCATCCGACAGCATGCTCGATACTCTCACCTTGCACTGCACCCTGTCCATGGTGGCCCTCAACAGCCGCCCCAGCTTTCCCGGAAAGCCGTACCGCTGCATGGTGTTCCATAGCTGCATCCGATCTATGGTGTCGTAGGCCGCCTTAAAGTCGATGAACAGGTGGTGCGTGGGGATTTGGTGCTCTCGGCATTTTTGGAGGATCTGCCTGAGAGTAAAGATTTGGTCGGTCGTCGATTTTCCTCCAACAAAACCGGCTTGATAGCTCCCGACGAAATCTGAGGCAAGTGGGGCAAGTCTGCAGAAGAGAATTCGGGACAGGATCTTGTAGGCAGCGTTCAGGACTGTAATGGCACGGTAGTTCCCACAGTCCAGCCTGTCGCCCTTTTTGTAGACTGGGTGGATGATGCCCAGCTTCCATTCCTCCGGTAGTTCTTCCTGATCCCAAACTTTCGCGATCAGCTGGTGCATACTGACGGCAAGCCTCTCCGGCCCCATCTTGAAGAGCTCGGCAGCTAGGCCATCGCTGCCTGCTGATTTGTTGCTCTTCAGCTGCTTGATGGCACTAATTACCTCTTCCAAAGATGGCGTGGGCACCTCGTCACCTGCCACCAGACTGATGTGCTGCTCGATTCTGCATTCTGCCCCCAAATCGGGGTCTCCTGCCTGTGCTCCGTTAAGGTGTCCGTCGAAGTGGCACTTCCACCTGTCGATCACCTCTCGTTCGTCCGCCAGAATACTCCCCTCTGCATCGCGGCACATTGTGGTGTTGCGGACATCACCACTCCGCGCCGCGTTCAGCATCCTGTAGAACTTACGAGTTTCCCCCGACTGAGTAAGCCGCTCCATCTGCTGCTCTTCCGACTCCCCCAGAAGACGCTTCTTCTCCTGAAAAAGTCGGGTCTGCTGCCTCCTCAGCCGTCTGTAGTTCTCCACGTTCTGACGAGTTTCCCGTTGCAGCATTCGGGCGCGTGCTGCATTCTTCTCGGATAGTGCTCGCCTGCACTCATCATCGAACCACTCCTTTCTCTGGCTGCGTGTCACGTAGCCGACATGTCGTTCCGCTGCTTTGCTGATGGCACGCTCCACTATACGCCAGTGGGCTGTGGGGGACATCGTGGTGACTGCGTCGTCGTCCGGCAGAGCCTCCCCGAGGGCTGCCGCGTAGTCCCCTGCCACATCAGCTAGTTTCAGCCGGTCCGTGTTTAGCCGCGGGGTAGGCTGTGACCGTGACTTGTTAGCCACGGACAGTTTTTGGCGAAGCTTAACCATGAGTAGGAAGTGGTCCGAGTCGACGTTTGCACCCCTGAGGGTTTTGACGTCGATGATGTCCGAGAAGTGTCGTCCGTCGATCAAAACGTGGTCAATCTGGGAATAAGTGTTCTGCGGTGATCTCCAGGTGTAGCTGAAGCGAGGTTTGTGCTGGAAGTAGGTGCTGCGGATAATCATGTACTTGGAGGAGGCGAAATTGGCAAGGCGCTGGCCGTTGTCGTTTGACAGCTGGTGGACGCTGAAGTTGCCTATCGCTGGTTTATACACCTCCTCCCGTCCGACCTGAGCATTAAAGTCCCCGATGACGATCTTTACATCGTGTTTGGGGCAGCGATCATACTCCCTCTCCAGCTGCCCGTAGAAATCGTCCTTATCGTCATCAGTGCTCCCAAGGTGCGGACTGTGCACGTTGATGATGCTAATGTTGAAGAAACGGCCACGTATCCTCAACCTGCACATTCTGTTGGTGATCGGCCACCACCCAATCACCCTCTTGCGCATCTCACCTAAGACGAGGAACGCCGTACCCAGCTCGTGCTTATCTCCACCACTCTGGTAGATCATACAATCGCTGCGGTACGGACGCTCCATCACTCCCTTCCAGCGCACCTCTTGAAGTGCTACTATTTCGAAGCCACGGGCCCTCACCTCGTCCGCGAGTATTCGGGTACTCCCAGCGGACGTGAGGGATCGGCAGTTCCATGTCCCGAGTTTCCAATCGTTAGTCCGTTTTCGTAGCGTAGGTCGGTCATCGTTTGGTCCAATCGGTATTTTATATTGATGGCTGTTCGTTGCGGTAATACAGGGGGTGGCTTGCAAGGCCTCTCCCCCCGCCACCTGTCTCGTCGGTGGGCCGACGCACCCTAGCTGTTTAACGTCCTGTAGGATGCCAGGACAAGGGGGATGCCTATTTGACCAGGCTACACCCTCCCCTTCTCAAATTTAGCCAGCTCCTCCCACCTCCCAAGGGGTTGGGTTTCCCCGTATACCTAAGCTCGGCTATAGGATAGAGACTGTTACCGTTCTGTACGACGGGGACGTATTTGAGTAAGAGTAGGGGCAGGAGAGCCTATGTGACCTTCGAGAGGTGTCGGATCCTGTCCCGTACCGGAGGTGTATTGCTACACAACCGTCAACAGAACATGCTAAGTGCTAAGTATAATATGAATAAATTAAGTTTAATCATTATTTTGTAATGAGACAAACGCACTAATTTGGTCATTAAGACATTAATAATGCGACAAGTGTTCAACTTGACTTAACTATTGTTTTTGAATAGATTATGACCACATATACAAACATCACAAATAAATACATTTAACTAAAGTTGATCACTAAATAGGGAGTATCCTAGTTGGAAAAGGATACGGTAGTACAGTCATCTTTAATTTTTGAATCATATTTTACAAAAAAATTTTCATAACAAGTACAATTTTAAAATACAATTCATCTGAGATGAATGTTCTCCGACTTTTTTTTAGTCTTGAATGTCGTTTGTAAATTTGTAAACTTAAATTTGTATTTTCTTACGCTTTTTTGTGATCAAATAATACTAAACCAAAATAACAAGTTATATACCTTCTACACACTACAATTCACTGCTTTATTGCAACACCAGCTTGAAGAATGACTTTATGTGTGCAGCGTAACTATGCGCAAGCCGATGAAATACCAATGTTGATTAAACCACCACAATTCGTCGCACATGTTCACCAAACCATAAGCCGAAACGGCATCAATTTCGCCACTACATTCCATAAATATTTTCAGGTTTTAGTTAATCTTCACAGCCTCCTCGAAATGAGTGGAATATCGGCAAGGCATCGCTTATGAGCTGCACACCACATCCACAGTTGGAAAAAGGCAACCAATCGCAGCGTACCGAACCATCCGCTCCAAAGTGATGTTGGTCATGGATGGAATGGAGCCTGATGCACAAAATGGCATGAACACGGCAAAATGGCTGTACCCGAACGTGGGCGAGTCTTTTGTTGGAGAGTTTTTTTGTGTTATTCTTTAGTACATTTACTTTTCGGTGCACGAATGGTAAAGCGCTGAGTAACGCGTCCGAAAGCGCCCTAGACGGTGATCGTCTACGACAATGTGCTGCTAGCAAAATGTCTGCTACGATAAGGACGATGAAGTTTGTAAAGGACACGCTGTTGTGTATTGGTGCAGTGGAGTGTGTGTGTGTGCTAGGGTAAGGTTAAAAACGGTAGTATCAGCATGAGCATGTAGTACCCGAGCCTTGCTACATTCCTGCAAACAAAACAACAAGCACTGTAGCGCGAGTGTTTCTGTGTTCGTGATTTCGATTGAACTCCGGCATGAGCAGTGAAGGACGGTGAGATGGAGCAAATGAGTAACCAAACTCGAACGGGCAGACAAATTTGACGGCAGAAGCTCACTTCAAACTCGGCGACAGAGGTGGCGTGTGTGTGTTTTATGTTGCGCTCGAAAAGTAGGTCAGCTTAAACGTTATGCTTAAAGCGTTCAGCTTGACAGAAGCTGTCGACGGACCGGATCGGGACCGCTCTTCTTCGTTGTGGAGATAAAAAAAGACGAGGCGAGCAAAAAAATAAAGGGGGAAAAATGAAAGATGCGGTACAATATTGCAGTTTTTTGTGTGCTCATGCTGTAGCCCACTCCATCAGCTCCCAAAAAAAGAGGAAAAAACCCTAAAAGTCATCAGAAGTGAAGGATTTTTGGAAGCTCAGTGCGAACGTACAGCGAAAAGAGAACTTGTGCAAATTTGTGCACCAATTGCAATGGCAAACAAACAGGAGACCAAAAAAAAAAGAACGTCATCATGAAAGAAAGAAAATAAGTACAAAGCGGATAGAACGCGCCAGCAAAACTGGGATGAAATTTCACTTATTATGACTTCAGAAACGAAATGCGCGTACCTGGGCGCACTACTGTATAGCATTCCACCGGAACGGGATGAAAGCGTTGTTCGTTCCTTTTTTGTTCACCATTCATTTTTTTCCCCCGGTGTGTGTATGTGAGGGAGTAGCTGTTCGCTCCGGTGTGCCGGATTCCGTGCAATTGTGTCGGAAGCAAAGATTTGAAAATTTTATAAGTCTTAACTAGCTCGCACCTTTCTACCGTGCGGCTCGGGCCCGGGATCGTTTGTCTGGAGGGAATTTAGAGGTGCAACCACTGAGCACCAGGACAGAACACAACTTGGGGTGCACTAGAATATCTACACCGACACACACTGAGTCACTCTAGGGATGAGTTTCCATAACGCTACATAATCTCGAGCGAGTAGACTAGAACGCTTGGTGGGTGGAAAAATACAAAATGTATGACGCTCCCTAGCTCTTAGGACCGGTGTCGTACATGTGCATGCAGGCCTCATACTACTCCTTCACCCCAATACCACCTCGGTCGCTGAAGATGTTTGATCGGAGTTTCTGCAGGAATTAATTAGTGAAAAAGTTTAATTGCACCAGTGCTTGTGCAGTAACTGGCAGCACTGTCAGCTCCCTCCCCCGGTAAGATGGTTGTAGACCGGGATTTCTTTACACTACACCCGCTCAGAATGGAATTCGGTTCGGTTTGAAGATGTCGTGGAGGAAAAATGTGCCAGTGTCAACTGCTGCTAAACGCGTCTGTTCCAGCGTTCCTCAGCGAACAAATGGCTGGGTGGCAGGATATTGAGGCCACCGCTTGCAAGACGTCGTTATTTGTCGCCCCGGTTTAGGCGAAAGAAAATGTGCAGCATTCTTGCCCGGGCGGTGTGGTACGAAAGAAAACTTTCAATTTATAAAGATTTGCCGGGCTCCCGCTTTCTTCCCCACTCTCCCGCTCTCGCTCATCAGAAGAACCAGCGGTGTCGGGTGGGGTCGGGCACATCTTACGATTGAATTTTCATTTCCAATTTGTTTAATGGAAAAACGCAAAACCATTCCCCAACAACTGTCGGTGTCGGTTTTAGTGTGTGGGGCCGACCGGATCAGAATCTCCGGTGTTGTTGGTTCGGCTTTGGCAGTGTTTATTTCTAAATTTTCATTCCAAAGCATTTGTGGGCTGCGAAGAGAACCTGGGAAGGAATGGGGAAAGCGGTGCATATAATGGCGAAACCCGCGAAGTAACGAATATTTACGGCTGCTGGTGTTGTTAATGGCTTTGTTTAAGTTGGTGCCGCTGCCGGTGGGTCGCTGAATTCGGATGTGCCACTCTAGCCGAGCCACCGGTTTTCAATTCGATTTGTTTGGTCGGGGTGGAGATTTCTTTGAACGCCCGCAGTGAATTTCGTTATCAGCAGACGGTTGGGGTATCTTTTTCTCCCGCTATGGTGGGATTTGCTAGTGTTGTTTATTAGAACATCAAAGGTAGTGTTTGGAAGAAGATACGCCGTAGAATGTCTGATGATTATAGTATTAATTGAGTGAATTCTAATGTGGTTAAGTTGCACAATTGGTATCTTTTTTGTTTAGAGTCGAAAATTTTAAGACCAAATCTAAGTATTCTTTAGACAATAAATCGGAAATGGAAGATAATTTAAGGTTCCCTAGGATAGTTGTTGAATAAAACATTTCAGCATCTATAATTGTCATTCAAAGAAAAACCCTATGTTTTGTAAGCTTTAATTTCAATCATTGATTGTTGAATTTGCAAAATGGTTTCAATCTTCAAACCTTCTTTTAGTTAATTTTAAAGATTGCATATTTGTTGAACCCCATTTGAACCAACTTAAGGTACACCTATCATGTAATAAATGATCCTAAATCAGTATCATTAACTGTCGCACGTAATAAAATTGTTTTCTGCATTACTGCTTAATAAATGCATGCTTAATGCAAAATTTTCAACACATGTTTGCTGCATCTAGCACGGTTTAGGCATTAATATTCTGAAAAAGTCATAGAAAAAAAATTCATTCGTAGCTATTGGAATACTAGTCTTCTATATATTAGATGTGAAACTGGAAAACAAATCTTGTTGCAAGATTTTAGATCGATTTTGTGTTGAACTTGTTATAAAAGAGAGTGGTATTTATTAATATTATTAGTATTAGTATTGGGAGTATTAGTAACAATATGGAGCTTGTCAGTTTATCCATAGTAAAATGATTGCTAAGTAAATTGAACCGCTCTAAAAATACTCTCTTCCTCTCTCTATATCCTCTACCCCTTTACTTATATCTCTCTCTTCCTCTGTCTCTTACCCAAAAAAAAAATGATGCAAAATGCATCGACTGTCCACCATACGGTCTTGCACCGGTCAGTTGTTGTTTGTTTCAGATTTTTGATATCCTTGACGGTCAACTGCCACTCCGTTTTGACTACAAAATTGTTGGAGTTCTGTTATCTATAACATCTAAGTGGCAATGAGAGAGTTGAAGTAGTTAGGCAAAACATTGGTTTTTAAGCAGCTAATTTTCTGCAGTGGTTTCTTGAAGGAAAAGCTGGCAAACGTTCCCATGCTTTAACAAGTGGTATTTCTGAAAGAAACTTATATTATAAGAAGAGAACTTATACACAAGAAGAGTGGAAGAGACTTATATTTAAGAGAATGTTTCCTAAATCATGGTGTATTCTTAACAGGTGATTGTCCGAAGGCTCGAAGACATTCTTCATAAAAGGTTGTAAGGGTTCACCTTTTTAGAGGAAGATGAGAAATAAAGTGAGTCTCATACATGCCACTATGTTTCAATTTCCTAATCGTCATCCAAGTAGATCCTCGTTGTGCATAAAGATCCCATCGTTGCGGAATGAAATCACCATCAGCATCAATATTGGAGTCTAGCGTAACATTGTCCATTTTATACAGGAACATTTCTACAGTTTTGGATTTCGTCTCCTTGCTCGCCGGCTCCGTCATGAATCTCTGCGGCACTTTACGGTTAGTTGTTCTGTTATATGACGAGAACTAGCCTTTTTGTGCTTCTGAAGGAAGTATATATTATATAATCCATATTGATTACATGCAGCGGATTCATAGTTTCTCACAATGTAAAATTAAATGATAACATTTTCATATTTAGTTTGTGCACAATGAGACAACTGTTAAAAATAAAGCATAGCATATTCGAGTGTACACTAATGTAAAGCGATTTTTGCACATCAATTCTCCCGTTTTCAATGAATGTTTTTGTAAAAAGTGAATCAAAACCTGAAGGGATAATCTATAAAAAAAAATTAATAATAATATAATAATAAAATTAGTGCTGTACTGAAATTGAAATTAACTTTACACTTAATTTGTATACTTTCATTTAACTCAATTTATATAGCGTAGTAGCTTAATTATTTGGTGCAAAAATTATTTTGAAGTTCTCAATTTTGTTCCGTTTTCTTTTTCCTTTGTATTCAATCTCTAATAAAATACAGTAGAACGTCCATTATCCGGGCAACTGCGGACCGGCCGCATAGCCGATTTCCACGGATAACAGGATCTTTAGCTTTGTACGTGTAATTAAAGATGGAGATGACAGGTCAACGTTAAAAGAATTAATTTGTTTTAAATAATAGAGGATACTGTTTATTAACAATGTTGAACATCTTCCAGGGAGTTTTACTAGATAAATTCTTTATAGTTTCTCTCTCAAGTTCATCTCGAGGAAACCGGTTAAACGATTAAAAATTCAAAATTACTAAGAACAAAAAAACAAAAACAAAATTATCACACCGTAAAATTAGCTGCCATTATTTTTAAGGGGCTGTCCGATGGCATGATGGTAGCGGTGCCAGTCTTCACACGAACGGACTGAAACAAAATCCCATCCGCACCAATCCCCCGGGTACGCTACGGGTAAATAAAGTCACAAAAAGAGCTTCAATATTAGATTTGCTTAATGTAATGCTTAATGCAATCTCATATTCAGTTTTCATATTTAACTTTGCTTCCAATTCCCCCCACATGCTCTCGATAACATGCACCCTCATGCGCACGTACCGAAAATCGATGCCCTAAATAACCGAAACAAAGAAGTAAGTGATAAACTTGAACGAAGCAGTAACTTTTCCGATGCAGTTATAATGATGACGCAGCTCCAAACACGAATCTATCCATATTCATACCCGACGACGGGGATACTCGTTCCTCGTCATTACCGTCCGACGTCGGGACGTTCATGTTCCGTTTGGTTCCCGAAACCACCCTTCGTCTCTTCGTCATTCCAAGGGCAAGTTTTCAATGTCGATTGGGTCGTATCTGACGTTACTGCCAAGGTGGAATGGGAACATAGCCGGATGAAATGCTGCTTTCTCAACCAAATAATGTGCTTTACTCAGCTTTTCCGGCTTTCCCTAACCATACACACACTCCATCCCACACCAAAATTCTCTTGCCTAACTTAAATGGTACAAAGCGATCAGGAAAACCACCCCGAAATTGCGCCGTATTGCTTCAACCTGATTTCACAAGGACATTAGTTGTAAAATTTTAGGTTACGTTAGGAGCTGAGGATGCGCTTTAGTTTCCTGCTGATTGCTTTCTACCATTCTCTGGTCCCCTGGTATCTGTTACCGGGTGCCGAGGTTTTCCGCAACGGCCCCAGTCGCCCGTCCATCGGTGGAATATTATTGTTTAAAATTTAATCAGCTCGCCTTCAACCCGAACCAGCTCCGGCTTCGGACTGCCCGAGTGACGTTTAGCGGTGTCCGCAATCGCGCTAACAGCAGCTGCATCAGCATCGATGGAGACGCCCGGTGGCTGGTGCACCTTGGATTTAGCACACATTTCGTCAAGGGCAAAGCGAACATTTTCCCAAGGACGTCCGCTCGGTGGGCGGTGGGTTGTCCTTGCCATTCAGCCAACCTTCGCGGATAGTCGATCCGAACGGGCGGACCGGAAGGGGAGAAGGGCCAGGGCAGTGATAGTCGGGGGAGTGTTAGCGGTAGTAAATATGCTGCTATTTATGTTGGTTCCTCCGACTATGCGCCGCATCCGCACGATGAGCGCACCGTTCGCGATGCTTGAAGCATCCACGCGCCGGCTGCGGCTCTTATGTTGTCCTAATTTTTCCTATATTTTACAACGGATACCACCACTACACCGAAACCAGCCCGGTACTGGGAACCGGCGTTCGCCGATTGCACCCGGCGATGGTGCTACAGACGATGCACATTGAGTGTTCTTTATTCGGAGCGGTCTTCAGTCAACTCTACATAGCATAAAAACACACAGAAAAAAAAAATGCTGGAGGAAAAGTAAAACACGATCGCGTATAGGTTAAGGAAAAAGCTTGGGAAAATTATTGCAAAACGCTAACCGTAGCATCGAAGGGGGAAATATTTCACCACCGTTGCATTGGGTGCACGTACAAGACGTGCCGGGAAAAGCTGTAGAGAAAACAATAAAATTTAATAGTGGATAGATAACCTAGGGCACATTTGGTGGCAGGTTATTTCTGTGGCCACCTCAGCTAATGATATTAGAGGGAAAGAGAGAACGAACGAAAAGCTAGCAGAGGGAATGGATGTAAAAGAGAAAAAAGCAACTACGACGATGTATTCATTTTATTAATAATATTTTTTTCAGCTTCCTGTCCACTTCACTTGGTCGCTTTGGTATCGTATCAGTGAGCAAGTGTTTCTCGGTTAAGGTGCTGATAGTTGATAGAAGCTTTCAGTTTTGCAGAGTACGAAAGCGCAGCAAGCAGTGCGAAGCAGCAAGAGAAGATGCTTATATACCAAGCAGGGAGATGAGGGAGCAGAAACTGAATTGAATAAATATGTACACGAAAATGGCTGTTAAGGATGGAATGAATGAAGTTTCGCTTGGATTTTCAGCTTGAGCAGCTGGATCCCTGACACTACCACCGGAAAACCGAGCGAGTAGTAACGATGGATCGCATTGGGTGAGAAGGGGCTGTTGGTGCAACGTGGGTAGTAAATATAAAATGTATGTATGTATACACAGCAGTGGGAAAATCATAGATTCAGCAAAAGATGTCGATGCAATGGTGGAGGTAGTTCGTGTTCCTAAGTTTCTTCCTTAATTTTCTGTCTGCTTGCTTTTGTTGAGGGTTCGACGTAAAGGAAACACAGTATTAATTATTTATAAAATGATAACATATTTCAAGTACAACTATATATGTGTTTTTTTTTTTGCATATTTGATAATATATCATTTTATCCCATCAGAAATCAAGCATTAAATTTAAGGCAACACAATCACGTATCTACGTTGTGCTATATTATTAAGTAATTTAAGTATTATTAAGTATTATCAAAATATTGAAAATCTAAACTTTTTCAGCCTGATATGATAAACTTCAAAAGGAGGATGGAAAGTGAAAGAGTAAAGGAGTAAACTTTAAATAAGTGACAATTGAGATTATACGACCGTATAGCAATACGACTTGATCCTACGCGAAGATCGTAATCTACATGAAGATCCTACTTTGATCGTGAAAAATGAAAAGGGAATTTACTGAATTAATAAATTCAGGAATTAATTTTCAATTATGGGAATTAATATTGTTATTCGCTAACACTAACAAAAATAGCAGAATTACCAGGCCGTACTTATTGAAATATAAAAAATAACGCTAATTAGTATCAATTGCAAACAATTAGTTCTCGATATTGCTACGGTTTTTAAATTACTATTTTAAAATGAACTTTTTAATATATTATAGTTTCCTTGCAGGAAAAACTTTAACGAATATTTATAATTGGCAACAATAAGTATTAACAATGAAAGTATTTAAATGTTTAGCTTTGTAACAAATATTTAACAACAACTAAATCAACTTACTCCCAGCACATTTCCAGCCAACCCACCGGACGCTGGATCACGCAAACGTCAAGCAAAATCTAGCGCGCGTCAAATAAAGGAAGAAAACCCAAAAACCATCTTGGTGCAGTGCAGCCAAGCGCAACCATGTTGGCGAAGGTCCTGGCTTTTTATGTAGAAACACATAGCCGGTACGCTTTGGTACGCGCGCACCAGTCTGTTGCATTCGTCCGTCCGTGCTCGTCGTACCTTCTTTACGTCCCTTCACTCCGTGCCACAAGAAGACAACGAAACGATCGAGCTACTCGGGAACTCACGTTCCGTTCCCAATCCTTTCCTCCACTGTGCCTGTCTGGGCGGTGATTGTAAAGTTTTTCGAGAGAAAGCTTCCACATAATCGTCGTCCGACCCGACCTTAATCTGACTTCATCGGTTTTTGGAATGGTTCGGGTTTGGGGTGGAACAAAGTGGAACGTGAATGGATGGAGGAAGCCCCAACGTTGAAACGTTGAGCTTTTCTTTGTCTGTGTGCAATCCGTCGGTATCTGCCCCTAGTACCACCTAGTAGCACCTGCAAGAGTGTAGCACACGAAGGGAAGGGAATCCGGTTATGTATCCTAGATTTGGGTTTAGTTTAGTACCATTTTCCACACTTCTTCATCGACGTACCGTCCCACGCGATGGATTCGCTGTGCAAACGCAGACAACTCGCTTCCACTTCCTCTTGCTTTGATTTCCACCGTTGATGGAGTGGCAAAAATCAAGCAAGCTTTTTGCTTCACGTTCCCAGGACAGGACTGGCGATTGGAAAGGCGAGCTTGCGGAAAAAACAGCACAACGGAAGCTGCGACCAGCCGGTTTTAGCCTTAACCATGTCCATGAATTTGAAATATTTAGATCGGAATCCAATTGGGCCAAGGTTTTTCCTGGTCCCATTCATTGTTTCGTGACGCGTCGTCGCGTGACGCCGCGTAAAGAACAAGGAAAGCTCCTAGGAGCGTCCTCCACGCATTGCTGGCTTCCTTTGCTACCGTCCACGACACGACACATTTTCTAACAAAACCATTTCCCAGGAGCACGAGAAGGAAACCTCATTTTCTACGGTTCTCTGCTTTTTGTTTTGTAAGCGGGCGTAAAGGTGCCGTGCGTTATGCGTCATTCATGGTTATGAAATGTGTTTGTTGCCGGTGTGTTCACCATATGGACCGAACACGACAGTTCAGTATGTTTGGCTTGGCTATCATTGTTTGTTTGTCAAAGGTGAAAAAAGAGCACATGTGTACCGGCCACGTTAATAATTGCATTTGCCGACTAAGCAAGATAGACCATGGAGATCGGAACAAGAACGTGAACGTATTTCTTTTAAATTCCTTCCTTGTTTGTGCAACTTCTGGACCATTTTGCTGCCCACAGCGGGTGTGTAAGGGCGAACAGTGTGCGCACGTACTTCGAGTTTTCATATTACATGCTGCCTGTAGCTGAAGGCCACCGGTAAAAGCAGAAAGAAATATTTATATGTTCAGCAACAAAAGAAACAAAAAAAAATGAAACAGTAACAGTTGTCCCCAGCTTCTGCCCCACAGTCCGGAGGGGTGGTACCGTGCGTTGTAGTCGTTGGTGTGTTGGTTCCGTTTTTGCCAACACCATTGGTGCTTGAAGGAGTTTCCTTCTTGGTGCAGGATCGTGATGGTGGGTAATTAATGGAACCCGAAGGACACTTTGATGCGTTTGCGTTCGCTCATGCTTTGGTCCGATGGAGAAGATGACGGAAAGCCAACACATTCCGTTCAAGGGCAAAAGCGGGCTACCGGCGTTTGGTGGGGTGGGGGGAAGTTATAGGATGTGGTCCGCTGTGGGGATTTCATACTGACCACGGGGATCGTAATGGTTGTCCGATGAATCAACAACTCTAATCGGTTTGCTGATGGTTTTGCGCGACTGCCAGTTGAAAAAGTTTGAAAAGTCATCGGTAGCACACAAAGAACTAAGGCATTGGTTTGATTATGGATAAGTAATGAGTAAGATATTTATGAGGTGTGATCGAGGATGGTTTGAATTAAGTGACTGAACTTGTGGCAGCCCAATGCAATAATACTCATCGCGAAATACTACAGGTGTCGAATTTGTGGATTTACAGATAGATGGCGCCACATTCACATTTCACATAAAAATTATGTAATACTCTGTAATTATTCATATTTATTCGATCGACTAACATCTAATGCATCCTTTTTACTACTAATCGTACTAAGCTATTTTTGTATAATCTAACATATCTATGTATTTAAATCTTAAACTGCTAAAAGTGTGATAGTGTAATTGCGAAATGGTAAATAATTTAGTTGTTTCATATTTCATCCAGTTTTGCCCATTGCAATCGATGAAACAATACTAGTGCATTCGCTGTTGATATTACGGTATTAGATTAATGTCATTTTGCTCAAACATGATGCTCTGTAATGGGGTAGGATACAAAACCTCTGGAAGGTTCCACAAGCTCTCCTATTCAACTCCTATTCCCTCACGTCCTCGCCGTGCATAGTGTAAACATGTATCACCGCATATCCAAGCTTGGGTACACGGGCTATTCCCAACCCCTTGGTGGCACATGGCATAACAGGGAAAGGGGTTGCTAGTCTCAACTTCTGGACTACCTGAACGTCGGGGGGACAAACAGACGCCAAACTAAGAGGTCAAGGGTATTTGGTTTCAAGAGGTCCTCCAAAGGTATTTGGGGAATGGGGGGAAGGGTCAGTCATCCTGCCGTAAGTATCTATACAGAGTACGGATAGCTACAGGATAATGAAACGAAATGGACTTAACGGTATACGACCTAAGCACGCCTCCGTACCACGATTTGTATAGGCTCAGGGACGTACGGACCCTATATCGAGAAGGAACCTTGAAGGAACTGGATGACGCCCTAGGTCCACACTGAAGATGGACCTCGTAGCTCTACAAGAAATTCGGTGGCTACGGAATGGTGTGCAAAACAGGTGTGGCAGCAACTGTTATGACATTTACTGTAGCTGCTATGTCCGCCACCACATGCTCGGAACGGGTTTTGGACCGTAGGACCCTTCTGAAATCCGAGATCATCGGCATCAAGGTTATTGATGACAACCTATGCACCCTGCGCATGCCAGGCAGATTCTTCAACATCAGTTTCATGACCGTTCACGCTTCTACCGAAGACAAGGACAAAAAGCAAAAGGACCTGTTCTACGGCCACCTTACAAACATTAATGACCAGTGCCGTGGTATGACCCTAAAATTATCCTGGAAGACTTCAATACTAAAATCGATAGGGAAGCAAAACACGCGTTGAATACCAACTGCCACATTGGTACTCATAGTCAATGGTAGTAGATTGGTCCAGTTTGCACTAGCAAGCAATCTGGTTTATAGAAGTATAAAAACTGCGGGTTGGGATGTCCACCAAGGGTATCCTCGGATGGAGCCACCAGCAATCAGATCGACCAGCTGTTGATAAGCTGCCGAAGAAAATCGAGCCTGTTAAACGTCAGAACATATCGAGGTGCCTGCATCATTTCCGATCACTATTTGGTTGGCCTAGCGATACATTGCAGAATCGTTCACCCCCGCAAAAATTGGGGTGAAGCAAACACGCATGTTAGACAAAACACGGATTCCATTAGGTACAAATATAGATATTGTATTTATTAGTCTTGAACGGGTCTCGAGGTTTAATTAAGATGTACATTTTGTAAACAGAATTTACAAACCAAAATTAATAAAGCAACACTAAAACGAGGACGAATCCGAGGAGTTATGATGGCCAGGCCAGAAGTTAAGGGCATCAGAGATTACATCGAATTCAGCAAACATTCTAAGACATTCGAAGAATGTCCTAAACACATTCGCAACCGTCATAGGTGAAACGAGCGGAAGGCGGAATGTTCTGAAACCAATATTATCAACTGTGCTAATGCCACTATCCCACCACGACGGAGCAACACCAGATCTGGCTGGTTCGACGAAGAATGTAGGCGAGTGATCGAATGTAAGAACTGCGCATACCGAGCAATGTACCAGCGGCATAGAGCGCGGGCATGTGCAGAGGAGTTGGGAATTTCGGCATAGGAAATGAAGTTCTTCAAATCATTACTGAGGTATGGGATAGGAACATCGATGCCTTGTGATTGGATCGGAAAATCAACCACTGATCAGATCTTCACCAAGCGGCAGATCTTCTAGAAGATGGTGCAGCAGCAGCTACACTCCTTCCATCTGCTTCATCGACTTCAAGGCCGTAAAACTTTACGATGCAATGAGTTCGTTTGGACCGCGGCCAAACTTACCAGTTTAGTGCAAATGACAATGACCAACTTCACATGCCAGGTGATGGTGGATGGAAAACTCTCAGGTCCCTTTGCTACCACCAAGGGCCTGCGCCAAGGAGATGAGCTAGCTTGTCTACTCTTCAACCTAGCGCTAGAGAAAGTCATCTATGACTCAGAGATGGAAACTTAGGGAACCATCTTCTATAAGTCAATCACATCATTGGTTACAGTGCGAGGGATCTTCTCCACTCAAAACACCTGTCGCGACGAAGGAAGCTGAGACTATATAGAATTTATACTGTTCCAGTATTCACATACGCCTCTGAGACATGGACTTTGTCCAAAACTGACGAAGCCCTCTTAGCCGCCTTCGAGAGAAAGATGCTCAGAAGGATCTTTGACACCGTATGTTTGAAGGACAATGGAGGAGCCGCTACAATGACGAGCTCTATGAGCTGTACACCGAACTAACTATCTAACAGCGGATTATACTCGCAAGGATCCGGTGGGCTGGTCATGTCATGAGAATGACACCAGACGTTCCAGCCCGTAAATTTCTTTTCGATCGTCCACATGGACAGAGGAGGCGTGGTATGCCCAAATTGGCGTTATTGCGTCCGACAGAAAGGTCGGGATAATGGATTGGTAGACGAAAACGCTTGACCGTGAGCGGTTTAGAAGCCTCCTGCAGACGCCAAACGGTTATAGTGCCGTATAAGTAAGTGAATACACTCGACAGCCAAATAGTGGAGATGAAACGTGTGTTTTGGTCTAGTGATATTCTTAGTTTCCGAATTACATTATTATGAGTAATTTCCAAGACAATATGTGTGCTGTTTTGTACTAATTTACGGTAAAAGCTACTAACACTACATATCAAGACGCATATATTTAGAAGATTTGACTAACAATTTATAATTTACAAGTATGCAAAAGAACTTCCTTCATAACGAATAGTGTGACGACTTATACACTTTCATCGAATAAATCCGTTGTGGTAAGGTTGGCAGCATTTGAATTAGACTAAAGTTGAATTAGACTAAAGTGATTAGACTAAAGTGTTACAGCTCGACAACAGTGCTACAGTTTGTCCACGAGTAAGTCTTTCCGAAAACTGCTAATAGGTTTCCCTTTTAACTTTTAGTGAAAGAAGCGTAGGATTTAGAACTGAAATATGAGACTATTTTTTATTGCAGCTGTTCAAATTAAAAATATAAACGAATTGCATTATGGTATATGCGATAAATGATGCTGATCGATACATGTGATAGATTAGACAGATGGTCCTTCTTTAGCTTTTGTAATCCAAATGACCGTTAAATGGCCTAGTTTTACCATAAAGCCGCATAATTAGTCTTTGCTTCGGAGGAACGGTTCATATGAGATTTTGTCTCGGTTCTATCGTTACAGCTTTATATGTTACATTTATTTAAAAATGTCAATATTTAAACCAATATTTAGTCAACTTCATCGGAAGTATGCAACATTATAGTTATCGGGTGAAAACTACTTTGCATTTTGATTACATTTACAAATAAATGATGCTTTTTTATTAAAATGTATTTCATTAACCTTAAAGTTCATCATTGCGCAGCAGGCACGTCCAACTGCTCAGCCATCATTTTAAGCATGGCTTAATATGTAGCCCCGAAGTTGTTCATCATTTTACATTCATTCTTTCAAATGTTGTTTAGAAGCTCACAGTTCCTAAAAACCCTCAAAACGAAAAAGTAAAATAATCTGTTCCTCAGAAAACACAATCAACATTTCGTCTGGGGAGGAAGGCAAAAAAAAAACACCAAACTTTCCAACGATACAGCACGGCAAAATGTGTATCGTAAGTTCACCAACTGCAACCAACAGCATATAACAGCTTCGAAGAATTCTCATTTGTGCATTCCCGTCGCTCCGGTTCTATAATACGACTCGAAATAAATGTTTCACTCAGTTTCAGTCTAGGCTGAGAAAACTTTAGCTCTTCTACAGGTTAGGAAGGGCAAGCGGGCGGTAAGGGGCGCCGGGCGGATGGGTAGGTTAGGTACCGCACCAATGTTGGGTAGAAAATTATTTCGTCGCACATTTGGCTCGCTGCTACAGCCGGGAAGACGGTGGGCGTACATTGCCCGGGGAAACGGAATTGTCACGACGGAGTTACCATTCCGTCCGATTTTCCCATCGATGTATGAAGCGGAAGAAGTATGTGCTATGCATGTTATTTCAAATATTTCTAACCCGCACGTTCCGACCACATTGCCACAGCCACCTTCAACGTGGACAGCCGGATGAAACGATTCCGAATGGATGTATCCTTCCTGCACCGAGTGGGTTGGGAATTTCCCACTGTCCCGTCCAGCCGAATCGTTCCGGTTACGGGGGGTAAGTTGCAGGATCTTTTATTCTTCTTATTGCCACTTCACATTGGTTCGCTTTTCTAATTCACTTTACATGTGCCATTTTTCCCCTGTAGAGTCTATCCTTCTCCACCTGCTCGTCTGGTTAAAGCTCGAGAAGAGTAACTTTATTTGTTGAATATTATTACGCAAACAACTGTGCGGATGCTTGCAGCGTGATCCGTACGGTTTGGTGGAGTTGTTAAGGGCGGTTCAGGAAGCTAGAGCCGTTGGTGGAAAATTTCATTCTTGACTTTTGGATGCAAGTGTTTCGCGTTTTGGGCAACTGTTCTCTGGAATGCTGTAGCGGCATGGAAGGTTTCGCATATTTCTGGATCAACCCGATCGTACAGCCGCAGCAGCAGTAGGAGATTGTTGCGTCGATGCAACATTAAAACAAACGAAAATGGGTAAACCACATCAGCTGCTTTCCTTACTACCATCGTCATCGTATAAAAGATGTGTGTAGCAACTCCTGGGGTTTTCCAGGTATTGGTATCGCTGAATCACACACGCCACACTACGGTAGTATGGGTTACTGTTTGAGAAAAGCCATCAGCAACTTTCCAAACCGACGCGGTCGCTTTCATGAGCGGTTTTTCCCGGATCGCTCAAAAGCCCCGGCTGCACCATCGTAACCGACCGATAGTTTACCGAAAAATTTTCCGGTCGCGAAGCGAAAACCGAGCCAAAATAGCGCCACACACAAAACTGGTGGAAATTACTCCCGGACTCTGTACCATTCCCGGGTGTATTTCCTCGATGTGGTGTTTAGCGCGTTACAGCATTTTGGCAAGCTTTGGCAGCGCTTCCTGCATGTGAGTGGAAACGTCTCACAACCGGTGCAAAACCTGGTTGAAAGTGTGTCCCTCAGCAACATGGGTAAAGAAGGGGGGGTGGGTCATAAATTTTACGAGGCTTTGTTCACAGTACCCAACACCCGACGCGGTACCATCCGCGCGATGGGGTTTTGTTTGCTCAAAGAAACTTTTCCTTTGATTAGTTGCAGTGGAAGTGCAACTGCAGCGCACATCCAGCGGTGCAGTATGTACACGAACCCGAACCGAGTAAACATTAGCAATGGTAGAATGATGAAGAATCGCGTATCACAGTCAGCAGTATTGGAGCAGCTTTTAACCCTGGCTTTCTTGGGTACGTCTGATTCGTCGACCTAGGTATAATGTAATATTTAAATTAACAAATTACGAAACCGGCTGCTGTAGGGAAATTTGTTGTTTTAGTGAAGTTTCCAGTTTTGTTGATTTTTACAGGTGAACTAATGGCAAAACAAGGGGGCGTGCAAGTAGGATGGAAACGTCTTGAGCGAACTTCCAGTAGCTAATACATAGGGAAATTTTTGTTTGTAAATATTAGTTTATTTACGTGCTTTGCTTTTCGTTTTGTTTAATGTATTTTCTAGTGGAAGAACTCTTCAGTAGGAAAGCATAACGTGTTCGTTAAATAATGTTTAACTGAAACAACCAAAGAAAATAATATTAGATGCACGTGTAAGTTTGCAGCGTGTTTTCCATTGTTTAAGAATGTATTGTGGAATTTTTTTACACAATATTTACTTGAGGAGTAAAACATCGTTAATTTATTTCTATTCAATTTGTTTTCTACTGTGTGGTAAATAATAAATTTGTAGTTCGATTGAAAAAATCCTAAACATTGTTCGTAACAGAAGCCGTTTTCGATCGGAACAGCAAAGATTTTGCTGAAAAAATGTACAACATTGATGAAAGTGCTTTAAATAGAACGTAGGAGTGGTTAGTGCAGATCCAATCAACAAATATGGGATACCATATCTGATGTTTCTGCCCTTAATTTACCTTTGGTGTCAACTGTATTAACACATTGGAAACCTACTTGAATAATGATGCGACAAATACATAGATTTGGATCACTAGTGCACTTTATTTCATTTACGAACTGTTAAAACTAATCAAATTATTGTGGTTATACATTAAGTGTTTTAAACATTTCACAGTTTTTAACGAATAATATCTTCAATCCATGTTAAAGCAGTTGTTACCGATATTTGTATCAGTTTGTAATTCTTCTGTAAATTGTCCTATTAAAAAAAGTATTGCTTGGGCTAGATAATTTCGCAGATATCATAAGAATTGTTTTATTTTTTTAGTTAAACTCAAGTCGTTATTCCGAGTGCCTGTGTTTGCTGCGGTACAAACTTTTACAAGCATTCGGCTGATTCTGGTTAAATAAAGAGAAACAAACACGAAATATATTATACAATCCAAAGTATCCCAAAACAGTAATTAGTGTCACGTTTACCTGTATTGCAATGGAGTGGCATTAATTATAAATATCAACATCCAACCCAAAGAGCTTTACCGTTTCATAAACTCATCCTAAAAAAATGTACACTCCTCCACAAGCACAATGTTTACAAGCGAAGCCAAAAAACAGCACCAAACAACAATCAAAAAATACCCGAGTGCATTGATCCGTCGTTGTGTTTCGGCAACGAACAAACGATCATAAAAGTCGGCGACCATCCATGTCGGATACTTACTAACTGCTTCATTTAATTGCTTGTTGCCCGCTTAACAACCCAATATGTTTTGCTCGTATATATGCTCGTGCTCTGGTGGTCGGTTCGCCACAAAACTGCAGCAGAAAATTTCAGACCCCGGCGACGACCGTTATAAAATCGCGCACAGAGTAGTGGCGAGAGTCTCGAAAGCCATCATAAAATGCGCCACCACACAGGGCACGAGAAGCTGCAATAAATGCGGTATGACATTCAATTAACCTTGCCGCTTGTCAATAGACGAATGGGGTGCCCTGTACGTTGGCGCAGGGGGTCCTGTTGGGTTGACCGAAAATGGCGTCCCGGACGGAAGTGATGGTGTGACAGGTTGGAACCGAGATAGAGCAAGCGATAGACGCGGCTAACAACAGGTACCATGTCTGTAGGGTTATAATTTCATATATCCTTGTTCAAACGGTCATGAATGTTTTGCGACCGCGCTCTCACTTCCCCTGTGTTTTCCTGCTTTCCCACCGGAAGGGGATGCAACAAATCGAGCTAGTTAATGTGAAAATCACGTGATTGGACGACGGTTTCGCAGTCGTGTCGACTGCGATGAAGATGATTTATCTAATTA
Source organism: Anopheles marshallii (assembly GCF_943734725.1). NCBI lineage: Eukaryota > Metazoa > Arthropoda > Insecta > Diptera > Culicidae > Anopheles > Anopheles marshallii. Next base: position 44,826,330 of record NC_071327.1, read on the forward strand.
GCTGGCTGGTAGGTGCGATTTTCTTATTAAATTATTAACAATAACACTCAGCGGACAAGCTGCTTTTGAATACGTCGCTTCAAACGCTTTGAAAGACGACCCGTGGTGCACCAGACGGTAGAAGAGAGAGAGCGAAAAAAAACACTAAGACGAAGCAGATCGATTGAGAGCCGGAAACTGGCAAGGAAGTATGGGTGGGAGCTTAGACAGACCGGGCAATAAAAGAACATAACCGTTGGCTGCTCCTTTTTCTGTGTCCTGGTTTTGCTCGGGCTATATGTTTATCGTCAGGGTGCTTTTAACCGCGCTTGGGTTCCGCAGACAACTGAATCCACGGTTTCCCACGCACACATGATAGTGTATTGCTTTCTTTATCGTTTGCGAGAAATTTCCCCGATATTCATTTTTCCCACTGGAGTTAAACCCACTAGAGAGCATAGTAACCGTAAAGTCGAAAGCGCTGAGAGGAGTTTGAATAAGAATTATTCTTAAATGTAAATTTCCCTGTAAATGCAAATCATTTGATATTTTTCCAGTTCATCTCATGATTTATATGCTAATAATTTAATCGAAACTGTTAATCTTTTTTATTGGGTCTATTTTCGATAGGACAAATAAATTCGCCATGTCATGCCAGCTTTCTTGATGAAATTGCCATTTGTACCGTTCAATTTCACACTCAATACACTCAAGGGTTGATCAGACTTGGGTTGTCATAATAGCGACATGAATGCATTATAATTATTTATATAAATAATGAAACCCAGTAATCCCTTACCCACCGTCCGCTCTGTGCTTTCACTGTCCTGTCTGGGAATCCGCTTTCTTCTCACCCGCGCGGAACTCCCGAAGTTTTTCGGGACCTTCAGCCCACAGTATCTGTTGTCCTGCGCTTTCTTCTCTTTGCGCGAACACCAGACGGCACTGCGCGGCGCACCGCATTTCAGTGCACAACACCCCCACATCAACCGAACCATGCTTAGGACCAGACACTGGCACCTTGGTTGCGGCTGGTCGGAACCGAACCGTACGGTCCGGGGACGGAACTCACATTAAAAGCGTCATAATCCGTGCCAGCGTCTGGTCTGGGTGGATGGGTTGGATGTTATTTCGTTCGGTGTTTATCCTTCGCCCATAACCTACCCCAAGCGCAGCAACGCAGGTAGCTGCTGGTGTAAGGATATGTGTGTGTGTGGGTGTTTTTTTTCTACTCTCGTCTGGCACTTTCCGGATACCGCTCGTTCCTCTTCTCACTGTTCTACCGCTGGCTCCTTCCGCACAGGGTTGAAAAATTGACGGAGTGGAAAATTCTGCCACATTCCCTGAGGGTGCGCGGTTTGTGGGTGCAGATGCGACCCGTTGTGTGTTTGTGTTCGGTCCGTTTTGGGAGTTTGTTTTTCTTTGCTCGCGAACTCACCGTATCAGCATGCTTTCAGACGCTGTTGTTTTAATGTTTTGCTGGTATCGTTCTCCCGTCAATTGGTCGTGGGCGGGTAGTAGTGCTGCGACTAATCGATAGCACGGATGTGAGTCTGGGGATGTATGCAAAAATGGGGGTGTTAGATTGAGACACCGATGCCACCAGACTGTGACAGGTCGGGAGGTCGGTAATTAATTTCCTTCAAAATGCAAACAATCTCATTCCTACTTGGTGATTGTTCTGGAATGTTGTGCTGCAGAACAGTTGATGTTAATATTTTTCTGTGTGTTGCGAAAGTGCAACAGTTTGAGGAATTGTAAAAGCAAAAATGCTCAGGAATACTACAGCATCGCTTTGATTTGTTTAGAATTAGATATTTTTTTTTCAATCCCTTGGTTGTATGGAAGAACACGGGCAGAACTTTTGTAATAACGAGATTTAGGACATGGTAAACGTGATATACTGCAATTGAGCTGGAATATTTGCGTTGTAGCGTTATATATGATTGACCGTGAGCGGATTGTGAGCCGATTGTGAGCCGTGATATACGACATGCTGTGAGAGTTGTATATGTTATATATATTCCGCAACTGAGCTTGATCGACTATTAGATCCATTCGACTAAGTATGGCTCGACTCGTAATAAGATAATGCTCTCGGTAATACTTAGCTCGATTTTTTTTCGTCGCTTGATATAGCGCCATCTATAGTCAAACATAGGAAGCTTTCGTACACACATCACCCGTTGGATAATAATTAATGACATAAGTAACTAAGACCCAGAAAACATTTTTCAATTCTCGTCATTCTTGTTTAGTAAAAGCAGATTTACTTAAATTATTTATCAATTATTCCATAATGAAAGCATATGGAATATTTTCATTTCTGCCTATGCTGAAATTTGAATAATACGTACAAAAATTCACCCTTTTCCCGTGTATGTTCGGTTGTGTTGTTTTATTTAGTTGTCATTGAGGCAGTTAGTACTATTGGAAAGGAGAATTCAGATGATTGGTAATAAAATATTTCAACAAGTGACATTTAATTCAAATTTAATTGTTCATTGTTGACTTTCATTATTCGCTATAGAATCTATGGAAGAGCGACGAAATCATACACCGTGAACTCCGTTTTCATAGAAATTAATACAGATGGAATTATTGTCATGAATGTCCTCCGGCACTGAACAACCATCGCGCAACGTATTTCGTTTCATCGTTAATTTTCCACGTGTGTAAACGTGACCCCGGACAACAAAGAACGTCAAACAAATCCATATTGATTTCATCATTAATTTATGATGATTTCTTACCGTTTGCTCGAGCGATTGTGTCCATATTTGTACTAATGTCGACAAAACAAGTGTTCACATTAATGAGGCAATATGGAGTGTAGTATTACGGGCGGTGAGCATTAGTCCACAGCGACGCACATCGCCCACCATCCATAAATCATGCCAAAAAATGGTCCACCGGAAAGTGCAATCTCATCCGTCCCGGGCTGACTGTTTAACATCTTGAAAAAAGGGCAGGACGTTTCCAAATTGGTTTGCAAACAATGCCATGATCGGTGGAGGACGATTTTCACTTTTGTGTTGTTAAATTGATTACAGCATTGAAAAACTTTATGGTAAATCAGATTAGGTAGCGACGGAGCAACTAAACACGTAGGAGTTATTTAAAAAAGAGTGCATACTCATGCCCTGCTCATAAACTATCTTTTAATGTTGCTCTTTGTTTGAATGCAGAAGTTGAAATCATAGGTTAAAAAAATACACATTGCCATTTCATTCGTCGCTGTGATTAGATTGTTCATTGCACAACATGTAAAATTATCCTTTGTATCACTGACGGGGCTGACCGTCGTTTCCAGAGTGTTTGTTGATGTTTGCTGAACCGAAGCCTGGCAGTTTTGGTGGTTCAATTAATCATAGTTCAAACGAGTGGCCCTTCGGCCTGCCTGAGTAGCATAAGTGCCGGGTATAACGGTTGAGGAGAAAAAGGAACATGTAAAAGCCCACCAGATACATAGAATTATGCTTCCGTGTGCGATGGCTTTCAGGGCCGACTGGTGGATTGTAAATTTTTGCCACCAACTTGTTGTCCCCGTGAAAACCCTCCACGCCATATCAATTACCACTCGGGAGTCGGATGGGTGGCGGGCCATTTCGGAAGCCAATTAATCACAACAAAAGAGAGTAAAAAACCGTTTCGTTCTTTTAGAGTTTAGCGAGACCGCTTTTAGATATGTTTCCCCTTAAAAATGTTCACCCAGGATGGAGACGGGATGGAATGAAATTGGTAGTGGCGGTCACAAAATGTACAAAGCCGTATCGTGAGCATTATCGTAAATAATCTATTTTCCCGCAGTCTTTCTCTGCTCAGCTCGGGGAAAGCTGCCGTGCCGCAGCATGTAGCACGCGGTAAGCTGCGGCCTAAAAGGCAAGCCGCCACATTTATGGTCGCAATAATATGGTAATTGAAAAAACATGAAAATGAAAATAGAATAAAAACATCACCGAAAAGCAGCACACCCCACACAGCCATTTGCACCATTTGGAATCAGAATCGGAATCGGAAAAGTCATTCAGGCAAAAGGGCAACCGGTCACCATTGCCCTTACATCCACCATCCCATCCCCCGCATAATAGGCATATTCAAATGAAGTGATGTTCTGTTTGGTTCAGTGCGAAGCAAAGTGGCAGGAAGGTTCGGTTTTTGGGGGTGAAAAGGGCTAAATCATTGGTGGTGGAAGATGCAAGAAGCTATACACGGCCCTCATCAGTGCTTTCACCGTGGCGGTGGTCAACGGGACGTGGCAAGGTGCGGGGAAACGCTTTGGATTGCGTATGTTAATGTTGCCCATAATTAAATGGCTATAAAATTTAATTTGGATATAATCACACCCGGTGTGTATGTGCCGGCGAGTGTGGCAGGCGAGTGACGAGAGGGGCCATTTTCGGTAGTAGATGATCGGATCATTTTCCGTTGCGTTTATTGTTTTGTTTTGGTTGGACGGGATGATAAGTTCAGGGAAGTAAATAATGCATATATCGAAACGTTGGATAATAGGGATGAGCATAAAATACAAAACAAACAAATTAGAAAGATATTTGCAATTGAATAACTCGAACGAATTCATAATACGGGAGATTTAAATCACAACTCAAGTTTCTTTGAAGACCAGTGATCTTATGAACCTTAAATTGGCATCAGATACTTGTCTAGGATTTATTTTTCAAAATTAAGCTTTTGAGCTACCTTCAGGATGTGTTAAGTGAACCTTAGTTTTAATGAGGTAAATTAAAGCTTAAAAAGGAAACAAGTATAGGTTTTTCTAGCCTCTGGTAGGTTATCTGTTCTTAATATTTATTCACCAGAAAGTAAACATTTTTACACTGCGGTAATCTGTATAGGTTTGTTAAATTACCTAAACGACTGATACAAGTTTTAGTCGTTTCATGTGAAGTTATTATAATTAAAAACTAATAACTTAAATCCAGATATTGCGCGTAGAAAAATCGATTCATTGTTGAGATATGTTATGTTTTTACAATTAATAAAATTTTGTAAAACTATTCGGAATAGCAACATTTATTTTATACGGAACAGCGGAAGGTAGGTTGAATAAATATTAAACAACCAAATGTACAAATGTAGCATCTTCCAGGTTTTGCAGATATGCCAAATTTTCCCAAAATTTGCCATATGCCATAAAAATTTTCCCATTTCCTTTCCTTATTTATTTAAAAACTTACTACACCCTTTTCAATCAATTCCATATGCATCAGCTTGAAAGATTGGGTGCGATCCTTACGCACTCAGTATGTTTCTCACACAGAAACAGATCGCCCTTCTATCAAATGTTGGTAATCACCGTGAACACAAACAAGAACAAAAAAACCGGTTGATTTTTCCCCATTTTCCTTCAATTGGTTGTTTTTGCTTGGTTCTAGTTTTGTTTTCCCAGCAATGAACGACTAAAGGAGTTTTGTTGTTGTGTTGTTTTCAATTCGTAGTTTTATTGTTTGATTTATTGGATTGCCAGTGTGCCCGCAGAAAAGCGACTAATAGTACGGGTCCGCTAGTCTGTTAGGGTTACAGTTTTGAGAAACGTCTTGTCTCGGGCGAATAGCTTTTCCTACCAGCCTGGACGGTTTACGGCCAACCGTCCGAAGTGTAGTGCTGTCTCTGTGGGTGTCCATTAGCTGGAAAATCCTTTAACTCTCCCCTATGCGGTGCCCTTTTGCTACGTGTGGGTGCGGAATGAGGGCGAGCATCCAGAAGCTCGTTGATCGATGGTCGTTGATAAGCAATCGTAAAACTGTTGCGCTGTATAAATGTTACGGTAATTTTTTGCTCACATCACATGCTGCTCGTGTAGCATAAATGCTGCGCCACTTCCGCTCGTCATCTAGTTTTTCCTTTTATGTTTCGTAGGTTTTATATTGTCGTACTCGAAACCATCGAAAAGCACTCGAGGAAACCCGGTGGAAGCTCGAGAACTAGGTGCCAGAATCGACCCTGATCGGGAATCCATAAAGGGGCACACTGTTTGCTGGAAAAGGGCTCCCGATGCTTTGAATGGCTACGAGGTACACCCTGCAATGGGCTTCTTATCGCTCTTTTATTGGGAGATGGTTCCATTCCCTTTCCTGCTTATTGCTATTCTTGTTTTGCCGCTCTGTTTTGATCGGGAAAAGTGCAGCAGGACAATAAAAGGAAAAGCCATCATAAAATGCTTTGTTTTCTTTGGCAGCTTCAGTACAAGCGAGACACCGAGGTGAAATAAAACCGGGGAATAAAAGTGAAGCCAATAACCGTGGTACGGTGTGTGGTAGCGGTGTGCGGTTCACTTTTTACACTGAACAGAAAAGTGGTTTCCTGTCATAAATCGGGTGTAATAAGTATTTGCGCGTTCGGGTAAATTGGATATGGATTACATTTGCTGCCCGGCGTCCTTACCCAGCGGATGGCCCTTTGTGTTTTGTGAGATGCACGTGTTTTGACCGCCATTGGACGTGTAGTCCCACGACCCTGCCTGGCTTAACGGTTTAGGTAGCTTGGTAGGTGTAGGTGTTGGTGAATCGGGGTGTTGGCCAGGTGTAAGCCAGCTGGGCCAGGTGATGCAAGTGTGATCTTGTAACCACTCAACCACCATTAGGTGCGAGTAGTCTAAGCATTCCGTATGCCTCGGAGCAACTGTATAAAGTGCGGGGCTGCAGGAGTTTTGTTTTATTTGATTAATATTTCTTTTCATGTTGTCCAACAATGGAAAATGATTCACAATTTGTTTGAGCTTTGGTTGTCCGTTAGCTTTAGCGGTAATGATGTAGTCAACCTTGCGAATGTGGCACCTTTGGCATGTGTCTTATATATTTTTTAAATAAACATTACCCTTTTACTAACAAATTATAAACTCTATACTATCAATGACTATATGCAAACAGATATTACAATTCAGTATAGCTGAAAATTGATTAGCCTCTGAACTGTCTAACTAGGCTGGTAGATGTTGGAACATTGATCAGAAATTTGTCTATCTCCATCATGAGCATGCATTCATGTGTGTACATGCGGGTTAGATCTGTAACTTTTGCTCAAGAATGCATCATTGGAATGCAACTCGTGCAACGAAATACCTTTATATGAGGTATCGTAAACAAACGGCGGTGAGCTAAATTCCTAACTGGAGGAGAGTTCCCCTGACATTGAGTGCTGTCAACTGGAATATTGCACGTACCTTCAGTTTTCTATACTCCGGCTTAGATAATCAATGCTTGCTCCAGGAAGGACAAACTGTGTTGAAGAATTTCGATCATCTTGTGATGAAAATTGGCCCATTCTTGATGGGATTGAAGAACGTGCACAATAATAGTTTCAACGAATAGTTATTCCAGACCAACGAACAATCGATAGTAAAGTAAAAAGAAAATACAGAAGTTAAAATCAAAATGGATATTTTCTTCTACTCTTACTACTCTTACTTAAAGTTATCTACAATAAAACGCAAAGATGTGTTTTACACGAACACTGGTCTACAATACCTTAACAAATTGATGCAGCTTTAGATAACTTTATATGTAATCTCGATCTCGATTTCGTTGACATGGTAAAGTGCTTAGTTATACCGTATCGAGTCTTTCCTTCGTTCGATCCGTAGTCCGATAACTTCTTGTTGGTGGGCTTGATTTGTAGCGCGGATTGCCCTTTACTGACCTCTGATTTAGATAATAAAAGATTGATTGGCATGTTTTACCACTCTTAAGGTAATCAAACCGATTAAAATAAAGTTCAACCGTGTTACTTGTACTAGATCCAGAAAAAAATCCATCCATGATTTTTGCTGTATTAAATCGAACGACGTAAAACGAGGTCACGGATTCGTCGCCAGAGTGCTTGAAATATAGAATGATTGATAACTTAATCATTCTTTATTCATGTTCGAAGGTGACATCACTTTCTCTTATGTGACCTCATATATCATGTCTATGTCTAATTACTGATACGCAGCTTTCGGTACATACTCGTCGGTTATTATTATTTTATCGTGCTTTTTTCGAAACAATCAACCCACAATATGTTAATTCAACTGTCATGCGATAATAATGTACGCGAAGATGCGTATCGATTCAACCATGGAGGAAGCTATGGAGCTGAAGCAACTGAAATAATTATTCAAATTTAATTGTCTAAAGTATTTGTTACAGATACTTCTGTCGAAGAGAATAATGACACGGAAAATTGAATTCGTGCGCTTATTGTTTGTTTGTTACATCTATTTTTCATTCCCTGCATTGCTATGCTTCTGCTCACTGTTTCGCTGGTAAGATTGTACGGTTGTCGATGCTCCGGTAAGGCTTCGTTGTAATTAAAATCTCTGATAAGCAGGCTGTCAGTAGATTGCAAAGGTTATGTTTCGTGCTTATCACGCATGCATCTTGCAGTTGTTTCACCGGGGTCGGGATCGGAAACGCATGAGTGCGATTAACAGTTATCTGTTTGCTATTACGATGGCACGATAATGATCCGTTGGCGAGGATCACAGTCCGGCCAGAAGGCGGGCCCAACTATCTGTTTCGATAATTATGGACAACACGCTCGGTAAACGAATGGTGAAAGATGGAGCCAGTTTCTGCACCATGTGTGTTGTCAGCTGTGAACGCACCTGTGTAGCCTAATTTTTACATATTAAATGACCCATGCCAGGTTTGCCGTGGTGTTATGTTGGAACACTTTTTCTTTAGCCTATCTGCTCACAGGCTTTGAAATGGTTTATACTAGAATGATATGTGCACACTGGTTTCGGAGAAACGGTAGTGCGTTTGGTTTCGGTGATATTTAACGGTCTTTATCGGTCGAACGAAAAAGCTCGTGTAATTACTGCCAGCGGGAACACTGCTTCTGTGCCTTCTATGAACAGCAATACCATAACACAGTCGAGGGATGAGATAAACTTTTGGAGGTAAATTTAAATACGGTTTGGTTATTTGAGACCCTTATTCTAATGAGATCTATTCATCGTATGACCGTGTGAAGTTTTATACAAATGATAGAAGTATCTGAAAGGACCCCTACTGTTCCTTTCAACTCAATTCGTTGGGCGGCTTGAGTACGGGATAATCGTTCGAGCCAGTTAGAAGTGCAAGCAATAGTAGATTCGCTGCACTCAATTTTAAAATTCAATATTGCTGTTCAAGTGGTAAAGGTTTTGAACTTTTTAACAGCGCTTAGATAGTGTGACTGATGATGGCTAGTAATACCCTGTAACCAATTTCTTGTTTTCAACAATCACTCAACGAAAAACACTGATTCTAAAATAGGTCAAATGATGATATTTATATTCACAAAATGTTGTCCTCAAAATGTTTGTACTTGTATAATATCTGATTGGTTTTTTTTCCTTGTTTTAATATATTCAGAAGGGAAGATCGGTTTACGATTTAACTAATTTTCACTAGGGTTAAAAATGCTCTTAAAATAAATACATTAAATGTGATAACATTGCATTGAGTCACTCTTGAAAGAATCCCAATGCAAAAATATAATAGCTTTTACAGTGATATTATTGTGTTGAAGTGTTTTGTGTAAAATGTAAATTTCTAAGTAAAATGTGAAAACTTTGTAAATTTATGAATATCATAATTTTTTTTTCGATCATAATATTTTAGCCGAAATAATCAATTATCTCTCTATTATTAATTAACAGCTCGGTGAACGTGGCAAAAAATACATCGAAATTCCTGGCTACTTTAAAAGCATTTCTGGCGTGTGAATTTAAACACCAGAGTTTAAACCAGAGTTTTGTGAGTTTTGAATTCAAGCAGTATTGATTGGACAAAATGTTTACAAGCTATAAAGTGTGAACTATGTATTTTATTATTTTTTATATATATTTAATGTTTCAAGACCTCCCTAAGAGTTCCATTTGTTTATCTCGAAAGGCTAGCCAATTTAGCATACCATTCGTTTTACTGACCCAGGATAACATTAAAAAACAGGCACATCCGAAGTTCGCTTTACGTGAGATAAGATTTCTTCTTCTGCTGATGTGCTTTAGGTTGTTATCTTTAAAGTAAATGGATGGAGTTGTGTTAATCACCAAAACGTAATGCGTGCACCCGTTTTAAAGCTTAAAAGTAGCAGTTTTTACAGTAGCTTTTCTTAATTCGTGATGGGACTAAATATGGGATTATTAGTTGTTGTGCTATGTTAAAAACAATTGAACTGCTATGATCTCTATCGAAGTTACTTGGAAACTTATTAACGTTTCTGTACAATTGTTGCTTATGACCTTATAAATCGATTCTTGCCCCTAGTTTTTGTCATTGATTTATTGAACGTTACTATTTGATGCTTTATATAAAACAGTTACATTTTATTGTGTTGCTATACCACGTAGGGTATAGCATGGGGGTTGGTTATGAGAGGGGAATTCCTTTTTGAGGTTACACGCGTAACTTAACGAACACAAAAAACTCTCATAAACTTCAGGTGCAAACGCGACTTCACCCGAAAGGAAACCCTCCACTGAGCGATAGCGATTTGCGATAAGTGTGCGTGCATGTACGAGGGTTTCTTTTAGTTTTATCCATTTTTTTGTTCGCTTTGTTGCTATTACTGTTGTTCGGCTAGCTTCTTCCATGTGCTCGGGAGTGGTTTGAAAGTCGTGAAGGAATTAAAGGTAATTTCCATGTTTCTGCTGGCGGATGTTCTTTCATCTGTGAAATAATTAACACCTTTTTTTCCACCCGCCACCAAGTGGGGCCACCTCAATCCGGGCGCATTTGGCTGCTTGTCGCTCGATCATCTCGCTGGTTGGTCCCGCTTTCCCGAGAATTCCGTGCTACCCGTGTCATTGTTTTGGGTGATGGGTCGATCGTTGCGGTGTGATTGTTGTCCATCGCGAAGCAATGGCGGACGGAATCCAATCTTTGCTTGTTTCAAATTGTTGTTTTTTCCCTGTTTAATGCCCTTACCTTGTATCCGAAACCTTTATAAAGTCCACCACTCATTCGATTTTAGCGTAATGAGCATGGAATGTATGAGGGTTAGTTTAGACAGGAAGGGTTGGCACGCAGGTTTCACCGGGCACCGGGCGGTTTCAAGCGATGGATGGCGTATTCTTGCCCACCGTCAACGCTAAATGGTTCTTGTCTATTTTTTCAATTTGAATTTAAATATTTCCTCCACTCACGTTCCACACCACGGCGAATAAACATAAAACTGCTGGTGCTTTGCATTTTCGCAGGTTGTAACGTTGCCCGATACAGGGAAAATAGAGGAGAATAGGAAAAGCTGGCGCTGTAAAAAAGCATTTACACAAGCACAAAAGCACTCCCTTTCGAGCTGCAGTGTATGCACTAGCCATGATAGGGGTTTATGGCAGTAGAAATCAGATAGCGTACTTCTGGTGCATCGCTCGTGAGTCAGCTGCATCGATGCATAATTCCAAGGGCGGTAAAGACTGCGCAATGCTTGCCGCGCGATCACCGTCATCCTCAACGCGGTCGTCATTATCCTCCTGTCAAGTCATCTGGGGAAGCGCTTTTTGCTACACCCATTAAGCACGTTAGACATCGAGCAGCTTTGGAGTAAATGAAATTAAACACACCTTTGTACACACCTACACACACACACATACAGAACTGCACCAACTAACCATTCAACGAAACCATGCTGGACACATGTTCAGGTGGTGCACCACGTTGGGGTATGGTTAGTGAGATTTTAATTTCTGTATTTTATTTGCCCCTCACCGGCCACGTTGTACAACCCCATCGCTTTAATACAACAAACTTCTGTCTCGTATGATCGTGTGAGAAAAGTTCGGTGTGATCACTCGGACCCGGACCCACCTACCAACCGTCGCCACCGCGAAACGTATTCAAATAATTTAAATAATCAACGTAACGCCACAGGTTCAACCGAATGAATGCGCACAGCGCGGTGATAAACTTCACATTAGATGAGCGTAAAAATTATCTTTCGGACGGAATCACTTGCCCCTAACGTGTTCCTGGTAGTGATCGGGAAGGGATTGGCTAGGTACGGGCACGGTGGAGTACGTTTGGTAAAAAAGTTTTCTCGTCAGCTTTGGTGAGTTGGTTTCGGAAGGTCCACATGGCGGGCCGTGTGGTTCGCGGTTGTTGGTTTTAAATTTTCCACTGAACGTGCCAGTTCGGTGTCCTTCTGTATCCGGCAAATACATGATCCGAAAGCCGTGGGCAATACACACACACACACACACACACACACAAGCACCAAATTTATACATATATGTACAAAAGGGAAAGCTTAAAGTATTTATATGGAACAGCTCCCTACGAGCTAATAAACTTGACCAAAATTTGGAATTATTATTCATAATGAAGTGTGGACAATTCGGCCCGACTGTCGCTGGTACAGGTAGATAGGATCATCATCGGGTTTAATTATTCACAAAATGTATATGATGTTTTGGGTCGTTGGAAAAATGGACAATTGCATTTGATTAATATCTTAAGACGGTTATAAAATGGTCCGGTCATAGAAGCGGGTCAATTTTGGGCTTTTATTGTCCTTAATAGGGATGTTGCGTTAACCTTACACGGTAATTTTTCGTTGATAGTTACCGAAGATACCATTATGGTGTGTTTCTTAATGATGTTGTTGTCACATGTTTAATTTTACATTTTTTTCCGAAATGTAGCACATTTCCTAAGGGGTTCAAATGGTATCGAAGGAAAAAAGGCAGTTAAAAATGATCCTTTAGGAGACTTGAAAAGGAATAAAATGAATATGCCAAAAACTACTATTGGCTCATAGTTTATTGTTTGAAAAGCCTAGGCCATTTTCTACAGTGCACTCTCCGTGTTGCAATTCGATGTGGGACAACTTTTGCTGAGTAGTTGAATGCAACATGAAATCATTTAGTAAAATTAGTCTATTTTAATGTTATTTATTATATGGTAAATTATTTTTATTGTATTATCAACTGTCAAGAACTTCAAATTCCATTCTAAGATAAGCTTTGAGCATATTTAGCATATGCAAATTGATCGCAAAGCAAAAGTAAATTGATCGCAATTATTTTGGAAAGTTACATCGCATTCCCAAGAATCTGTTTATTTGTATGCGGCATTAACCGGTAGATATTTTTCTTGCATCGTTTGATAAGTTGGAGTTCTATTTGGATTCTCCATGAAGAACCCAACACATCCAAGTGTTAGAAATGTTATACGCAAAAAAAAACTCTTTGCTTTGCTCATGCTTTGTTTAAAAATTATGAAGAAATTATAGTAAAAGAATTTTGTAATGAAAAATGATTTTTTGATCTTTCATTTCATTTTTTTTCTTTAATTTTTTATTCAATTCATTTCAAATACACTATTTAATTTCGCAATCTAGCTTGCACAAATTTATTAAAATCTTAAATTTAACCAATTTCTGAGTTCATTTGTTCGGCTTTTTCACAACATCACATCATTGTTCTAAGGTAACAATTATTGAATACCTTTCTTGCTAAAATGAACCATTCGGAAACAATCGTAAAAACACAAAACGACTTCCCAGGTCATTTACTTGTTTGACGCACACTTGCGCTGCCATGCTTTGCATGCAGTTTGATTAGAGCGAAAAAACTGCGGGCCCTCGGCGTTGATCCTCAACGCTCCCCGGGGGCGCCACTGAACTTCACGCTTGCTCCACATTACCGATAATGGTATCGTACAGTGCGTCCTTGACGTCGCCCGCAAGCAGGAAGTCCATATGGTTGAAGGTTGCGTTCGGCAGTTGGTTCAGGGCTACAAGATTCGGTAGGCGGCCTGCCAGTTGGTGCACATCGTTCGGGTGCGTTAGTTGATCGGCAAGGCCATAAAACACGATTACTGGCACGGTGACCTTGGTGAGGTTATAGTCGGGTGGCACATCGCTACCGGTGTACCGGTGGCGGTTTTCCTCCGCCCCGAAATCATACGGCCGGAAGTGACCGGAGATAACCTCCTGCCCGAAGTGAGCTACCTGTTTGAGGGAACAGCCTGCTGGCAAGTGGTGCATTAGCATCGGAAATCCGAGGTGTGACATGTGATGATACTTGTTGCCCGTCATCGTGTGTATTGCGTCCAGGCACAGGGCTCTACTGTAAAAGTCCGGACAGAGCGCTTTGGCCAAGCGATTCATTTCATGTGGGAATGGTTTCACTTCGTATATTCCGAAAGAATTGACAAATTGCTAAACAAGAAATGAAACAAACAATCAAAATGTTGGTACACTTGTACATTGTGAGACTTCCAATTGCGCCGTCATTCCATTACCAATGCTACCGTTTCATGCTGGGCCAAAAATCGAAGAAAAGGGTTTTGCAGATGGGTCAGAAAGACGGCCGGAGCAAGGGCTTGCATTAGTCGAAACTTGTGGTTATACTCCGGGCGGAGTGCGTTTAGCACGAAAAATATGGTTGTGCCCTGCGAGTGGCCTACGTAGTGCAGTTGCGTTTGACCCGTTTGGTCCAACACGTGGTCAACCATGGCAGGTAGATCGTAGAAACCAATTTCATGGAAAGAAAAGTCCCAAAATTCGCGTTCCTCCAAGGGTAGATGTGTGTGATTGCGACTGTATCGATTGCCTCGTGAATTTCCCAGCCACACGTCATAGCCCCGGTCGGAAAATAAATAAGGAAGCGCCTCTTCCGGACCGATTAGAATCCAGTCAGCTGAAGATCCCATCAAACCGTGCATAAGCAGTACTGGAAGTTTGGCGGGGTCGGCTGGTCCCGACACGGGCGAAGCTCGAATACGATGAAGCTCAATGATATACCCATCCTCGGTTACTACGTTGTGTACTTCGCTAGCATAACCGTATTTCTGCGTGATTTCTGGCTGGAAAAGAAAATAAAAATAATTGATCACATAACTTTAATGGATACCAGGTAAAATGTGTTCACCGTGGTAAGGATGGCATCTTCTTCACGAAAAATAATATCACCAACACTTGTATAAATGTAAACGATAATCAAAAGAATTCGAATGCTAGACGTTACTGGCGCCATCGTGCACGGTTAGAACTACGACAGATGTAGCGGACGTGTAATATATTTATATGGACTCCAAGAGGATGCGGGTTTGCATTCTGAACCGTTACAAGCAAGGTTCTATGGATAGGTAAATGATTTACTGAACAAAATATCCCCTTTATAATGAGCTCGCAAAGATGCATCCTCAACACTGTGGCACTAAGGAAGATAACAATTAAAGGAATATTAGGGGCTCCAATCTCACAAGGCTAGGTTATAAAAGGTTGTTATTATCGAAAAATAAACATTAATAGAATTTTACTAAACAGCCTCAACATTCTTCTGTTATCAATTAAAATGTTTCATTTGTCTGCTCTTAATTAGCTGCCGGAGAAGGTTGTGAATATGTTGAGTTTTCTGGTTCTTTTAAGGCGATCTAAACGATCTTGAGTTTGAGTTGATGTGGGGAATCAAAAAGAAACTCAGAGTTGACTGTTGAGTTTTATGTACACTTCCTACATTTAGATGTCGTTGTTCATTTACTTTTATGTTTTACTCGCCTGTAATGTACGCTTCATTTGACGTTAGGGCAACTATTATGCTTTCCAGTGTTTATTCACCCAGGACTCGATAGATTGGGTTATGATTAATACGACCTAGGTTAAGTATCTGATTACCGAGGATTTTTATCGTGTCTGCCTTGCTACTTATGTGATTCAGAAGATTTCACGGTATGCAGCAAAAATTACACCATGATACGACCAGTAGTGCGACCTCTCTAGTGCAGAAGTCCTGGGTAATGCTGGTAGATCTATATTTATAAACTATCTATAGGAGCAGAATCGCGTACTAGTCGAGCTGTTTGACGAAGCAAACATCCTTACATTGGCAAAGCCGGAAGATGGTTGAGATACGTCATAAAGTTGACAGTATAATGGCCTACTAGATATGTGCTCATCAGCGACCGAGATTCGGCAAAAGACAGATGGAGACACAGTGAGCTTGTTGGTTGAATCAAGCGTTGCTCAATCTACCGGAGATTGGAACTTAAGGTGGCGGCAAGCAGCATTGAACCGAGTGTCCTAGAAATGGATTGGTGACCTAATGAGCAGACGTAGATGAATAAGTCATTCAGGATTATTCACCCTGGTTCTACTGAGTGTCTGTAAGTGAGGTGATCTTCCTGTTTGCTGTGCTAGGTAAATTGTGCCTTGGCATAATAAACTTTAAGCTCCAGAATTAGAAGTAGAAGAAGCCACACTCACGCGTTATGCCGGTGTTGAAAAGTTGTACCCAACGTTCAAACCTCTCAGCAGTAGTTTTGTAAACTGTTCTTTCCCCCTGTTACCAATTCCATTCCCTTCGGGATACTTTGGCCACATGCCCGCCAGGTGATCCATCATCATCATTCCCCTTCCCTGTCTCAAGACGGAACTATCGTCGACCCTTCAACAGCGACAGCTTCTGGTCGGCCGGTCTGCCTGTCACCTTACTCTGGTGGCACCTGCAGGAGGGCCTGTCGACTGTTTCAGTGAGCACCGGCCTGTTTTCGCTTCAACCAAAAACTACAAAACTTTCATCCTAATCTTCTAGTTCGATTTGATTGATAAGCCGGTGGCGGCTTGTGGTGTAGCGAAACCTGAGCGAAGCCAGTGCGACCTGGCCAAAAGGGACGAAAGATCGACCCTCGCGCTGACATCCGGTTTTCGGTTCCGGTAGCCAACTTTATCACTATCTACCGTCCGGATCCCGATTTCGGAAGAATATAATTAAATCAATGCCAATTAACGCTCAACACGGAACGTAGGAAACGGGATGCTTGAAGCCGAAGCATCGTTTCGGCCCTGGGAACGCAACACGGCGTGGAGAGATATCCGCCTGTTCGCAGGTTTATCAAGTTCGGGTTAACGTTTCTAATCGAATTAATCACAGAACATTCACCGCCACCGAGGAAATGGGAAACCGTGCCGTGGGAGGCATGAACTGGGGAACGCATTTTCTGTTCTGCCATCTACAGAACTGCACCTCTTTCAAGTGTACGATACGCGCTATCCGCTAGATATTGGAATATTTTAAGCAATTTCACCCGATGGTTAGGTTTTTGCTATTTGTTAAATTTATTCCGACAACCACGGATGGGTTCCGTGGTCGTAGGATTGCCGTAGGCGCGCGTGCCCTTCTGGCTTGGTGGTTGGTAGTAGGAAAGACGGTGCCCGTTTCTTCTGCTGCAAGCAGATAAACCAATTTGCGGTCAGTCTTGGGTAACATGTTTCATCTAATCTGCGTTTCGCGACGGGCATTAGCTAACAGAAATGAACGGCCCAGAATGACCGGTTTCGGAGTGTGTGTATTTTTTGTTGCTGTTTGTATCTTTTCTTACCGGTGCGTATTCTTGTATATATTTTTCTCCAATTCTACCACCCGACCATCGTTTGCTGGCAAGGGAATTTGTTGATTTATCTAAATGTGATTGTGCTCGTCTCTTTATTTTAATTTACAACCAATTTAAGCGCACCGTTGCGTATCGCTGGACGAGCTGGGCGTCGTTGACGGTTTATGTTGTAATTTTTGAAACCAAACCCCTTTTGCCAAGCACACGCGTATTGAATCGCTGTTGGTCGGTAGAACATCAACAAAAAATAAAGGTAGCACTCCGTACGTGAACGGCAGATCATCACCATCAGTCTCGCTCCGTATCTGCGTGTGTATTTGCGTGCGAGTTTTTGTTTAACCAAAACGTTCAGCCATATCTATCGGCTGACGGCTATTCCCCGAAACCCCACCGCCCGTCCCTGCCGTTGCGTTGAACGAATGGGGCATACTGGCGGTGGTGGGTTTCCCTATGCGGACCGCGACCTGTTCTGTTTTGATCCGTCACTAGTGTTAGGTTGAGTAATGAAGGGTTTTGCCCCACTATCTGCGATACATATCTGTAGCGTGAAATTTCCGCATTTCTAGCCGTTTTCAGCTGCTCCGTTTTACAGCACATGTTTTTTTCTGTGCCGCTTTCGGACGGTCCAAGGACGTGCAAGGCGGGCGCTTCGCTATACGTTCGCTTCCCTTTCCCGTCAGCCACAGGTGCTGAAGGTGGTTGGCTTCCCACCGGAATGAATGATATTGATCTACCGCTCAGTTACGCACGCTGGACTGGACCTTCCAATTTTCGACAGCTTTTCGGGCACCATCTCTTGGCGTGGATGCCAATTGTCCTATTCCTTTTTCAGAGTGGCAACAATGACATGCACACACACACACACTTACAGTGGGGGACAGTGGACTGTAGGTGAAAACGTGCGTGTGCTTTATACTTAGTTTCTCGGGGAAAATTGATGCTTTTCTAGGCTGACACGTTTTCCGCGCTAAACAATGCATAAAACGGGAATAGACAAAAAAAAAAGAAACAAACGAACGTTTCAAGCCCAAACGCTATGAAACGCTGACGAATGGGTTTCATATTATTTGTTTTGTCGGTGTGTGTGTTTTTTTTGTTAGTTGGATAATTATTTTAACACCAATTTCGACTGCGGCAAACGGCGTTGATTTTCACCGGCCATTTTTTTTTGTTACAACGGTTGCCTGTTTTGTCAAATGGTTGCGGGTTAAAAGCATTTTTGGGGGTGTTTTTAATATGGTTCGCTTTGCAGGAAGGGAACGTAATTTGGATGTAATGGAACCGGTTGATACTATATTTAAAATTGAATTTGTGTTGTTGACATGATATGATGGATCAAGTAGAGCTTGCCATTAAAGATTTGTTAACAGAAAAATTCGAATGGAGAACAGTGACCGTTTTTATTTTACATTGTTCATAATTGTTGCTGTACGTTTTCAAAGAAACTTTCTGACGAGTTATATAAAAATTATGCTTTATTCATCTAAAAAAAAAAACAAAATGTTCAAAGCATTCAGGTTATTGTTTAGAATAACGGATAATTGGCACTCGTAGTTATCCTTCGTGAGATAAGGTTGAAGAACCGTTTGTCATATTCATGCTTGTTATGAATAAATGAGAAACAACAAAAAATGTACAAAACTATCAAAATGTCATTTGAGATGTTAAAAATAATCATGCTTCAGAAAAAAAATGTACGGTCAGGGAAACTCCTTCTGTATGAAGAAGTGACCAAAAATTTGCAGTTAGATTAAATGCAGGAATGGGTTTACTCCTATATGAGTTTAAGCTTTTTTCCGTATAAGCAATGGTCAAATTTGTTGAGGGTTTGATTAACTTGCGTAAAACTTAACAAACGTACACCAACTTTGATTATTGGCTAAACCAATGTAGAAACAGCGATCACCAATCTTATAATGTTTTGCTACACTTATTTTCGAATCACTCACATACATTCTAAATAATCAATATCATCACTTTATGGT
Organism: Anopheles marshallii; assembly: GCF_943734725.1. Lineage (NCBI taxonomy): Eukaryota > Metazoa > Arthropoda > Insecta > Diptera > Culicidae > Anopheles > Anopheles marshallii. The sequence continues at coordinate 44,845,618 of NC_071327.1, forward strand.
AGTATATATGTTCATTTCAATTTAACAATATAATTTAAGAAATAAGGACCGGTTAATGTCTTTTATCGTACAAATAAAATCAAACAAAATCATCAGTTAAACGAAATTAAATGATTTGCATATGGCAACAATGATTTATACAAAATTGAATATGACAAATACGCAAAAATAAATCCTTCTTAATATGAGCTAAAATAACGCGGAAACCATTATTAGCAAAATAGAGAAACGCTGATCTCTAACATGTTGTACTGGAAACAACCCAACTTGCTAATACCAGCTGAAACTTTCATCAGCGATTTTCATCTTTCATGCGTATTACCTTGATGTTCTGCTATGCATTTTCTATTCGCTCCAATGAATCCAACAACAGACGCGAAATATCCGTTAACGTTTGGTGTTAAAAAATTGAGTTGATAGCGCAGTAAAAAAAGGACTGTTTTGTGCAACCTTATTTGTTGTACGAGAATCGTAATAGTTGGTTGTGGACGACTGTCCACCCAGGCACTGCACCCAGTTTAAACCTCTGTGAACGTGAGCCTGACGAGGGCAAAGTCCCTTTAACCGGACCGGCCGTAGCTGAAAGGGAAAACCATTAATAATCATTACAAAACAAACCCATCGCCCGAGTCCTGGTCGTGCGTTCCAGGATTACTGCAAGTTCGTCCTGTTCGAACAGCTTTTTCCTTCCTCTCCAAAAGCAGACGAACGGCGTCAATTAACACGAAAGCATTCATTAATCATCTCGTAAATCAATTATGATCTTCGACGGTTGATAAAATGCGAGACGGGTCGCGTCGACGCAAATAAAGGCCTACCGGTGTGACAAGAAGCTGAACCCGAGTGGAGGGCTCCCACCTTTTGGTGGTAGGTTACGGGAAGGTAGTGGGAGAGGATACCTTGATGTGTCTTACCAGGGATCGGGTTATGGATCCTTATTGCCAAGGGGTTCGTTTCCAGCTCAAGTTATGAAACTTGAACCTGGCTTCAATTCTGTTCGATTTCGTTTACAGTGAAGGCCTGCCGTGGCTGAAGTACTCAGCCACAACTTCCTTTTCTGGTCCGGGACAATTTGTTCCTCAAATACTTCCCAAACTTATCCGGCTTTTGTCGCTTCTCTTTGCCTACAGAATTCGCCTCCAAGAGGTGCGTCCATCATTTAAAGGCCCCCGTCAGAGGCATTTCTGGGCGATGCGGGCATTTGTTCAAACTATCTGCACCCGGTACCTGATCCCGACCATCCGGCCAAGGTCCTAAATAAATATTCACAAATAAGAAGAGAAACACGAACACACACACAAAAAATGAACGGTTTTCTTATTTGGAAGGTTTTTTATTCCTTCAATCGCATCCCGCATCGCAAAGCCTTTTTCGTTCCCTTACGCTTCATTGGCTCTTATGAATGTTGACAGATCAGGGCAGGAGCACTGATGATGGAATGGGATTTCTTTATTTTATTTCACTTTTTTTAATCGAGGCTGCATGGTTGTTGTTGCTGTTAGGTTGTATTTGAAGGAGTTTACCCGAAGCTGGCCTGTTGATGGTGCTGTTGTTGCTTTTTAGCACTGCTGGTGTGGGGCATCCGTTTGGATACGCTCGGACAGAAATGATTGAAATTTAAGTTGAATGAATTCATAAGAGCGGACTGAAAGGGCTTTTGAGAAACGAAGAGAGGTAGGGTATTGGTGTTTTTGGTAAAAAATCGAATTCCCGAAAGGTCGATTCGGGATTGAGGATGACACGTTGGAAGATTGTACTATAATGCTATTTAAATGAAATAAATGATTTACCATGCACAACAGTGCACACTTAGAAAAGTCCCAATAAAATCACCAAAAAACATGTTTTATTTGTCGGTAATTAAGTTCCTATACATTATGTAGGTATGTGCTGTATCCTTGCAGTGACGAGTACAGGAAGTAAATGTTTTACCATTTCCACAGATTTTCAATCGATATATTATTAAATAATCGAATGATTATTTAAAACGTTTAAAACGTGAAGTGAAGTTTAAACGTCAACGTGAATTTTAAAACAAACTCTGTTAGAGGGCCATTACTTCTGGATGCTCTTTGTGCCTGAGCTTATCAAAAACATTAGTCGATAAATGTTAACAATTTAGTTAGACAAAATGTTTTTCCTAATAAAATAATGTACTTTGTCGATACGGACAGGCCGTTCTAACGAAAAAAAAATAATAGTAATAATAATAATGTACTTTGCCGTGCACACACTTCTCTTTACGTTTCAGAATAGGAAAACGGAATAATGGGACATTTCCTTATGATGCATTGTATCCTAGATTAAATTACCAGTAGTTATAAGTAAATACGTCCTTGTCTCTTTTGACATATAAATAAAATCTGGCTGATTTACAACTTTGGTACTAAGTCCTTCATTTGTATTCAACAATTATGTTAAGTAATGCTGTGCCAATCAATCAGTCAATCAGTAAGATGACAGCATCTAATTTTTAGAAATTTATAGACACATTCGATGAGAAACAGAAAAGTTATGTTGTATAAAGTTATAGTGGTAAAAATATTAGGTTTTTTGTTATTAGTTTTTCGAAAAACCTACGCACGCTGTAACATATTTCTTCACCAAGTTGAAAATTCTTGAATCCGCTCCCGTGTATTTATGTTCTACCATTTTTTTTAAATGTCAATAGATTCCTGAAATGCTATAATAAAGGTAGTATTTCAAGTACCTTATAATTCTTATAATCTATTTTTTATATGCTTTTCGGTTCCAAAGTTATATTGTTCAAGTGAATTACCTCTTATAATATTTGCATATACATTGGTGATTCAAACCAACCAGATGAGCAGAAAAACAATTAAGGTAGATCAAAATTAACCTACACACGATGTAAATTTCTTTAACAATGAAAAAAGTAAGGGAATATACTTTTTGTTTTATTTTTTTTCTTACGTCCAATATATTTTTTTCATCCTACGTCCATTTAACTTTTACTAGCTCTCAGAAGATTTTGTAGCGAAGTGCTTAGAAGCTCTCGATGTGGATAAAGAAAAGTGAATATGAGTGAATATATATTCTTTCTTTGATTTGTCTGATTTTTACTTTAACAGATAAACGGTTCTAATGCGTTGATACCGCTATCAAATACATTACCAACAAAACCCGAACATATTTAATTTGTATACCGCGATATCCCAATTTCGATTTTCATTACGTGTAGAGCTATAAGTAGAATCCTGTATATTCTTGTTAGGGATGTTAAAAAACATCTGTGAACTTAAAAATAATTCCCAGGCGGGTAAGAACGATGTTCAAGTCTTCTTTAAATTTTGATTCCATGTTTTGGAATACTTTTTTGCTTAAAGTTTTACACCCACATCCTCATTTAGTCGTTAAACTTCAATAACCGTAATGATTACAAAATTCCAATGGTTTGAGAGGAGAGTAAAACACGACAGTACTACACTCTCCTTTTTCCGGTGTGACCGCTTCCACATCATTACTCAATCATCCTGACACGTTTCGAAAGCTACCGGGGTAAGCTTCGGACCACCTTTGCAACCTCAGCCCTACGCCCTTGCGTTTACAACCACGTACCGAAACCGAAGCCTCCCGTGGGACATCTGAACGGTTCGATCGATTTTGTCCTTTTAAAATGTGTCCACAAAAACAAGTCCCCGTCCGTTCCCTTTGCTCCCGTGGTTGCCATCAATGGTACTGTGCGATACGCGCGCGCCTGTTAGCAAAGTTCCATTTATTCCCATTTCTCACACCCCGATCCGATCGGCTTCAACCGTTTCCGGCCGATTGGGAATCCTGAATGAGTTCGTCAAATGTCAACAGACGAATCCTTCCACCTGAACGAGTTTCCTTATTGTATTATTAATGAAAATACCTTTTTGGCGACAGTGACTTTCACACCATCAGTACGACCGTAACGAGTGCCCGTGGACGTTTAGGAAGGGACGGGAAATGGTCCATTTGTCAAGCGGGATCGAAACCGAAGACTGGGACTTAATTTATCCTTCGTTTCACCATGGGCCGGGTAAAGGCTAAGTGATTTCGAAACTATTTCACCCCACCACGCAAAACCACCAACGCTACTCTCGATGGTGGGCGGGAGTGGGAGGGGAAAGGGAGTTTTCATTCGGCCACATTCTTCCTTCTGGCCCAACAAGAGAAGCAATACACCAAACAACAGGGGGAACAGCGATCGGAAAATCGCGTGAATGTTTAACTCGCGTAAAAGTAAACGAACTAATTTTTATTATTTTTAACAGCATTCTAAATGACCCATTAATTAAAAATGTATCTCTCGCCGGAGCGCGCACTCTCTCTTTTTCTCTCTGTCTCTGTGCTTGGCGGCCATCGTAAATGGACGATTGGGCATCGCGGATACATGGTGAACGCGTGAGAGACACACACCATACCGAGGGCAAGGGCATCTGACCCGAAATGTGGCAGCTGACGATAATGCGCGTGGGCTACGAACAGTGGAGTAGTACTCCGCGGCGGATGGATGGGACAGAGCACGGAAGAAAAAAGGTAACACGGCCCGAAGATAAGGCTCTATTCAATTATTTAATTATACCTTTATAAGCTCTTAATAGAATGGAATAGGAAAGAGCGAAAAGACACCGGGGGTGGTAATGGTAAAGGGGGGGATTCGGGGAATGGGGTGGGCGTGAGGTGGAAACCCTTCGGGGGATTGCGGATGTTTGTCAGCCAACCAGTATCCGCGGTAAGAAGCGTGCGCGTTCAGTTGAGGAACTCGGCACGGTTAAGGGAGTTAAGAAGCTTTAATTCTCACTTCCTTTACGGTTGTATATTGCCTTTTTTCCAGTACTTTTATTTTCCAACACAATCCTCCGGAGGGACGGTAACCACCATCGGTACCTAGTTGGGGCTCACAATGTTAAGCTAATGTGTTGTGTGTGTGTGGTGGCAAAGCTTTTGAAGAGCAAATTCACAGGGAAGAAACGAGCGCACGATCTACACAATGCAGATAGGGATCGTAAAGAAACAGAGACCTCTTAGATAAGGGCGGTAATGCTGTACCACTGGCCGGGTAATGTAGGGCACGAGCTTGAGCGCGGAGAAAACACCGGCAGATTGACTATCCGAACTGACCAAGCGGTTTCGGTATCTTGCTCTGGTGCGGTAGTTTGTGTATCGCTTCGTTTTTTCTTCGCATTTCTAACTTTTCCCTCGGAAAATGACCTCAGCCAGAATGGCCAATTGAGAGAGTGTATCATGGCACCATAAACAAGACGGATCTAGGATAGACTCTGTGGGCGCGCTGAAGTAGGGGCCACAGAAAACGTAAAAAATACTGCAAAACTAAAATAAAATCCATTGCCAGTGATGGAGTTGGGGGCTCAGATGGTAGTTGGGTTGTATAATAATATTATTAAAAGAAATTTATGTTATTACCTTGGTAGTGTAGAGCTGGAAAGGAGCTTGTCACTTTCCTATCTGTCTAAACCTATCTTCGACGCCATAATCGCACTGTCCGGGGCAGGGAAGATGACGATGGGACGATGAGAGAAAGGCTATTCTCGACCGGGCCAACGGACACCCTACAAAAATGTGTCTATGGTGTGGCTTGATTGTTCGGAACCGAATCGTAAGTCGTCTGTTTTGATAAAACTTCCTGCTTTTTGGAGCAATTTAAAAGCTCCATCGATGGGGTTTGAACCACCCGCTGGGAACTTCCTGGTTGGTTGGAATGAGCCGATTGCAAACCGAAAAGAACTATCATGCTGGCATACGGGTGGTATTTTTCGGGACGGGTTACTTTATTTGTTTGTTTTGTAACGGATCCGGCATTAGAACGATCGACGAGTTCTCCCAACCGGAGCAACAGCGTATGCAGATGTTTACCAGCCTTTTATTTTGTTTATTTAAGTGTGTGCAGATGTGTTCTGAGGTGTTTTTTTTTGTTAGATAGATAGAAACGAAACCATTTCCACCAGCCTGCAGCCAGCCTTACCTCATAAATTAGCCAACAAGACGGGCCGAGTGATTCCGACCAAATCGCATTCGCATTTACGCGATCCTCCAGTGCCGGTGCTGTTTGAAGGAGTTTGTTGACTGTCCGGGTAAGGTTGCCGGTGGAAAGGAGATTTTTTGCCTCTTATTTGTTTGTTCATCCTTTGCGTGTTCGTTCCGTAAAATGATTAGCGTACTATCTTGGGGCGTTTGATCTGGAACGGTTTTTGTGCAAATTAGAGCGTGTTATGATTTTCTAACATTATGTAAATTTGATTGTGCCCATCGTCCTGTAAGCTTTGGAGCTTTGGAACCAACGATAATGTCCATCACCGTTGATGTTACTGATGGTCGGTTGTCGGTTATTGCCTTTTTATTGGGCAATAGTGGCAATATGTACGCTCCGCAAGGCACAACGATTGTATGGTTTGTGTAAGGTCGTAGAGAGACGTTAATAGGTATTATTTTACTAAAATTAAACTATTCTCTTGATAGTTTGTTACAGCACTGATTGGCAGTCTGAGTTTTTAAAAAGAGTAACATCTCTAAATGCTCTCCGCTTGGCTTTACCCAATCGTTTATGCGTACTTAAAAATAGAGTAATCATGTATTTATGTTAGTTAGTTAGTTAGTACATTTATGTCGTGTATTACTGATGTGTAATGAAGATAATATTTGCACTTAGCTGTATGTAGTCATTAGTTATATGTTTTTTGCTGTATTAATGTCAATCCAATCAAATTTATTTATGCATCATTGTGATACAATTGAAGTCGGCATGAGTATCTCGCGTTATATAGCTACGGTGTGAAATAGAATTAATTTCGTTTGATAAACAATTTTTCAACATGCATCATCTGCTGCACACGTCTATCGGAGAACATATTAATTGACGGTTGTTCGTGGAACCGATGGCCATCGATACACGATGGTAAAGAATAGCGAGCAAACTCCTAAAGATTGGAAACAGTGTAAAGAAAAGATGGAAAAATGGAATCCAACCCATGAGGCATTCCCTATCCATATAAAGGTAAAACCGGCAGTGCCTGAACATAGTCAAAACTACATGCGCATTCGTAAGCCGGCCCAGTGTGAAGAGTGTTCTTATCTCGAAAACATCGGATCATCTCCTAGCGTTCGAGCTTTGGACGAAACAAAGCGTTAAAGTCCGGGTGTGGTAAGGTTGGTCGGAAGGTGCAGCTTAAAAACCTACACGCACCGGTTACGCCCTGTCCGTGGCTTGAAGGGTACGGTGTTGTGTCCTTTTTTTCACGATATGTGGGCTTTAAATCGCACCTGGTACAGGTGCTGTACGGCACTGGGCCGTGTTCGGATCGTTTGCTGGTCGTTGAAACGTTTAATGATTTTTTTCTCCACTTTGATTCATGTATCGAAGGATCAACCTTGTTTGGAAGAGTTTTACGAGACGATTTAAGCTCACGAATCATGTGATAATAGTTGAATGGTCCTGTTTCATTGTTGGATGTTATTGATGGGCTTGGGTTTGTTTCTGAATTGTTTTTATATTGAAGAAGTTTTTTAGTCAATGTTTCCCAAAACTATGTATTAAACTATTTTCAATCAACAAACCCACTGGGCTAAATTGTGTGCAAAAATTGTTTATTTATTAATGATGCAATTTTAACTTGCAGCTCAGTTAATCTTTCATATTATAGTTCCATATATTATCTGTCTGTGACATTTAAGTTTATTTTAAGATCGCAATGGAAATACAAAATGTGTTGATTGCAATTAAATCGTATTCTATATGTAAAAGTTAAACGGTTATTGCTACAATCCTGAGCACTTCACTTAATTTGAGGTAAAAAAATCAATTAGAAGCATAAAATAGGCCTTTCCTGCGCACATACCGATGGTGCGACATTTTCCAATCGCCCTGCTCCATTGCCATCACCTCGGCAAGGGCCACCGGTGAGCGAATGGATTGCAATTTGAGAAATTTATTGAGGTGGTAAACAATAAATATCATGTGTCCGTTTCGGCACCTATGAAACAGGCACTCCGCCGCCACCGAATGCCCGAAAGCCTCCGAGGCGACAGCTGGTGGCTGAGAGGCACACTGAATTCACGAATGGAAAACCGTTGATGTTGGCCTGCGGGATCTCGTGTAAAGGCTTCTTGTCGCCATCGCCATCGTCGTCGTTGGAATGTGTGATACTCATCTCCATCTTCGGGCACCGGTCACACTGATCCTGGCGGGTTTCGCACACGGCAACGTCCGGATGTGGTGCGGAAAAATAGTTGCGAAAACTGAGGAGCTCTAATTACTTCCATCGCGCCGAGCGCCGACTGGCAGCCGGTTACATGGCCTTCCAAAATAGGTAAAGCCGGGGGCTGAGATGATGTTGTTTGTTTTTTTTTTTTGGTTTGTTCCTGCGCTTGTGTCCGTACGTGCGTGCGACGGTTCGGTGCATTCGATGCAAAACGGTATTGCAGTAGCATTGCAACGGCTGCATTTTACTGCCGCCGGATCCATCCATTGCGACGGCATGTTCAGGTGTCGTTTTGCAGTCGACACCCAGAAAACGGCACTAAGGTGGGGAAGGTGAAGATCTAAGAGGTTGGAAAATACGAATGATCATGATCATACCGGATAGTGATATTTTTTGTTTTACTGGAGAGATGTTCCATTACGGGACGTAAGTAGTATACGAAACAAAAACGTGCTGCATGCTTGTGGTGTGTGGTGACACACGTTGCACAAGATTATCCTGATGTATGAAAACGGTCACCGGTCCATTGCGCTTCTTGTCGAACATTGGGAATAAGATAAGCATATTTAAGTGTGTTCCGCTACCGCCATAATTTGAATTACCTGGAGAGTGGTAAATATTGGTAGAAACGGCTTTAAAAGAAGCATGAACATTGGAATGCTCTTACAAATTTAAAAAAAAAAATGTTTAGGTGTTTTTGGTTAGTAAAATTATAGATTTTAGAGTATTTATAAGCATAACGTGTGGTCTTGATAAATATTAGAATGAAATATTTGATAAAACAATAAAATGCAAAGTATCTTGATAATTTATATCAAGGATTTTATAATCGAACGTTGTAGCTTTAAGTATCTTGAGACGTATAGATGGATTTGGTGATGGTCCTGTCCCGAACGCCTAATGACAAATAGAGCATCAATCAAGTATATACTGTACAAATGTTATCGAACTTAACCTTCGTTGTTAAGTGGTCAGCTCTTCTTATGGTCAAGGTTTAAGTCCCGATACTCATTGGATAATTATCCTCCACTTATCACTCACTTGATTAGCTTGATTTATTTGATTTAAAGAAACGGAAAAAGCATGACAATGTAGATAACAAAGTATATCTATTTTGCCAATTACATTCAAAGCATTTACAAGTTGAATACGGCAGCCGTAATCTATTGTCATCTTATTTGAACAGTCAATTGATTATGTGGTATATGGTGCGTACCGTACCGGGAAAAAGCCTACAAATACAATTTTCTGCCTTAAATATACATTTGCCTTCACGATTATTATTCAATTATAACCATATCAATAAAACGTCATTGTATTTTGTTGTCACAGATTTTTTACACAAAGATTACGCTGCGGCTGGTTTTTAGAGACTAAAGGTAGTAACTAAGAGTTGACTAACTCTGCAATTAAGATCAATTTGTTTCTTTCACGGTACCAACCAAAGAACCAGGATCGCTTTGAAATAGACAATGAACTCTACGTTATTTCGTTCAAAAACTATTTTAACACGAAAAAATCCACATGAAAAAGAATTTCACGTGAAACTGCTTGTTGCATAACATTCTGAGTATTTCCGTAAATTGCATCAGAATCATATAGACTAAACCGAGTTATGTAATTAAAGATTTATTTTAGTTAGAATAGGTCCCTTTTAGTTAGGTTTCGGTGAAGGTTTTGAACATAAGATCGAAAAAGGTTAGATGAAAAAAGGCAACAAAGGTAAGAAATATTGAATCGAAATTTTATGAGACACATCAAACCATTAATACCGTAAACCATAATAGAAGCCCATTGACGCGCCGAGGTGAGTGTCTAAAAGACAAAGCTTTTTATTCATTAAATACTTTTCGGTTTTGAATGTCTTAACTCAATGTTTTGTCAAGAATATCCTTCATGTTCTTCGGTGATGTGGCAGCTCAAATTCTAGTTGTTATGGTTTATAACTTTGTTTTTTTTTGTTGTCAAATTATATGATACTTTATTATGGAATGGAATTATGGAAAATATCGTACTATTCTTGACAGTGTAATTTTGGTTTTTTTATATTGGTTAATTTTATTGAGCATAAGTGCTTACTCAAGACAATTGTGATGAGCAATATCGAATACTTTCCGTTTCATTTCAGCTGACCTACTTCAAGTGAGTTGAAGCATTTGAGATCCTAGAATAACACATATGTGTCATATAAATGTGTGCGTTCACACCGGTATCTATTTTAATCAATTTGACTGCAAAACTGTTCAACAATAGCCAGTAAAATAAAAAAAATACAACTACATTCTAATAGAACTGCGACAAAAGGTTGTTTTGGTTTTTGTATTTTGCGCGCTTTTTTAAGCGCTACAACACTCGCACACAGTTAGTAACGCAACTCGAGCCGGTAAAACCAAAGCTGCCCTCTCGAAACCATATTTGGCAAGCGTACGAAAAGCGATTGAGATTCTGCCTTCTTTTTGTCTTTTTTTGCTTTACCCACCTCTAGGCTAACCTCCGGTAGCTTTGATTTTATGTGCGAAACGTTCGAATACTTCGACTGTTCGTAAGTGAAGCAGATTCGCCAGCGCCGACAAACAACAAGGACTTCCCGGGGCGTGCAGATAGGCACGTACGTGATCACAGTGTAGGAATGTTCCACTGCAAAACATAGCACTCAATTCACCTTCCGGTCGCGTGTACCCGTACGTTGCTGCACACGAATCTCGTAAACTCCAAGTTGCGGTCCTAATTTAGAATCGGAACCCATTAGAAGATAAGTTCCGTGTTGCTCCCAGGGCGGAATGTTTTTTTCTCCACCCAGGCAATGGGAGGCAGAAATGGAAGTACGGGCGACAAGTGGTAGTATTGAGAGATGTTGGCGGACCGAAACCAATTCCGAAGCAACCTCTTTTAGGACGAATCGATAAGCCCCCGCTACAGAGAATCGATTATCGTGTGGTGAAGGAGTTGTTGCACGAACACCGAGCGGAAAGATGAGGCGCGTCCGAGGCGATGCACGGGCGTATCGAAATCGGAATTGTTTGCCGAAAGGTATGTGGGATGCATTTTACGGTAAATTATCAATGAAAATGCTTCTCGCTTCCGGCACTGGCCGTAAGGATCTAGATCAGGGTTTGCTTTTATCGCTGCTCTATCCGAGCCTTACCGATCGCCCACTGGTGTTTGATGTAGTCGTTACCTGTATTTTCCGAATCCGGTAACCGAATGCTGATGGGAATCAGAATCGAGCTTTCGAACCCATATACACACACACATATATACTCGTATCTATCATCGGGTACTACTGGGTGTAAAAGCATCCTGTTTGGTTAAAGGTGGAAACGCCATTCTTTCGGCAAACACCATTACATCTTGCGGGACAAAACAAACACACGTTGCTACAGAAGATACAACCAGAAGACGATCCTAAAGAGCTTGCCGGAATGGACCAAAGCTGGGGCACGAATAGTTCGTTCTGCTGATTGACAGTTTCAGCTGGGGAAGCAAATGCACTGGCAGCTTGTTTGATCTGTTTCGTGCGGTGTAGCTACCGTCGAAAGGACATGTGCAGCTTGTAAAGCACCGTTTCGGACCGACAGGACTCGTCCAGTACGTAATTGAGTCTCCGGTGGAAAGAAAACTGTGTTATGTTGCAACATTATGTCATAAAACCATTAGAGCAAGGTAAAAAGAGCTCTCCATCCGGTAGAGAGGGTTGGGAAATATAAAATACAACACCGAGATCGATCAACTCGTAGCAAAGCGGTCGGCAAATGGTACCCTGTAACAGCGAATGGTAAGGTTTGAAAAAGATAAGCTAGCTAGCAGCGAGTAAATTCACGCATCCGCAACCACGTGAGGAACGTAAAGCAAACACATCAGCAGCATCTGTACTGTTTTAAAACGTAAAGGCGAAAGAAATAAAGTCACACATACAGCAGGGTGGAGAGAAACAACATTTAACAGGAAAAAAACACGCTTGTTGGGTGAGTAGTAAGAGCATAAAAATGATTGGTGCGAAAAAGTGCCATAAAAATCATTTATATCATAAATAAAAGCTCCAAGAGCTGGGAAAGAACGTCGGATAGATAAATGAGTGGGGGGAGAAAACAACAAAAAATGTACAAGGATCAAAGCAAATGGGTCCAACAGGACGGGGACGGTGTGTTTTGTATGGTTTATTTTCTAAACCGGTCGTTTCCGTGCACACTTTTGCAGCGGTTGGTTGGTGCTTTTTTATATAAAAAAAGGGAGCTAGCAGCAGTAAAGAATGGCAAGAAAAGTATGTTTGCTGCCTTGTATGATCCACCCTTATCGGGAGTTGGAGGTCCTCAAGGGGTAGAGCAGCTAGCGGAGGATGCTCTAGCAACTAGCACCATTTGAAGTGTGGAATATGTTTTATTTGAACGGTTTTTTCTTGCGTTAGCAGCATCGACTGGGTGCCTCGGTGAGCAAATCTTTCCCATTCGTCTGTAAATTCAAAGTGAATTGTGTGCAAACCAGCCCAAACTGGGAGGATACATAAGGATACATCGGATTGGAAGGTGTGAACTGTGGATGGGGGGCCGTATAGGTATGTGTGTGTGTGTGTGTGTGTGGGGAACTTCACTTATCATTGCGTCGAAGAAGAATGCAAGAAATGGTTAGATTTCTGTTTAGTCGACTTTCATGTGTCACACTCCAGAAGGACTTTGCTTTGTGACTGTTGTCATACGTTCTTGGCTTTGTGGAAAAGCATTGACATTAAAGTTTCTGGTAGTATATGTTGAACATTATAGATATGTGAGTAATTTATAATGATTAACATTACTACTCACCTTTTAGTTCCATTTCGTCCTCACCGGTATTCACCGGGCTCAACGGCGCGTCATCCTCAGTGCCAAAATCGAAATGTTTCAGTGTGGTAGATAGTGTGGAAAATTGTGTGGTAGTGTTCTAATCTGTAGCCAATTTACAACAGAATTATAATTATTGCTTAAATGCAATCTTTTACCGGGATCTTTTATGACTTCCATACATTGCTTTATGTTTTTATCAAACCGAATTGAAACACTTACATATAGAAATGCTTGTATCATGTTGAGCCGATTCAGATGAGACTCAGTCCACGATTAACTAGACCACGTAAACTAGACCAAATACTTCTGCCTCAATTTAAGCTGTATTAAATAACATTGCTATGGTACGTTTGTTAAATTTATAATTATTTATTAAAATCTTTCGCTTTTATACAGTTTTTGTATAACATTCTGTATAGAATAAATATGCTGTTAAATAAAATAAATATAATAAATAAATACATGAATACAAGAATAAATGATTCATGTAATACATCTTAAATTTACATATTTTTCGTGCTTAGAGTTTAATGGCATTGGAATATGAACAATCAATTAATGCTGTTTTATTTTTGGAGGCAGTTCAGTTATTTTCAACTTTAAGTTTTAATTTGAAAAAACAGAACTGTATAAACAACTACCGGAATAAAACGTTTTCTTCCTTGCTTGCAAATACTAAATGTAGTGTTATGAACCTTCTCTAGGGCGATATAACAAATTACCTTTCAAGGAACATATTGAACGAAAAATATGATGAATGAGAGCTCCGGAAAGCGACAAAAAGCAACCCTGCTTGTGTGTATACTTCGCCAAGAAATAACTTGCACCTACGGTTCAAAGAGAATTAAGAAACTCAGAAAAAATGGGTAAAATGGAAAAAAGAACTACTGAGCATAGATTTTCAACTTCTAGTAGACGAACGATAAGTGCGAACCAACAAAAGTCTTGAAGGAATATGAATATTTTCGTAACCGCTTTGCCGGGAGTATGGTCGTGGCGGCGCTTATGCTGGAGGACGGGTACGAGATGTAGGAAATAATTTATAACATGTTTTAGCAGCGATGCATTTTTGCATATTCGAGCAAAATGTACACTACCCACATATGCATTGCACTGCGGTTATTGAGGGAATTTGTGTGCACGCAAAGAAGACTTCCGCTCGAAGTCCTTGATCCCTTTCACCGATCGGTTGTTGCGGAAAGGATGGATGCAGAATGAAATAATGTGAATAAAGAAAAAAACCTCCCTTCCCAGGATCGTAAGAAGATCCATTCAAGATCAGACTACTGCGTCTTTCATTTTTATGCTTGGTAGATTGTTTCGCTGTCTCTCTCTCTCTCTCTCTCTCTCTCTCTCTCTCTCTCTCTCTCTGTAGTACATTTCGCTTACACGTTTCTCCTTTGCTCCCGAAAAGGATTTTTTATTTCCCAAGGAGCGCAATTCTCCTGTCTCTTCACCATGTGTGTTTGCGTCTTTTTTACCCTATTCTGATGCCTTTCACCCACCGATTGACCCTGCGCCTGCTTTTGAGTATTATTATTTATGTATCTTGCGCACATAACAGTAAAATGTGAGATAGAGATTGCGTCTTCATTGCATAACACGTCCTGTGCCGTTATTCTTTTTTCTCTCAATTCCCCACTTGTAGTGCATGCTTGTTGGGTATGGTGGCGTCGTTGATGTTTCGCATGTTATCAGCCAGTTGTTACTCTTTACCATTGAGTTGAGGGCGGGTGACCATGGTTTGGCACTGCGTTGATTTTAGCTTCTCCTGCACGCTCGGGAATGTGTGGAAGGCCTGAGGTAGCATACTCGACCCAGGATTTGGTTCTTTACGAGCAGCCAAACATTATGATCGAAATGTTTAATGCTCCAACGGGATGGTGCTTGGTAGGCTGAAATGGCCCTTTGGACGATATCGTTGGGACGGTGGGACTGAGATACGGCGGTTAGACATGTACAAACACTTTCTCTTCCCCTCAAACACGAATGCACATGTGTACAAAAACTGACCGATCTGTGCAGGGTTTGGGGTATTAAAAATTATCAGCAGATTAAAAAGACAGCTTAAGAAGCTACCCACTTCGATGATCCTTTTGTTAAGAAGTGTACACGATGCAGAAGGCGAGTGATTTTGATCACTCATCGAGAATAGACGGAGACTCCAAAATACTTTATAGGCCAGTGAAGGTGCTATAAAACATCGAATAGGGGACGATCGGACAAGCGAAATGTGCAAATGGTGGTGCGTTTTCATTGTTTCCTTAACTCCAAAACTCCGTCCTGCCGTGTTACTCTTAGCCCTTGTATGTGTTTGCATGTGTGCTGCCTGGGTTGGCCACACTCGCCATAAGTTATGAGGTTTTCTCTCTGGTCGCACTCCAGAGGAAATACGTTGTTTTTTTGCAACTCAGCAAAGCATATATTTTATATTCGGAAATAAATACGATAAGAGCATTCAGGATTAAAAGCTGTTTATGGGGCAAACATAAAACGACTACTGCTGCGTTTCTTACTGTTTGTAGGGGTGGCCACAATATTTAAGCCACGCTTTCCTTCCCAATCCACTTGGGTGTTGAATGTTTGTGCGCGCGTGTGTGGCTGTATTCACCATTATCGCCTTTGAAGAAATTCAAACACACTTCTTCTGACCAATCACTTTCACAATCGTGTGAGCCTGTGGGTAATGTATTTTATACCAATAAAAATGTACCTCCTTCCAAGGTGAAATGGTTTCGGGCATGTTGCCAAAGAAATTGGGACGTTTTTGTAATGTTTTCCCAACGAATTTCTGTTTTTTTTTGTTCGCTTTCGCTTTATGCCATCCTTAATCTGCCAACTAGATAATAGCACACCAATAATCCGCATTGCACATTGCATGTTCCAGTGCACCGTTGAGCATCCAGTGTCCTTGGTTTACGATCACCGGTTCATCGAAATGGTAGGAAATAATTGCGAATGTTCATCGTTATTGTGCAATGGAATGGGTTTGATTCTATTTTGATTATTGGTTTCGTGTGATCGATTTTCCGTTAGCGTTCTGCAGTGTTTTTTTACAAAACACGGGTAATAGAATCAGAATCAACGAAAATAATGGTTGCAAATATGGTTAATTGGTTAGTGGTAAACTAGTTAAAAATAATTGCATCATAAAACAGGGACTGACTAGTAGGTGACAACTGAGATGAACCTTTTTTCTTCTTAATTTTGCTCGTGTGATATTTTCTTTTGAAGGGATTAAAATATACATTCGTTAAATTTTATTAGCTTTACTCATTTTGCTTTTATTTTATTCAATCATTTCTATTTCATGTTTAAGAAAATTCCAATTGTATGAATTCATCAAATAATTCATGGAATCCCAAAATCATTAGCAATACAATTTTGGAAACTTATTTTAATTTTTTTGAACGGCAGTTTAAAATACATAACTACCAAGACTTCTGAGCGCTTCCAATCAACGCTTTTCAAAATTTCTTTGGGATGTCCTATCTGGTTACAACATCTTGCACGTCAGCCGTTAAACAAACCGGAAACACCACCGACTGCGACAAGAAAAACCTATTTCCTTTCTTTGCGCGATGGAATTTCTCCTTTGGATGGCTTTCACATTTGTTAGAGACCAAGAACGCATATCTGAGGCGCAGAACGATTGTACCGAGACAGTCGGTTGCTCCCGACGGAATTCTGTGTTTGGTTTCGGCCAGCTTCATGGGTCGCTCGAGGGATGTTCGTGTTTGGCAGCCGTATCTTGTTTGCGCTGACAAATATCTTGAAACTGAGCGGAGGCCAAGATTGGTACGGTGGAAATGCCGACAATTGTAGCAAGCGTGCAAAATTAGTTGCACTTTGCACCTCGCACTAGCGTAACGGGCCGAGTGGAGCACGGAGGTTTTGCTAAACAGCCGAAATGAAACGGAGGTAGCAAATAAATAAATTAAGATGGACGATGTAGAGTTCAGTGTTCACGTTGGACTTACGAAGAAACGGCCAATTCGCTTGGATGGCATAGTTTACTATTTTGTTCCTTGCTCTCTTCTCACTACTACTCCAGAAATCCTACCAGGATCGCTCGACTAGCAAACCTCCTGTTACAATTGTCACACTCTGATACTCTTGGTTTAACCACATCCGCTGTGACAATGCCGTTGGAAGCAATTGCATGGTACAGCTACTTATTTCACCCCAGCATAAGCGATTAGTACAAGATCTTGGTAGAATCTGGCTTGGAAAATGTGTGGACTTCTATTAACTGAGGATCACCCAGAAATTGTGTACTGCAAATGAGTGGTAAAAACTGGACAAGGAGCAATTAAAATACGTTAGGGAATTTACAGAAAGTGACTGATTGGACACCTCAAATAGTAATACACTCATTATAGCGATTTAATTATTTCAAACTTGATTAGCATTTATTATGAGCGTACCTTTAGCTGAACCAGGCGACCTTGACTGTACATAAGCTTAAGACAAGACATTAATATATTACTAAAGTAAATTTGTTGGAAATATCAACAATACCTATAACACGTGTATAAAAAGTGTCTCGTTGATCGATTTCATGACATAAAAATCGAATGAAAAAAGATTCATTCAAGATTCACAGAGGTTATAAAAAACTGTGAAAGATTAATGCGCACCGAAGTAATAAAAGTTTTATCGTAAAATTTAATGAGAACAATTATCGAGTAGGTGTCGTAATTGAAGCAAATATTACTGGATTCAATTCAGAATCTTCTTGCACAGTTTGTCGAAGAGCATAATCGATGACACGTTTTCAACCTTAAAAACATTACATCTCCTGTCAAACCTTTTACTGAGACACACCTTTCGATCGCAGCACTACATTCAGCACTCAACCTCATTCGCTTAGCTTACACATCCCATCGACTCTTCTTTCGAGCGGTCCACAAGAAGCACCGGTACCCAACAGGCAAGGAACCACGTTCGTACGTATTTATCCATCAACGCTTGCGTTTGTTTCTGACCCGGGCGTTCGTAGCTTTTCGGTTTCTTCGCAATATTGCTCCCGTTTAGTTGCACCACAATTGTACCGATCCACACCAACTAGGTCCGCCAACACGAGCGAACCCTTGCTGTAGCAGCAACAAGACATCGTCAAACGTTACCTGTAACGCAACTTCAAAACCGATGCACTTGTAATTTTCAAACAGCGCGTCGAGTGCAGCCAAATGGGAGATAACATAGAAAAATGAAATAATGCTTTAATGCAAAAGGAACGGGATGGTTGGATGCTGCAAAATGGGATGGGATGGATACGACTCGAACGAAAAATGTAAAAAAAGGCACGAGTGTGCTCGTAGTGGCACGGTACCGGTACCTCTCGACGACTGTACTGCTGAAGAAGGATGAATTGTGTCGCTGGGCGGTTCAGGTGTCTCTGAGACTCCCCGAGCCCGACGGATGTGGAGGTGGGCGCTGATACGGGTGTAGGTGCGCGCATGTAAAGATGTTAAGCGTGGAGTGGCCTTTTGTGCACTGCAGTACCCGGTTAGACAGTTACGACTCATTCTTCAGCCCCGGCACGCTGGTCGTTTCTTCATGCCAGGGTGTGTCCGGGTGCCAAAGGACAAAACGTACCGAAGCGTCCGGACCCCAAAGGGATCTCGTACCCATCTTTGTTACCCCAACTACGGCAATGGTAGGGGGTGAGTCGCTTCGGTATGCAGGACGATAGAACGGTGGTCCTGCTAGGGTTGCGACTCAGGGGGAGCAAGGGAATTACCGGTGTATATTCATTTTTATCATCTAAACAATTGAAAGTAAAGTGCTTTCTCACAAGTGCATCCTTCAACCAGGTTCGCTTCACCTTTCACGTGCACGACCGCTCAATCTCCTTTAACCTGTGCGTCCTATTAAGCAGGTACATGCCAGCTATCATCATCAGGCTATTAAATTATTATTTCCCCTGCATCGTTTGCACCGCTTGCATGGTACACCACGCTAGTTTCATCGTTCTTAGCGCTTTACCTTATCTTTCCGGGGATGGCTTGCATACCGGGGATGGATATGCCACTTAAGGTTGAACAAACTCCTGCCCAGTGCACGTACCGATCCTGCAACAGCTTTCGACAAGTCGTAAAAGCGTCTCTTTGGCTTCTTTTGTTTTTCCTGCCATTACTTTTATTCGAAAAATCATTTGTTGAAGCTCGCTCTGGGGTTCAATGTTCCGGTGGTTCCTGGCTGCTGAGACCGAAATAGTCAAAGAAAAAAAAAAATGAAAACATAGTTGCATCCCCAACAGAGCTTGTAAGGCATTTTGCATCGTGTTGCTGCTACTGCTTGGGTGAAGTTGGGATAAAATAGTTCAATTTTGACCATTAGCTTGAATAGCACCGGGCGGGTTACATTGTTTCCTTCTATTGTGATGCTGTTCGTTTGCTTTTTGTCTTTCTTCTTCTCCTCTCGAAATCCGTTTTGAGTACATCTTGAATGACTCAGATAATTGTGGAAACTGTTCAAAAACATGGTTGAATCCTTGTAGTTTGGACTCCAGGGTTGATTGGCTCCGCATTATATTTATACGCCTAATTAAATGGGTTGAAATTGTATAGTAACTATACTACTTATGGTTAATACTAAAACAATAAGGTAACTGCTCATAAGATTTTGTTCAAACGGCGGGCATTACATCGGATCAAAAAAAAAGTTTATTGGTTAATTTATTAATTTGTTATATCATCATTAATTTTCCATTTGGCTTCTTTAAGATTAAATTGTTGTGTACTAACTTAAAAAATATTACAAAAAAAATATCGTCAAACCATCATCGAAGAAAAAGCAATTGGAATCTCAAAGCAGGAATAAATAAGGACATTAACACAAAAATGCAAAAGAATGTCGCGTTTCCACTGCATGGGGTCATGAAGACGGACAGAAAGGGAAAGAACATATAGACATATAAAGGAGAGCAGATCCGATGCATCTATAGACCCTGAAGCAAACACCCAATGAAGTATGCTTGAGCCAAATGAGGTCTCAGATTTTAGGAGTGCAATTCTAAAAGTAACCAACAAGCATCATAAGAAGGCAAAGAAAGAAGAGAAGAGTTTTGATACTTGAAGGATCCAATCAACACAAGCATACTCCAAAATGGAGCGGACCTAACTACAATAGAGAGTTCATAAACAGGATCCCTTAAATGGGACGTAACACGAAAGATGAGTTCTGTGTATTTTCATTAAAATTACGTCAACGTGTGATTTGAAGTTCAACCAACCAGTATTGGCAATACACTGAGGTCTAGGTAATATTTCAAGGTCACAGGCACAAAAGATGTTTTGAAAACAGAGTAATTATAAGAAATAAGGTAAGGAGAGTAACTGGA
This sequence comes from Anopheles marshallii, assembly GCF_943734725.1. Classification (NCBI taxonomy): domain Eukaryota; kingdom Metazoa; phylum Arthropoda; class Insecta; order Diptera; family Culicidae; genus Anopheles; species Anopheles marshallii. The sequence continues at coordinate 44,865,990 of NC_071327.1, forward strand.
ACAAAACAGTGAAACATTCATCAGAATGTAGCATTCATGCACAAGAGTGGACTGTGTACACTACCTGCTTATCACATACTCTACATATCACATGGCATAACTCTTGATATTCGCTCGGTGTGTTTGATCTGGCATCTAATATATCTTATCTCTTCTAGAGAAAGGCCAGATTGCCAAACCGAGATATTCCACTTTAGACATAACCGTTGTAAAAATGCAGCAGAATCTAAAGATCAAGATTTAAGCGTAAATTGAACTCTGAGTTCTCCCTGGATGTTGAAGCATACATCAAATCTATGAAGAAGGCAACATGGGGTCTGTTTTTGTAAAGCCATTCTGTCTAATCTCCTGGAAAGAGAGATTGAATGTTTTGGTGAAAAGTTGCTTTTTGAATGATAAAGAATAATGTTTTATAAAGGATCGTCAACCCTTCGAATGACAATCAAAAGCGACAGGACTTTTAAGGAGAAATCTCAAATAGAGAACTAATGCCAATAACCTCGAGGCCAACACGAAATGGTAGTAGATGGCTAGAACATGGAAAAAGCTTAGTTAGATGCTAATATTTTTAAGTTGAGTGACGTTTGCTAAATATCTTGCCAACCGGCGTATGACAGACCCGTTAGACCGTCAATGCATTTTTCTTAAAGACTTACAACACAGGAATCAACTAAACTTCAGTGAATTCAATAATCTTGAATACTTTTTTTCATTGTCATTTGTCCGTTTTTAATGCATATGTTGCTTGCAACGGTATTGACAAATTCTCTGCAAAGCTGTGGAAAACGAGAAGAAAACGTTAGAATGCCTTTTGGCATTCTTAGGCTTTTTTATTGTAATGCATATGCTGAATGCAATGACGAGCTCTATGATGACGTCAACTGCTAAATTCCGGTGGGTTTATCTTTTCACCAAAATGATAATAACCAAACCGAAATTCCTACAGAATGATTCTACATGAAAAAGTAAATTACAGTAGTTAACAACGTACGCCAGATACTACTGCAGCACTAAGAACGTTAAGCAATTTGTTAATAATTAATTATAATGGCTAGTTAGTTAATATTTAGCAATAATAGTTAAATATCATCCTCCTCATTATGATTAACCTATCTAATTGTCAATACTCATTGTATATAAAAAATCGACATAGCAAATTATTTATTATTTAAAATTAAATTTAAATTAAAAATTGACCTAATTAAAAATTAAAAATATTAAATTATTTTGTTACAACCCATCCTACGCTCCCAGCAAAACTGTAATAATGTCTTAACCCTTATTATCAAAAGGATCTAGCTTTGCAAAAAAAGCATATATGCTTCTTGCACAAATCGTTAAAAACCTCGCCTTAAGCGCCATTAGCCAACATACTTGTGCATCAGGTTGAAACAGTGAAAGCACACATACTGGCAGACCATCCTGATCTGACCGTCCTGCCGGAAATGGACTTGCTGTAACAGAAAGATCTTGATTTCGGCTTACATGATGTTGAGCTTTTGTATAAATTCTTGATAATCTGAAAAAGTGAAGCAGCTTCGCAGGAAATGGGTGAGAAAATCCTCTTTTCCTGTACTGTACGCTGCATTCCCTAGCCGGATGGGGACAACAAAGGTGTAACGAACTGATCGTAGCGCCACTTGACAGGTTATAGCATGGTTCTATGCTGGACGTACGAAACAATTTCAGATTGGATTTTGCTTTGGTTCTCTTTTTGTTTTTTGCTTCCCATCAGGTATACTACCGTACATCCCGAAATTTCTATTCCGGCTTGATACAAAAAGGGTTTTACAAACTGATGAAAGTCGAACTGGTAGGGCGTGGCGCAAAGAGACACTTTGGAGGACAGTATGTGATTGATGTAAAAAATAGTTTGGAAAAAAAGCTATCCTGAAGAGAGGGATTTGCATTCAGACCACAGATGGGTAAATTTAATTCTCTAGCATGCGTCAGAAATGAAACTTACATCGTGTGCGAGTGTGAGTCGACATGATTTTGTGTGAGAGGTTGTTATTGTATGACAGGGTGGGATATTAAATGAAGATATTCACAAGATGTTAGCGGATTGTAATCTTCCTTCTTTTGTTCGTTGTTCGCGTTTCTCTACTTTCTTTATGTTTTAACTTCTGTTGTCAAAAGTAAATCTAGATCATATCTTTAATTACAAAGTAATTGTTAATTAAATAAACTTCGCTTTTTTATTTCAAAAATTTTCATTTCGCTTTGAGAACTAAATGTTATGAAAATAAATTTTGAACAGTTTCCAGGGATTTGCACTGTTCGTGCTTCACACTGGATCGGCAACATTTCGTAATCTGTATCTCTCGCAGCAACGAGAAAAATGCTGCCGTTTTAGAGTTTATTCTAAAATTAAATTTGTTTCGCCTTCTTGTCCCTGCACGGTGTTGTTTTTCTGTTTTGTTGTTATTGCGTTGTTTCTTATCCTTTCCCGTTTACTCGTGTTTGCGGTATCATTCGATCTGTTTCCTCTTTTAGTACAGAGTGTTTGGTTTGTGCGGGGAGTTTCGTTTTTTGAAGCACTTTACTCATACTGGATGTTCTGAAACCGCGTACAGGTTCATCCATCGTGGCTTTATTTTTTACATTTTTCTTTTGTTGCCTCCCTGCCACCTCAAACCACCCATCGGTCTCCGTCGGGTTTCTGTGGTCGAGTTTTTAAATCCTTCATCCGGAGAATGCAATAACATTGACTGACTGCTGCTCCCTGTTGCTGTTACTGCTGACGGTCGTAGCTGTCGTAGCCCTGTTGGCAGGCGTAATACAAGCGTGTGTTGAGGCGGTGGTACTGGGGTGGCTGTATCGGGATATTAAATTTATTAGTCGCGGTGATCATCTGTAATGGCATACGGGGCTCCGGCTTTCGGACGCGGGATGCTCTCGGAATTGCGCTCATTTGCTGGTGCGCCGTGTGCACGAATGACATTCGGTGGAATGAAGCGTACGAAGAACGAATGAAATAAAAATGCAACGAGATGAGAAATTCAGCCCATCAACGGAGAATTCCTGTTCCGGACCGTTCACCTCGGGTGTCTTGTTGAGCGGCGACTGATTTATCTTCGGGCGCGGTACGGCAACTGGCGAATGGCATGGAAGTCTCTAAGGATGATGGCCGTTTCAAGGAGTTGGTGTGATATTAATAATGTAAATCAGACGACTAGACCTGCGGCTACGTTGAGCCCTCTGCTCAACGGTGTCAGCTGTACAGCTGAATTGGCAATTTCGGTCATGCAAATGAGTATCCCGGTTTTGGAGTAGATGAAGCAAATTTTCTGTACATAATAGTTACGCTTTAGTTCATGATACAGCTTGTTGTTGAACTTCATTTAACAAATTGTTTAGATTTTCTGTATTTAATGACAAGTCTCGAAGAAAATAGTTTTGTCTCCATTTTAAAATAAACGTACTCCATTTCGTTACAGAAATATTATGATAATGTTGATTATCATTAATATGAACGAAATGATTTCGATTACTGCTATAATTTTCAAAATTAGCACTCTATTTTGAACTGAGCTTTTTCTTCTCGAGCTGGGAAATGAACTTTTTTCTATGCTATACTTTTTTTATAGAAAACATCATTAAAACCCCTTCATGCTATTGCTTTTCCACTTTCCCATGCATTGACAATGTTTTACACCCAAAACACTTCCCTTTGATGCATTCGTAATGCGAACAATTCTCTGTGGTAAAATAAGCTTCCTACAGTGAGGGAGAAGTATATTGGAAAAAATGCAATCAGTGGCAAACGATTCGAACACCATTATAGATCCAATCGGTGGGACGGAGCGTTCAAATCCTAAAACGGTTCCAATTTTTTCCGTCGCTGCTCGAGTGTGTGTGTGTGTGTGTTTTTGTTATACCACCGGGGTTTCTTTTTTTCTTGTCTGTCCTGCTCCACATAGACCGATGGCAAACTACTACCGAGCGCCGGATTTTACCAATCGAAACTATTTCCAACTATTTTCTTTCTCGCTGGTGCAGATTGAGACGATAGCGCGAGCCAATCAATAAATCCGTCTGGCATAACGGCTTTAATGCCCGAGGGCATCAGGATCTGCCGGATGGTTCGAAGATTCGGTTCGTGCTGGCAGTCCACGCTGTAAAGGGGTCTCAGGAAACCCATTCGTCGTCGGGATTGGGTCGTCTTCGGTGCCTGCCCGAGTGGAATGCGGTCCGTGCAAACACATACTCGCCGGTCCGCCGGTGCACACGAAAATCCGCCGGGGCTATGATTCAGCCAGCAACCGTTTGAGGTGTAATCAAATAAAATTTAAAATCTCGTGACTCTTGTTCCGGCATGGAGATTCCTCGCCTGTGCCATAGTGAGAATGCTACATTTTACATCAGAACCGGGGTTAGGCGCTGAAGGATCTATGCTACGTAGGGCCAATAAATAGCACGGTATTTTTCTGCCTTTATAACTGAAGGCTGTTACGTACACGGTCACATCTGTTGATAAAAAGTAAAGCAAGCTCGTTTCGATCAAGTTCATGGCACGAAGAGGTCGGTTTTCATTGGTTTCCTGGGTAGCACCAACATCGCCATCGGACAATAATATGAGTGAACCAAGCCGAATCGATTTGCAGCTCATTCAAACAGTATGGTTGGTAAAATGTGACTCAGCTGCACGGTAATTCCGGGTTAAAATCTCGACTGTATCTTGCTTCCCATGGAGAGGAAAAGTTTAGTCAGCTTTATTTTTGCTTTATGCTTGGAGTTTGTTAGATATACCCATTACGCTTAAAGAAACAAAGATAAGTTGCATTCAGAGAAATGGCAGTGTCATCTCAGAGAATTTATTCTATTCTTATTTTATTTATTTATTTTATACCTTTATTTATTTTATTCTCAGATGCTTTATATGATTTAAATTTATTATAGAAGTCTTACTATTATGGTTTAAGGCACAGGTTTAAACACATACCAAATAAGTAGATGATTATAAACCTGCAATGCCTGCTTGCAGAACATTCGTATGGCAATCCGTAATACATTACGAATTTAATCCAAAATCTGTTTAAAATTAACTCATGATGATTTCTTATTACCCAAAACTTTGTGTTGAGCATTGCTCAGCATTGAAAGTGTTCAAAATTGACACAGTGTTGCAAGAAATAGAGTGGATCAAATTTTATGCAATTAATCACAAGCATCAGCAGGGAAAAGTTTTATGAATTATTTCATGGAATAATGCACTGGAACACTAGTACTAGTACATGACAATCGATGTAGAACAATTTTGAATGATCTTTGTTAAATTAACTTCCGTGGTAATCGAAAATACAGTAGCAAACAGACCGTTGCGAACACGCACGGTTCTCCTCAATACTCAGTTTCTGCAAAACTTCCTTTTATGAAAGTCACAATATTAAGCGAGAATTTTTCACAGGGAGGTGGTTACATCAGTGCTTTGTTATAATTAGATCCATTAGGAGGAAAAAGTATGTATTTATTAATATAAGCATGGAGTCAAAGAGTAATTTTGTATTAATCAAACTGCACAAATTCACGGTTTAGCTTAATCTGAAGTTGATTTGTATAAGATGGTCTTTCCTTGTTTTGGGTTTTTCCTAAGTATCAGTCGTAGTCAGTTACTTCTATATAGTAGACAGCCGCTCAGAAAGAATGTCTAAAAGATCTGTTAAGATTTTATTTCTCATTACTTAAGGATAACGTTTCACCAAAGATCTTCCAGTGACACTTAGGTGCTCCGGTCCGAACTTTCAACGGCAAACGTCCCGCGGAATGTCTCAACGGACAACGGGTCGAAACGGAGTTACAGTTAGTGGCCAAGGCTACTAAAAAAACTATACCTAATGCTTACGATTATGTTTTTTGGTGCCATTGTTAAAGTTTTAACCAACCGCAATAATGGTCATGTAGGATGTAGTGTGTACATAGCGCAAAGCAAAATCGGATTCATTCACTTTATTTAAATTGTCACGCTAATTCACTTACTACTACTTTACTTAGTATACTTTAATGCATACGTTATCATATGCTAGGTGTAAACCCCACGCACTGTAACAAGAAGATTATATTGGATTATAACTCAACAGAAGATCCTTCCTTTCTTCTTGTATATCTGTTGATGTGAGTGGAAATGTTTATGAAATCAATTCCTACCTGTATCTAAGCAATGTTCTACCTATCCCTTTCTGTAATTATACAAACTGCGGTCAAGTTTATTTCATGCTTCATACGTACTGTTTTGTTTGCATTGCCATCGTCCACAAATCGCCGTGGTTGCTTTAGTTCCAGATGAGAATTTGCTGACGTTCTGTTTTGTGCGCGTGTGAGTTTGCTACCGACTCAGATTGGTGTTTATTATTGCCGGGAGCCGGTGTTTCATTTTCCTTGCATTTTGTTTTTCTTTTTCCAGCCACTTCGGCTTGGTAGGTTGCACCGGGCTGCATTTAATACATATTTATTTAGCTGCCCGACCCGAGTTCGTCGCCATTACCGGCGTTGCGACCTTCAAGGGGTCGCAAACCAACCAACCATCCAGCTGGGTTTCGCAGATTCAGTTAAGCAAAAAGCCAATATCCGATCCCAAATCTGCAACTGCTTGCTCACTAGCCGCCGGTGCATCGATGTATAACGTGAACGGCAGAAAGTCTGCAACTGAACGGCTACTTTAATATTTGTTGCAAGTTGTTATTTAGAACGTTATTTTAACACAATAGGTCAAATATCGTCCGCATAGTGCGTTTTAGCATGAAAACGTTCAAGAGTGGTATCCATGTTTAAGAGATGAAATAACATTTTCCGATTACTTCACATTATACATCTTGCTCACAGCCATAATTCAGTTCTGAAACGAACGTTCCTCTTTTTCCATACGTTAAAAATACAGGGTGAACGATCCGAATTCTGCTAACATCGTCAAGTGACTCTAATTAACATTTGTTGCGACAACTCATCCGTAACTAAGAGAGATGGGCAAAACAGGAAAAAACAGGCTCATACAAACAGCTCGCACCGTGGTGAATAGGAGTGTAGCATTTGAAAGTAAAAGGAAACAAACAAAAAAACCATACTACACGACAACATCCAGAAAGAATTCCACACTTAGTCTGTACACCATAAGCACATTTTGTATGCAAGCGGATTAAGGTTATTTTATTGTGCTGTTTGCTTTAGTTCGTTTTTTCCCGGCTTCGTTTTCCACTGTGGGTAGTAAATTTTTCCAAAACTGCGGTAGAGCAAGAAATTTTACACCCAAAAATATCCACTCCGACAAACGGTGGAAAAAGTTCTTCAACACTGGGAGTGGTATGTACGAAAAGAATGCCAAAAAATGTGCCTGCTGGTTTTTGGGGGCTTAAAAAAGAATCCTTTAATTAGCCGCCGCAAAGGTAATAATCTTGGCTGTTTAGGAAGGCGTGTCTTCCAATCTAGCAAAGAATTCCTATAGTATATCGTTGTTGTTTTTGTTAACGGAAACAAGTAATACAAATAATATGTAACCTCCGATTCAGCAGCGTTGTGTTTGCGTGATTCGTGCGCTGGTTTGAATGTATGCACTTCCTTGTGTGAGTAGCAAATGTCGTTGACATCCGTGACACTCAAGGGCATGCGGTGTTGCTTGATGCACTTGGTTGCACCACGCAATGCAGACGAACGGAACAAATGCGGATGCGTTAATGAAACAATTAAATAGGTTTGTACAACGGTTAGCCGAACGAGGTGATCCATTGAACGGGAATTCTTGATGAATGACGTTGTGAGCGCAAGGGAACTTTGATGTAGCCGATTTGGCAAGATCGATGGATCGACTGGGAAATGTTTGTGCAGGTGAAGATGAGAATTCTGATTTGAGTTGCTGGTGTTTGTGGGAAGATGATACAAATATAACGTAGTGATTTACTTGCCTTGTGGTTTCTTTCTTTTTTCTTGGTTTTTCTTCGGTTTTCCTATTGTTTTGTTGAGGGTAATGGGTTTGGCCGGGCTGGTAAAGAATATTCAATATCAGAATCAGGCCTTGGGACACATGACTATGAAACAAATGCTTGAATGGACCAATGAAATTTCAATGCCCTGGTGAATGATTAATATTTAAAATGTTGTCAAATAGTTACTTTTACAGGTTTAAGAAAAGTAGCTTGTGGACAGTGAGCTGCAAACTTCTATTGTCAACTATACTGTTATTACCATGTTGTGTTACCTTTGCAATCGGAAAAAAATCTTGCGCTCGTGTGCGATCACGCATTTTATTCCGTTGCTAATGGATTTGGCAATTTGAAAACGATTTTCCCTTAAGCTTTAGATTTCTCATGTCGTGAAGGATGCAAATCCACAACAAGGGATGCATTTACACAACAGCGGCAAAAAAGCTCTCGGCAACATAACGCAACACAAATCAGCACAACCAGCTAAATGGGACAAATTTGCAAAATGCACAATTCTACTACGTTAAGGACGAGCACTGCGCGTTGAAATGTATTTGCAATTTACTGGAGGGGTTTTTTCCCCAGCCTTTGTACCTTACGAGTGGGTATTTTGTGTTCAAAAAGATAAAAAAACAACCCCGAAAGTCATCATTACTGTCACCGACGTTGCAGTGGCCACAGAACTTTAGGACCGCCTGTCCTGTGGAGTGAACCAGCTGCAGCGCGTAAATTGTAGCGACTCGTTGAGACTAAATTTGGCAACCACCCTACAACCCTACACGGACGTCTTTATCACCGCACAGGATCGGTACGGATCACCATCGTACAGTACGCGAGTGCCCGGCTGGACATGCCAGCTCTCACGTGCATAAAGTGTAGAGAGAGAAAGAAAAAAAAACACTGTAAGCAAAACGTTGCCTAAACGGTCGTTCACATCCCACAGCACGCCACAGAATCTTGCGCACGAGATGGAAATGAAAAATTTTTCAAATTAAAAACACATTAACAGTTTTGCGGCGAGTGTGGTAGGTGGAGCCGATCGAGTGGTACCGCGGTGTGGTCACTGTCATTTGCGTACAATGGTGACCGCATTGAGATCGGTTCGGTTAAGTTCGAGCTGCCACAATGTCTGCAAAGTAGCGTTTGGTTAGTTTTTTTTTCTTTACTTGGCAAGAATCGATCAACTGTACTGTAGCCTTTGGTACTAATGGTACGGTACACGTTTGCGGAAATCGGAACAAAATGGGATATCATTTTAAAACACGCTGTCTATGGCAACCGCATTGATCTGGCGGGTGCTTCGGAGCACGCTCAGTAGGCTAACTTTTTCGGAGATCAGCTTTACTTCCCGCATTGCAATCGTTGCGGGACTCGTACTTTTTCAGAAGGAAAATCGACAACGGCTCCGATCGAACGAAGCAAAACAAAAGAACGCCAACCCGTACGAATTTCGATACGATTACTCAACGGTCGTACTGCGACAGACTTCCTGGACGCTTTTCTCAAAACCGGGCCACGCACAAGCCGCGCAGGGAATCGAACCATGTCGTCCGTGATCATGCCATAATTGGCACCCGTCCCCGGTGCGGTCGGAACAGCGGGCAGGCAAACAATGCGCGAATGGTTCGATTTTCGTGCGGTGGTTGGGTTTATCGCGTTGCTGTAACAAAGCATGTTTGCATGCAAAACATGACTCACAACAGTTCACATTCGCACTCCGTCGGATTAGTTGAGCGGGCTGGACTGTCTGGTTGCCCTCTGTGACTCATCTGCATCTTGTTGTTGTTGTTTCACTGCCAAACACTTTAAACATTTTTGGTTTAACTTTCTAGGCATTTGCAATGTCTCGTTTTGCAGTTTTGTTTTACTTTGGTCTTCAGATGAGCTGAAAGCAAAAGATAAATGGCAGACAAAAAAAAACGGTAGGCAATTATCGTGCTGTATCATCTTGTGCTTTTTGGTGTCCGGTATGTGAAGGCAGATCGATTGAATTCGGAGGCTTGGTCGCTGGAAGGTGTTTTTTATGTGTGGCTTTAATTGAACTTCCTCACGGCGAGCCTTCCTTCAACATCGAATCGTTTGCGGACAGGCCGTCTGGAAATGGTCCCGCAGCAAGAGTTACTCACGCAGGTTGTTGTGTGCTAACGGGCAATGGATGATTCATAACTTGCGAACATCAAACCGTTCACACACGTGTGCTTTGCGAATGAATCACGTCAAAGTTGCTGGATGCGCATTCATTTCTAGGTGCATCAAGGTTTTGAGACGCTATTGCCACCGATATCACGTTTCGGTTGGGTGCGTCGTTGGAATTGGAAGGATGCTCCTGTAAGAAATGGGTTGCAAGGGGTTTGCTTTGCGCTGGAAGCAATAGACCCCCGAGCAGGGTAGCGATGGATGCAATTTCCCAGCGCAGCATAAAATAATCACCATCACCTGTCCGTGAAGCTGAACCGGTACGAGCTTGGTCAATATTGATACTAGTGCAAAACGATATCGAGACGATAAAGATGGATAAATAGTTTCGATCCGTGTAATTGGAAGTTAAGCAAATTTGCCCGGTTTTGATACACGGTCGTGACGAAGACTTGTCATGTTTGCCCGTCCGTCAACGGGAACATAGACTGAAACAGTTGCGTGCCTGTCTGGTAGTTTGTGTACGGGGCATGATAACACGAAGAAAACAAACGGTTTAGTGCAATGCCGAAGGGGGTTGGTGTTTTAGAACGAAGAAGTCTTGAAGCAATACTTGCTGGGTGCAATCAACCAAAAAAAGCCTGACTTGGTTGCTCAGCGTGTTGGTACTTGATGGAAAGGTATGCATAGAATGTTCTCATTTTCGCACCAGCCATCCACCAGGGGAAAGAAATTCATGGTAAGCAATTCCTTTGATTTATTTGCAATCCTTTACTATGGCAGCCGGAAAGAGACCACACGAATAAGGTTTATGATGGATGAGCAAAGGGGCAATGTAGAATCAATGCGAGTCCCTGGATTGGAATTGGACATTATTTACACAGTTGGTTTACTTTAAACGTGATTTTGCAATAAACCGTGAGGTTGTTGACGATGATGAAAAACTGTACATCAAAAATTAATACTCAAGCTGATGCGGTAATGTGATGAAAGAAAATAACCTTTAAGGAAAGCAGAAATATGAATAATGTTTTTTGCCAACGAAGCTTACTGTTGAATCATCGCTAGCGAGCAATTCACTGGTGAATAAAATTTTACACAAAAATGTGTTACCCAATTTCAGTAAGAAACATTAAGATATCTCAATTTTTTTTGTTATCTCACTTTCCATGGACCTTATCATGTACCAGATCCTGAATGTAAAACAGATAAACAGTGTTCAATAGAGTTTGCTTTTTACTATTTACTATTTATTTGGCGAAATTTTTACTAGTTTTTTTTTACTAAAAAAAATCCTTTAAGCTAGTTCATTTAATCTGTGATCCTTATTAACATTTAAAGGGTATGGAGGCCTAATCAATATATTCATAACAGTTAACAGTAGAATGATGAGTCGAGGCCCTTATGAGGTGTTTATTCGTCAGCTGTTCGCACAAAAAGAGATCGATTATAGCGGTTACCGATCGCACAACGTTATTCCTTAACAAAGTGTTGAGTTTATACAAATCTTTCAAATTTTACAAGGCATTTCCTCCTTGCGAATTGCCTTATCCCGGGCATACTCGGTTAACCCATACCATCAATACATCATACAAAAAATGCTTTCAAAAAACTTTTGCAAAACCAATTGTTTAATCTGTTACTCTATTACGTCTAATGTAACGATCGCGTGGTGAGTTGTCTAAAGAATCTTAATTTTTTTCCCGAAATCGCAAACTCTATAACTTGGACGCCACACTCAGCAAATTAAACTTACAGACTAGAGTCAAACCAGCGCAGGTTTACTAGGCTAGCTCTTCGTAATGTTTCGAGGTGTCCTAATGGTCTTAATAGTCATATAAGATACCTTGATCACTTGTAGCTGCTTACAACCACTATTTCACAGAATACCTGAAACCCAGGCAAAGTTTGTCCGAAAGTTTCTTTCCAATGAAATGCTTGTTCGCTAATAGAGCTTATGCTAATATTGCCCTATTGGTTACCATGTCCAAACTGTTTAAAAACTCAGCAGCCACTATGATTTCAACATCTGTATTTAAATACTAACGAGTTAGTTACGTGGAAGAAAATCATAGCAATAGCAAAAAAGATAGCAATAATGAATACATTGTGTTAAATTCAATATGTGTATAATTCATGTTGAATTATACATATATGTCCGATGCATAACACTTATATTAATAATAATTATAGCATTCATAAAGTTTTTTTATTAAATATTATAATACCTAAAACATGGAACCATTAGCATCAACATCGAGCATAAACAATATACTTATAACGTAGTGTACGTACCAGGTTTGCTCTGCGGACATTTGTGAATTACACTTGCATGAGCGCATATAGAATGTTAGTTACACACCATACCGTACTGTAAAACACTTAAAAAGTTGTAAAATTAATTAAATGGTTTAAATTTCCGTCAGAAACCAATTTCCACATTCACTGGCAATAAAGCACATATAGTCCGGTCGTTCTCATAGCATTGCAAAGAGTTCCATAGCAACGTGTTCGAATGTGACTTCGGGGAGAGTGCTGTTTAAATTTCAAAACCCTCAAAATGGTACCTTTTCGGTGGGCAAACAACATCCGGCAACCGGTATAATGACTGTTTGCAAATCAAAATTTTGCTGCACTGACCTGTAAATAGGACGTGTTCCAGGAAAGTCCCTGGGTAGATTGCAGCTCATCACAGAAAAGCATATTAAAATATTCATTTGCACGCATTTTCGAAGCGATATTCTACCCGTGCCGTGATGTCCGCTGTTGCACTGGATGGTCAGAATGTTAGATGCCGTTGCACTACCGGTCTGCTCGGTTTTCCTATTGGTGAGATTCGACGCGTTGCCATAGCTACATCGGTCGGCACATTTGGAGGTTTCGATTATGACGATAATTATTATAATTCGATATGCGCTGTGTGCATTAGATAAACAGTATGTTTGTCGATGTGAACGACGGTGCAACACTGGCTTTTGGCACCGGGGCAAGCCCAGTTAGCAATGTTTACACATATGCGCACCGTAAAGGCAAACCAAAAAACAAGGTTGATCATCCATTGCATCCGGTGCGAGTGCGGATCAAAATGTGCTCCATTCGACAGTGGAAAAATGCATCCGAGTCAATGGAATTTTAGATCCCGATGCCATTGCCGGTTCGTGCTTGGTACAAACGCAATCAAACACGCATGCATTGTGAAGCTTCGCGAAACTAAGCCAAAGGCCCACCACCGTACACGTACACACGGTTCGGTGTTTGGTTGCAGTACGGTAAACATTTTAATTACAATTTTAACGGGCTTCCAATTGTGGTGACCTGCGCCTCGTTGCTGCTGTTGTTGAGAGAGGAGAGCTCAGTTCAGTGTGGGATGGGTTGGTGCGTAATGTTCTTGGCACCCGGAGCAGCAGAACAACCGTGTCCAGGTAGGATGGAATTATCAAAATTATTCAAGCGCATTCGACCGGCTCCTGGGTAGGTTCACGCTAAAACGTAGCCCCGAACCGCCGAAATCAACGGAAACGGATAGCAATTTCCAATCTCACGCTCACGTTGCGCTTATCATCAACGTCATCACCACCGCCATCATCATCGCGCTCGCAAAGGTAGCATCGGACACGTTGCTAGCTCATCATCGCTGATCCTCGCTGGGAGGGCGACGAGTTCGGAGACCGAGACTCACAATTTGTTCTGGAAAATGCTAATGGTATTCCGGTGCGGAGCCTGAATGGATGAATAATTTGATTGTGTAGTTACATCGATTTCTCAACCATGGCACCGCAACGGTAACGAGCGTTTGATGGTGGGATAAGTTGATAGTTGATTTGCGGCAGCACGAAGGAGTGACTTCCGGAGTAATTATGAAAATGTGTGTAAGTATGAATTCCTTTTTTTTCATTGTCAATTTCATTTCAGTTTGCATGTTTTGTGTTACAATTTATGCCGCGGTTGGATGTGAAGTGGACATTTGAAATGGTTCAGATTACCGGTTGATTATATTTAAAGTGTTCATTTAGCGGATGAGTATACGATTTTCGTAACAAGTTTAATATTTTGCGGAATTATGCAAACATATGAGTAGATCTTTATCGTGTTCAGCAAAACTGCTAGACTGAAGGTTTAATCTTTAGCATAAATTGACTTATATTGTCACACTTAGTAACTTGATTTCGTGTTCCCTACGGTAACGTTATTGAACATGATGCTATAGCAACTGAAATTTAAAGTCTGGACCAAAAATCGTAAAAATTATTTGTTAGATAATGAAAATGGAAGGCATTTCGATTATAAGGGTACATTGAAGCTTACATGATTGAAGTGTTACGGTCTTTATGATCCCCTTTATGGTGGTGGTAAAATAACTTAACTATGAACGTTCGAGTGGTGTAATAAGCACCAGTCCCACACGACAGAACCGATTCAATATCTCATGTGGACCAACCCTCCGACCACTTCTGCAGGTTGTAATGTCATTATAGAAGAAGAATCTACATCACTTGAAATGCTTCATAGTCTTTATACTTTCATTTCAAATGTTAGTTAACATTATCTTGATATTTACAGGAAAAGGAGCTTTGGTTGCACAAAATTTACAGGCTGAAGCAAAGAATATGTTAAGAAATATTTGATCGCGTGCAATTCAGTGGTACAGTAATAGTGGTGTCGGTTTCTCGCAGAATAAGAGTGTCAGTACATCTCGTTCATACTATGATTAACTATTAAATCAACTATTAACTATTAATTAAACAAGGGTCAATGGTAGAGAAGGCAGGTCAAAACATCTGAATATGTTGCGTGGCAAAGGGGAAGACGCATCTTTTAACTAAAATGGTATGTTATTTGTTTAAAAACTAATGTGAATAAAGCAAATTTAATAATGCTATTCTGATAACTTCCGTTCGACAAAATAATACTCTATAAATGCACCTCTTGAACCTGTGCCTTCAACCCTTCATCACAAACATTTGTTCTGACCAGGATCTTCAGGCCAGGCTGACAAACTCCCAGGCTGACGAACACTCCTGACAAACGCCAGCGTGTACGAGAGCTCTTTGACGCGTTTGGTATTGTCACTGGTACTCGTCTAAACATGGACGAAACGATCACCATTGACGTTGGATCCATCACCACAAAAGAAAATGGAATCCATCATTGGGTCCATCACCTGTAAAATGGAAAGTGCAATGGTTAAGAACCGAGGAGTGATTTGCTTGAAATACAGTTATCCAACAAAGTTCACCAAATCATGTGCGAAAACTGCAATGTGCAGCTATTCAAATTCGTACAGCTTGTAAGATTACACAGGATCAGTGATCTCAATTTGGAGCTAAGAGTTATTCTATCGAATACCTTAGTGCAAAATTTTGGAACGTTGTTCAGAAAGCGCTCTGAGCCTATGCAACATATAACGACAAGAGAAATAAGTTTTGGAAATTGGCTTTGTTGGAAGTTGGCAACCAACATATTTCATGTGCTGGAAATCCACCGAACCCCTCGTGTATTCCGATGTTTGAGGTCAGCGATTCAGAAGATGGCTTACATATTAAATGATCCAGAAAGATCTTCAATGCCATCCAGATGCACCGATTTGGGAAGTCTAAAATCGGAGTAGAGCTTCTTAACATTGACTAGGGGAATGTCTGAAGAAACATACACATTTAAACACACTGATGGTAAGTGAGAACATATCCCATGGAGAACTTTACGAGTACTGTTCTAAGGAATGGCGCCTACTCAACAAATTGCCAAACAGGCATGCCATGTGTCAGAAACTATGGAGCTCAATATCGCTTAGTGTCAAAGAGGGAACGTAGCCTGGCAAAATCTCCTGCAACACCTGGTATGTCGTGTTTCGGAACGCGCTAACTCTGCTACGCATTCCTGGCCTAGAAGATATTGAAGTCAGTAAATGCGGAGTAAACGTCGGAGTCAGTAAAAAGGTTGTTTACAATGATTAAATCATGTTGCTTGATATTTCTGTGTTTAAAGTTTAATTTTCTTTTGCTATGCGAAAATAAACTCTGTTTTTTCCTTGATTCTGTCTAATCGTAACACACTAGAAAGGACTTTTAATATTTCATCATTTCTGGATTATGTATCGTTTCGCAACGTAATAGATCTCATCGTTGGCAAATGCAATGCGTAATCGTGCTTTTCAGTTCCGCGGGAAAACCTCCATTTGTCGGTATGTGTGCATGTCGTGAAAAATCCATTAATCAAGACTCTACATCGTAGACTGTCGTTCAGAAAAAGGAAGCAATGTGAGATTGAGAAGAGATTTAAAAAAAATCATATACAGCGTAGAAAACAAAACCGATTGAACCAAACAGAACTGATGCGAAACCGCCCCGACGTACAATCGCTAATGAAACTCTACCTCTTTTGCATGTTTCGCTGCAATTCGCTGCGTCACTCGCGTCAGAACCCCGATTAATGCGGGTCGTACTGTGTACATAGTTTACGGGAAGAGCGGTAGTATGGGTGTTTTTCCTTTGTCCGACGGTGCACCGGGATCGTTTACCGTCGGGTGCGCTCGCGAGTTGCGATTCTTTATCCGACGCGAGTATTATTTTTCTGAGGACAACGGTGGCCTCCATCGGGCGATAGCTGTACCGTGGCTGCGTGGATCGGAACAAAGCCGGCATCGCTCATGGCCATTTTCGTCAGAAGTACCGTCAGAATTTCCGCCAAACACTCTGTTACGTCGTTGCCATACGTTCCATGCATCCATCGCTGCACAGATTACGCTTGCATTCGCTTGATCGATCGATCGTTACGATGCTACCTTTTGAACAGAACATCTCCATTGAAATTGGCCTGCCACACGCCGGTCCGGAACTGGCCGTTGCGCAATGTGCATTTTGCGGAAGTGCTTGGTGGTACCAGCGCGGAAATTGCTCGTTGGGCTACCGGTAGTGGCAGTGTACAGCAAACCTTTTTTAATTATCCTTGGCCCATGTCCTTCAGGGTGCAGGAACGCTGCCGTGCCGTGCTAACTGGACATTCATTATCGGCCGATCGGTTGCTCGCTTTTTGTGAGGTATCTGCTTGGGAAGTGGAAGGTGTTCCACTGGTGTTACGCTTCAATGCAGCAATTGTAACTGTGCACGGAGGCCGCGGAATTCCTTCGACGCGTCGCTACTGTCAGCTCGGCGGGAGCTATCGTGTCATAAATCAACCTGCAAACGAACCCATTAGCTGTAAAGAAAGTGATTATTAGCAGCGCAGATACAAAGGAGTTATATTTGATGAACCATTTGTTTGCTTTAAGCTACGTCGTTTGACATGTACTCAAGATTGGAAATTGGGTTAGTTTTGCTTTCGGAAGTGTTTGGTGCTGAAGGCTGGTTTTGACCATGAAAGGTATGTTACCACCCTTGTTATTCAGATTTCCACTAAGCACAAAAATTAGTTTGTTGATTTGATCGATCGCTAGCACACTAAGCTGTCGAATAGTGAATCAAATCAAATAACTTCAGTTTCAAATGTTGTACCATCCACATAACTTCAACTACATTGCAGTTTGATTCGGAAGAAAAAATCACATGTAGCGGTAGTTGGGGCAAATCTGCCACATTAAGCTAGATCCTCTCATCCTCTAATTCACTAAAACATGTTTAAAAAAAATATCAGACTTACTTTTGCTATCATTTTACCCTACGGTTTTGTCTTATTAAAGAGTTCAAGAAGAAAGAATTTTAGTAACATCTATTTTTTGGGCATTTAAAAAAAACTGTTGAAAACAATGAGCGATGGGGCAAGATTGCCACCCATATGAGGCAAGACGCCCACCTAGCCAAAACATTAGTAATCCATGTAAAATGGAAAAAAATATTTGTTATATTTTCACTTCAATAATAATTAGATATTATCATCATTAAGATTACTAGCATTTAAATCAGGCCAACAATTTTCGTGATGAAATTCTTTTCTAATTAGGCACCATTATGCTTCACAATAGACTATTTTGAAATTGTTTATTTTCCGTGAATAAATGTTTGTTTCTTTTCGGAAGACCCTACAAAACTAATTACCTTTTTCTAAGCTTTGCATTGTGCTCAGTTTCATGATATTTTTTTGTTTATTTTCATTGTTGCAGTTTTGTCAGATGATTGAATTATTATAAGATTACACGCAAATTTGATTGCTAAGCATTAAAAAAGATGATAATAATTGAGGTTATGTATGATATTCAATACACTATATCTAAACGTAATCAAAAACTTATTTGCATACTCTAGTGGGCATTAAGTGAGTCACTTGGGCAAGTTGGCCCACTAACCCAAACTTCCGCTAGGTCAAATGTAGAACATTAAGAAGAACAAAAAAATCAACTTCCTAAGGACAGTAAAATTGTTCTTTGGAAAGCATCACACTCATCAGATTTTCATAACGTTGTACTTAAGAAATTTCTGCCATTGACACCTTTTGTGAAAATGAAAACTTATGAAGAACTTATCATGATTATTGTAGGGACGGAGATCTTTTTAACAACACAAGCAACATGCTCGTCGAAATGAAATATGCACCTTGTTTTTACGGATGAATTGAAATAATTGAAACAGGCTAAATATTGTTTGACTAACCCGTTAATTAAACGCTTCTTGCACTTATTTGTCGAGCTTGGCCGTTTGCTTAACTCTCCATCATCAACGGACGTTTAAATTCATTTTCTGCCTCGTATCATCCCGCTCTCGAGGGTTCATTCAAATTCCACTGAGTACCATATATGACCACCAGCGGTTGGTAATGGCGGGATCGGGCCCATGTAACGCTAACCAAACAACCATGTTCTACCATTTTTGCGCCGAGTGCACTACAGAATTCAATCGGGTTTACTCCCACTATCAGCTCAATCATTTCATTATATTTTTGGATTTAATTGAAATAATCGATGGACAGGATTGTACACCCGTGGTCACTACTGGTACAACAAAGAAACTCGAGCGCGATCGGTGCATTAACGCATAATCACACACACGAGAGGAGACTGATTAAAAACCAATAATGCGAAATATCATGTTAAACAGCCTATTATCGACAAGTGGCAGTGCCTTTTCCGATCCTTTCGACATTTCAATTTGAAATTAATATCACACTTCCAATGCTTTGACCCCAATGCCCGCCAGTGCACGGTGGTTGCATCCCGTGGCGGGGTGCACCTTCACTGCGACAGTCTAATTAATTAGCTTTTTAGCGGGTATTGTTTTAATTTTTAATCTTTGTTTTGTTTTATGCTATCGCGTTATCGGTGTCATTTTTTCTGCAAAAAGGTTCGACGGTGGGAAAGCGCTGTAAAGTGATTGTTACCGTACCGGGGCAAAATGTAAAATCACCCTCAATGCGGTCGGAACTGAACGAAACTGACAGGTTTGAATGACGATGAATCATAACCTGATCGGTCTCGCTTTCCTTTGCTGTATTTAAGGATATCGCGCGTTTTATGGTTACATTCATATGGAATACGCACCAGAACGCAAGTGAGTTGGTAGTTTAAAATGAAAATAATGCATATTTAAAAAAAAGTTTCATGAATAATACTACACAGCGAAAATAAAAACTTTTGGCCAAAGCCGGTAAATGACTGTAGTAAAGCAATTGTGGCTTTTCTGGGCTATTGTGATAAGTCATTTGAGTACACACCAATCACCAGTTTTTTTTTATTTTCCAGAAATGCAATAATGAAGGATAATTTACAAGCTCATATAAAAAGTACATAAAAAACCCCTTTCGTTATTTGGAATCATTTCCGCACGTTGCTTTTCGTTCCACACGGCGATCTGGGCGGTCTTCTGGCAATCCATTTTAGATCTGTATACTTCCTGGCATACTTTTCTTGCTGATGTAGTTAATTTCTTCTCACAATTTTCCTGTCCTCTTAGCGCGTGGATGTATTTCGCATACACTGGTGCATTCGTTCTAAGAGATGCGTTTATTTTATTTTAACGATCGTACCGTTCGCATCGCTGATTGTTTCAAAAGCTTCTTATGGAGCAGTGCTGCAAAAGCAGACGCAAAAAAAAACATACGGCAACAACGAAACACACCTCACCTCGACAAACTGCAAAACGGCGCCCACTTCTGTGCTACGCGCGTTTATTATTATTGTTATGGCCGATGGCAGCGGGTTACTGTTAGGTGTCTTGTATCGGCTGCACTTATGTCCCTTACGGGGTTAGTGGGGGTTGCAATTCGTTTCTGCACCATTCAATTGCACCGCGGAAGATATGCCCGCTGCTCGATGTGCAGCGGTGTTCGTGCGCGTGATGGCAGAAGATGGCTGTAAAGATTAGGATACCATTATTTTGATGGCTCGAGATGGTGCGAGCAAACACTTTGAAAATGGGCAATATCCAACTATAGCTAATGCTTCCGAAGCGCAATTTATGAGCAATTGAAAGATAGAAAAAAACAAAGCTGAGACCTTAAGAGCAAATTTAACTTTAGGTTTGTGTGTTCTTTGCCTATGGGATATGAGGCGGAAAATCAGTGCTAAAAATTATTATCTAATTACAATCAAGATAAAGAAGTGTTGAGTCCTTCGCATTTTTTTTTATGTATTTTTGCAAAGTGTATATTTTATTTTTGGAAACGATACATAAAATAATATCAATGCTCTTAGTTACATTAACGTTGGATTCTGTTTCCATTACGAGCCTCACTCCCTGCTGTTAGAGAATCAGTCTACAATTCCTCTAGTCATCATTTGAAATCGATTCGTTTACACTGATTCCGGCATTGTGTCGGGATGTGTGAATTTTCCGTCTGTATAATCGATGAATAGCAGACTTCGAGCAGCGGAGCGATCTAGGAAGTGCTACCTATATTTGTAGGAAAGTAGCATCGCACCACAGGCTAGTTTATTTCCGAGGAGGAAACCCGCAAGAAACAGTCCCTGGCTGGTAGGATGGAACGAACCGATGCAACAAAATGATCATTAACGCGCGGTTCGCATGAACGTTTATATTACCTTTAATTGTTTCAATTTCCAGCTGCACCCGGTGTAAGCTATTTGCGATTCAGCACGGTGGCAGATTTCGATTAATGAGCAATGAGTCGAACGCTACGACCAATCCATCAGATTGATGGCAGTGTACGGTGGCAGTTTCGCTGTACCAAGCCCCAAACCTGACATCGTCCTAATGTGTCGTCGTCGACGTTTACTCAAGGTGCTGGACTTCACGCGATGGAGAAGTTCTTTGTTGGTGCATCAAGGTCTTTATCACTTTGCTTCTCTGCTAGCCTCATCTGACGGGTAGCCATCGGATCGATCGAAAGGTTCTAAGGTGGTGACCATTAATCAGGATGGGGGAATCAATACGACAGCCTCTAATGGTGTCGCATCCGGCGATCGACAAGGAATTGGTAGCGGCTTTTCAATACCCGCTTCAAGGTGGAACCGGAAATTGAATTTCTTGACAGTAGCATACGCGTTTCGGTGCACAAAACTCACTTACCGGCAATCAGACCGGACGGTTCTGTATCATGGCTTCCGTAGTGATAGACCGCCGGGAATGTGTGATCGAAAAGAAATAGTTCTAACGATGATCGATGGACGCGACTTTGTTGCAATTTCATGTGCACGAGTAGATGATAGGCGATAAATGTAGTCCCCAGTGATTGAATCAACATCATAAAAAAACCTTGGCGCGTTGAAGCACGGTAAATCAGTTGGTAATGTTTCAATCGAGTGTCACATAAATGTTAAAAACCAATACCAAACCAATAACGTGTATAATACCACCTTTTTTAAGCCAATTGTGTAAAATTACAAATGATATTGACATGGAGATTATGTTTTATCTTTAGGAGCTTTGTGAACGAAACCTTTTGAAAAAAGCGTTAATGATTGAACAAGTGTGGAGCAAGAGAATTTAAGTTGTCGAGCAATAACGATCATTGTTGATATTTCATTCGCTTAGTGAGCACCTGGTGAAGGGATTTTGGGGTTAAATTAATAATTACAATTACTCAACAACATCACCAAACTGTTCAAAGAGATGATAAGAACATGATATGAGTGGATAATTTAGGAAAGATCTTCACGGAAAAAGGAAGAATTAGGAAACCCAATTTTTCCTGCATTAAAGGTAGGAATTAAGCGAACTTTTTTCCATTCAATTATCTTTAAGTTTTGTATTTTTCTAGTTGTTGAAAATTATTGGTTCCTTTTTATTTAATACAAATCACTAAGATAATGCGAGTACTCAGTCAGAATGCTCACAACATGCTTCATAAGACTAAACATAGTATAGTTTGGATAAATAGATAAATTTGGTTTACAATGGTTATAATGTCGATAATATTTATAATGACAGTATCTTTGCAATCTGCCGGCCGGCCATTTCTAATTTCTGTCGGAATTTCCAAAACTCATCCGGAACGTATAAATCCCAGCCGAATCGTCCAAATCTCAGTCGGATCGTTCTAATTTCAACGCGGATCACCTCATGGATTATACGATCAATTAAAAGTCAAGGATAATCAGAAAAACAGGCCAAGTTCATTTAAGTTTTGGTCAAGCAATTCTGATTTCCTTCGAGCCTGTACCAGAATCCTTTTGTAGAATCCTTTTTAATATGTATTTGGCTATAAATTATAATTGAGACTTCAGTTTATAAGAACTTCACGTTTGATTTTCCTATAGATATGTTTATATCATGTTTAACTGGTTTTGTTATATCTGTAGTTTTTGTATTTGACATGTAAGTGTATTTCTTTTGTTATTATTAATAATCGAAAACTTTTGTTACCGGAAATAATGTCACTGTACTTTCAAATGTTATGTTTATTTAGCTAGTTGAATTAATTGTCATTAATTTTATCGTAATATGAAGGTCTCATGCAAGCTTGATACCTAAACTACAATAACATCCACCTCGTTCACTTAGTTTCGATCCTTTTATTTACTTGTGTCAACTTAGGATTGCCGCACGCAAGCTATGCCCGATCATCACGTGCTGCCTACATCAACCACATGCTACCTTGATCTAGTTCTTCTGCTTTGTTTAACAAGCTAGCATGTGTTACCAACGAACGTTGCAAGCCGGTGATCGTTGGTGTGCTTCTTCCATAAATCTTCCCTTGCCATAGTCACAACGGATGACAGCGATGGTCACGTATCCGGGAAGAGGTTGTATTGTGAAACGAAGTGTCCCGATTTGCGATGGTGTAATTCGATACCGGATGAGAGGCCGGATGAAGTGACTGCTCAGCCATAAGTGGAAGAAAAATCACGTTTTAAGCATGTGCGGCGATGCACTCATCATAACTAGAACATAAGTTGATAAAGAAGATCCAATTTCCGAACCTGAGAGATTGCAACAAAAAAATAAAAATGCTGCGGAGGTTTCGCTATACGCCTAAAAGTCGGAATTGTGTCCCAAAACATAAAAAATGCCCTGTGTCGTGATGTGTTGCGCATAGTGTTTTGATTGATGGCGGTCACTTGTTGCTGTTGAATTTGCTTAATATTTCGTCACCTATATTGCTTCAGCTGCTTGGCGTAGAGAAAAGGGCACTGCAACGCTGTTCAATAAAGGTTTCGTGATGAAATCTTGCCTCGTACTTGTTGCGATCAAGAACGTGCGCAAAACTGAACGGGAAAAGCTTTTGATTTTTTCAACGTGTTGATGGGGGTGATATGGAAGAAGGCCACGTTAAAAATTAGGTCATTTCGATGGATCAGTTTGCAGGGAAAACGATGAAGCAAGTAGACGCATGTCAGCATTTTTGGGGAATAATTGTTTTAAGATTAAGTTGGTTGCAGGGCGCGCTACTGGCAAGATGAATTTTATGTTTGTTTTCCAGTAGGTCACTTCACTTCAGGCATACGCGTTGTTGCGTCGGCAACAGTTCCATTTGCTGCATGTGGTGCATTAACGAGTTTGTAAGTAGTCAACGGCAGCATTAATAAAACAAATTCTCAGCGGTCGACGAATCTCGGCAGGCGCGTAAGAACATAAGGAACGAACACCCTGAAGTGTTGGTTCGATTGTTTAAGCGAGATATTCTAGAAGACCAAACTGTGTTGCATATTTTGTGGTGCGCGTTCGAAACAGTTTATAAACAAATTATTTATCAAATATCTCTCTTTGGCCCACTTATATTTACAAGCGACTAATTATTAATTGGAAAGAACGAAAGAGGAAAGAAAATCTATTCTATTCATTCCGTTAGGCTATGGTATCAGTTTTCATTTGTATTTATGGTAGACAGGGTGGTGCTCTATGCCTGTGCATGTTCTCATATGTTGAGTACAAGCAACTTGCTTCAGAATCAACCAAATAAACAACCTACTCGTTTTATTGCACATTTCAGTCACATTTGGTGTTTTGTTTGTTTCCCGAAGATTCGGTGCCTGGTTTTATCGTCTTCGAGTGTGGTGTTAATATTGCGTGATCAGCAATAAACACAACGGACACACTGTTTGCACTGAAAATGAGCATGATAGTTTTTTTTAAATATCGCTCTCAAGTAAAGTTTGTACTATTTTCAAATCAGTTTAATAGTGTTTGGTGTAAGCGCGATTCTATTACCATAAACAATAAGTGGCGCCAGATAACTGCACATATAAGTTTGGATTTTTATTTGGTTAGAACGTTCATTCAATTGTTCCGGATTGAGTTTTGGTCTGGTCCATTCGTGTGAAACCCGGCGCCGGTACCATCATGCCACATTGCCGCCCTTATAAGTTGGGATTCGATGTGGAAGGAAATATAGGATCGATGATAGGAGGAACTTTAAATGGAATCTGATAAAAATCTCCATTTAATATACCTACAAGTAACGAATTTAAAGCTCAAAGAATAAATTGCATTTCATGCTAACGTTTAAGTCTGTTAAAAATAGCAAGACCGTATTACTATGTTCAATTTGGTTATCTCAATGTAATCGTAAACAATTCCCTTAATATCTAAAAAATTTACTCTAGGCAAATCATAATTACGAGTTATTACGGGTTTCATTCATTATAGCATTGAAGTCTTTATATAAGAATCGTTTTACAATCCATCTTCTGGATTATGTTTGCTAACGTGTAAGAAATGAACAACCTATACTGTCAAGTCTTTAATATTTGCTAGGTAGCGTGAACAAAACGAGCTACACGACAGTTGCCATGCGAGATTTTGCGCTTGGTGAGCGGTGTATGTGTAGCATTTAGAATTTATTTATATTTACCAAAGAGCAAGTAAAAATTGGTAATCATTATGATGACTGAACTATGAATAATATAGTACAAAATCTGTTTTTTTATTTGAGATTTAAACCATGATTTCGATTTGAAGATTTTGGTGATTTATTCCATAAGCACGGTAGTTATTATTAATTATAATTTTTAACCAAACCCACCAATGTTTTTAACAACTATTGGTTTTGAATACTCTAGACAGAATAAATGACTAACTACACCGAACAAAACTATGTTTATTCAACAGGAGACGAAATTATCCTCATAAAAAAAAACATAAGAATGAATCGTTTTCGATCTTCCGAGTTTGTATTCCCAGCCAAATAATTCGAAAATTTCGTTAGGGTTCAAAAGGTCTTATCTTTTGGATCGTTCGAATATTTGTTTTATATATCCTGCAATGTTCGTGGATGTAGTTTAAAATCGATGTTAAACACTGTATTTCCTGCATTAACGTCTTTAACTGCACCCCAAATTTTCTTCCTCATAGTTTAGAAGATTTTTTTAAATATAATTTGTGTACATAACAATATAAACGTCTGACACTCAAATAAAAACCTTATTATTAAAACCGTTATTATTATCAGAGGATTGTACTTTAGTAACGTAACAATTCCAACCGATGATAAATGGCGCAAGGAAATAAATACTGGCGCTTCTTGCATTGAGTTAAGTGTTTCATTTGTCTATAAAAGTTTTAGTTGTTGCTTGTCTGCTAGTGTGGGGCAGTGTGTAAGAAAATGGATAAGAAAATTTCCTCCTCCCCATTAACATGGATTCCATTTAGCAAAAGCCGTCCCAATCCAATGTACAACTAACGGGTGATGAGTCACTCGTATCCATCATATCGTCTTCTTTTCTTGCTTGGGATGAGGCCGGATCATTTGTCGATGTCGATTACCGCATGAGTATTGCCTGTTGGTTGTATTTTTTTGCTCTTGGTTGTTATTATAGTCTTAAACCAGATCGATGCACACCGGACGTGTACATTACAATGGGCTGTAAATATTGACCGAGCTAGAAGTGGCTATGCCTCATCTCAATGGTCGTTGATTTTGTCGTGTGGCAGGTTGGGTATGCTTCATGTATGATTTTTTACACCTTCCATTGCAATATGGGAAGATGGAACACTTAATGTACTGATTGAAAAGTGTGTAGGCCAATCACAATAATTTTGTTGATTAATTCGCTTCTTTACGTGTTGGCCAAGTTTAACAACAATGCATTGTTTTATTGGCTTAAAATTCTTCAACATAGTTCTGTTGTGTTTTTTATACAACGTGGACCTTTTGTTTCATTTCATTTCTACGATAAAATGAACACATATTTGTATCTTACATAGTTTTAATACTTTTGTTTTAGAAACTTTTATGTTTCTTTTTGAGTTTCTAAATCAAAGTTAGTGTAAAATCTGAAATAATTCCATATCCCATTGCCTCCATTGCCACAATTCTTTCACGGTTTGCAATAGGAGCATATCAATCAGTACAAATAAAACAAAAACCGAAAGAAAAATCGCAGAAGGGGTCGACTTGCTGACATGTCTTACTGCGAAGATGCTATTCTTCTTCCTCCGTCTGCTAGATGCTTCATCATTCTCAGTTAAATCGTTTGCCCCGTGTTGGCTCTGTATACTAACGCATCTGCAGAAGAACCTGCGTCTCACGATTGTTTACCAAACGTGTGCGCAGCGGGAAAACGTGACACGACGTGATTGCGTACCGTTCGACAGAATTGACCACAGTCGGTTATTATTACACCGTGGCTCGCTATAGCCTTCGTTATCGCTTACCTGCTGTTGTTTAAGTTGATAAGAAAAAAATGAATAAATATAGAACATGAGACACAGTTAGCGCTACAGGCCCATGGTCAGTTCTTTCTTCTGTCGTTCAGCACCTGTTCATATGCCCCCAACCCACCCGTACAGGCTGCAACTTGATTTCGCGCCCGTTGAATTGATCGTACGATATGAAGTAGGGTCAATGATCATTGAAGACGCATGACGGTGTTTTAAGGCAATCCATTAGCATCATTAGGAAGTTCTCGATTCGCGCACAATTATAATGTGGAGTGGAACGGTAGCTCTCCAATGGGTGCAAAGATCCCCAGGTTTGTTTAGACAGATTTCTCACGTACGCCTCGTCGATACTCCATACGAAACGATGGTCTTGGCGGTGACATACAGTTCCGATGGGTGATTCATCATATAAAGTGCGTGTATCATTTGTATTCGTTTAAGGGGCAAAATAGGGTTGAAGACGAGCTTACGGAACAAGTTAGTATTAGGAGTAATCGGAAATTTGTCATTTACATTCTGATTCTACTTTTGTCATATTCAAATTTGAATTGCCGTTGTGATGCTGAAGAGTTTATTGAATTATGTAACAATCTTACTTCGAAGTTTTCTGTTTAAATTCACATTTCAATATCGAATCGAATTATTCTTTTCATGAATTTTCACTGGCTATGGCTATGACTATGTTTATTTAACTGGTGATGTAAAGATAATAGAAGAGTGTTAGCATATGTTCTTTTGTTAAACAAAATTCGATATAAAGACAGAAATAAGCAAATATGTTGTATGTAAAACGGACTTTTTGTACTTCATTTACCTGAAGTTGTGAAGATGGTTTAATGAAAGTGTCCTAGCCCCCTTTTTGTCATTTTTGTAAGGACTACGAAGTTTCATGACGTTTTGGATTAACATTTCATATCCCTGAGAAGTAATGTGTCCACCTATCAGCAATTCATAAAAAAATGCACACCGCCATTCATCGTAAGAGTTTTCTGCCATACAATGGAGAAACTAGCAATGTTTAATGTTTTGTATTTCTAGTATGGAGCAATAATTAGTAATTAATTAGTAACGGCCGCTACGGAAACGGTAAGGCTATTACTTTTGAGGATTTATTCAAACAGGAGGCATAGCACGATACTAAAGAAGTTTAACATGGTAGAATTCTTCGTATTCACCGGATATGGTTGATCTGGCATCTACAATATATTTTCTCATCTGAAGATAGTCCAGATTGCCAAATAGAAGAGTTGTGTTGTTTGTTGTTAAAATGTTCGGACAACTGACGCAAGCGTAGTAAAAAGTGCAGCAGAGTGCGATGCGATTAAGATCGTAGGAATTTTTTTTTTTCGTAGTGATTTTTTCTCAAATGAAACCAAACGGTTTGACAGGGAAGTACAAGGTGTTATTAACAGTACAGTACAGTGAATTATTAGCTCTCCGTTAGTAATTGTTCAAGCTGATTTATCTTGATTCTAATAGATAAATGTTTAATAATATTTTTCTTATACTGGACAGTTATATGGCATTAGTATTATAGCAAATGCATGGAATGATATAAAAGTTTGCATAACTATCGCTCGGTAGACACAATAATATGAAATTATGACATCAACATATCCAGAAGCTATGAAAAGATTTCGAAAACATTCCTTTACAATCATAATCTTGTTTACGATCATGTTTTATGTTATGTATGTCGAATGCAATGAATTACTTTCCTTGCGGATATCATCGGTGCAGTTACCGTGCCGTGGTGGGTTAAAGCTTACAACTACTCACCAAACACAATTACCATAATTCAAACCTCGCTCAAACCGTCGCAAAAGATGACGTATGGAGCATCGCAAACCGGGTTTATTGGGTAGAATAATTGGATCAAATGGTTAAGAATATGACAAAATAATTAAATATTAGTCCTCCCGAACCACTCCGCAGACGTTAGTTCACCCGATGCAATCCTCCCAGTGCACGACCAAACGGTACCGTACCAATGAGGCAATGATTAGATTTTCCACAACATTAACACTAGAACAGTTTAGGAGTAGTAAGTTTTGCACTTTTACGTTGTCTTGAGCATTAAACCATTACCCCTATACTGGGATCTATGTGCAAAAGAGATTGTGCAGTGCTGTTGATTTTTACTATCGAAAATCTACAAGAAAATGCCCCCAAACAATGAAATGGTAACCACCTATGAACTTAGACCGGACGCACTGGCTGTTATGAGTCATTGCAAATGTAGCTATAGGAGCGGGAAATAGTTTTCACATGCGTTATATGTTCGTGCGTTTGTGTCTTCTTACACGCCAAGTACCCCGAGATCGTTGCCGTCGGTTTGCGAATGGAGCTAATTGATTTTTGCCTCCACGGCATCTAATAAACCTCACCCCGCCCCTATATTTACCAATTCCAATAAGCAACGTAAATATTACAGACGACCGGACAAGATAACAAACGGCAAAGAAGGTAAAAAAAATTAAATGGGATAAAAAAATCTGACACACGCAAACACACACGCTCATGCCGGAAATCCTCTCGACAGTCGACTAAAAGGACAATAAATCGCCCCATCGATTCCACACGTGCACGACCCCACGTGTGGTGAACGTGGGGAAGGCCCGAAGTCTCGAAAGCCAAAACCGAAAAGCATCCATCCCATAAATAAATTTTATGCGATTTCAGGTCCCCAGTTCACGGGCCTGCCGGGTGAGAGGGGCTCGCAGGGGTGTCGGCAAACCGGTCAGCGAGTCACTCAGGCAGCTCCGATAGCTCGTTTTCCACACGAGATGTTTGCCAAAACTAATAATTGGCTGCATTATAAATCATTGTACTTTTCTGCAAGTCTCGGCACCTTTGCTGTTGGGTGGTGCCGTGTGTTTGCCGTGGTTCGCCTAGTGCTGGACGCGATTGGAAGATGCATTGCAAAATATTCTTCTCTAGCAAAGCGCTTCCCTTTTCCGAAGCTGCTTGTTCGTTTATTGTGATCTTTTCCAGTGAAGATCGTCGTCCTTTTGGAGTCTTCTTCTTTTGCGAGAAGTTTTACTTCTCGACGACGCTAGGTACTCGTCCGTCGTGAATGTCTCGCATGTTGTCCGAAATTCTTGCCATCCCACAGTTCCTTTCGAACGGATCGAATTCTTGTATGCATCCGATGCTTCCGTTCCGTGTGTACGAGTGTATGTGTTTGTAGTCCATGTCCCAGCTGGATACCTTGATGATTTGCTCATAACCGACGTTCGAACCCACTTCCTATCCTCCAACCAAAGCTTGAATTTCTGCGCCGAAAACCAACGCGACCGATGCCCGAAATATTACGGTTTCCGTACGAATGCTGATGCGAAGAGATGCATTCCAATAGGGACGATATTTCTCTACAGCTCTCGTTCGCTATTGCTCCAATTCTTTCGTTTTTCTTCATTCCTCAACGTATTTTGCCGTTGTTGGGTCCTGTTACAGTAGCCGCTTTTAAGAATGGGGTTTGACCAGAGAAATCGTTAAAGCTGTCAGCCGTCGTTAGTCCTTGCAGGATGCGATCGAACGTTTCGTGGTTTGGATCAGAGAACAAGGCAAGGGCAGACGGCGATGCAAAATCTTTTAAAATTCTCATTTCCTTGGACTTTCTGCGTCATCGTTGTGCATTTCTGATGCAGCGGCATGTTTTTTGAAACAACCTGTGGGATATTTTGTGTTTGTTCACATTGAAAAGCAATAGAAAAACTTTCATCTGAATCTTATATTAAATTTCAAAACAAGGAAAAACAAACGAAAATAACTGCATGTGAATTCAAAGTATCGTTGATGTCACAAACAAATTCGCAAAATAAAGAAACGATTTATTTAACTTTCCGTCTTTTCCGGCTGATTATTAAAATTGTCCAATAAAAGAGTCACTCATCACTGTTCTCTACTCCTGTAATCTATTTGTTTATTTGCAGAACCTGTTGTAAAAAAATCATGCAAAACACAGTTTTTAAAGGGCTCTATTATATTTGTGGAATTTAAGCATAAATCTACAATGTATCGATCATGGCTTACGAAACGGAACGCAGTGTAAGTTCGCATTCCACTAGCTTATGTTCGACGAATCATATCAGCCAGAAAGGATCTTCACAAACGACAATTTCCAGCACAGAAGCAAGGGCACCAAGACGTTGCGATATGGTTTCAAAAATAAAGTTATGGATTATCCCGTGACAGGAGGTTAATGTGCCAATTTTATGTGTTGCTTCCATCCCTTGACCAGGAATTTCAAATGGAACGAACACGAAATATGAAATATTTTTTCGCTGTTTTTGCTACCTTCGCTTTCAGTCTTGGCGTCGTGATTTTGTGGGAAGTTTGTATGTTGAAAGGATGGAAGCATTTTTTTTACTACTGTTGGTACTGGTTGTTCAAACGTACTGGTTGATCCCATCACATCGGTTGGTTCGATTTTATCTCGTGTGACACTGAAATATTCTCAGTATGTATTGTGGCTGCTTTTGCATGGCCGGGCAGTACAGTTCACTAGACTTATCCGTACCTAAAAAAAACATCGATTCTGGGCGGGGAAACCGGGAAACAATCCTCCCCGGAACGGATTTACGCGTCGTGTGCCGGTGAATGTGGCGACAGTGCGTACGTGCATCGTATTTTTTGCTCCTTCCTGGCAAAAATGGTGTCGCCGGAAATCGGTCGCTCTTTGGAAAAGAGGGATCAAGCTAGCGCCTGTACGTTGCAACTCAAATATCAATTTTATCGGGCATCGAAATCGATGACAGACTATGATTTACCACTTCTATGTGACCGTTTTTACCAATATTCATGACCTCCCCGGGTTGAATCCTGTGCACGGTTGAAGTTGACCATTTTTGTCGACGATCAGTCGACGGGTTCATTCTGGGGGTTAACAGAAAAAGTCTCATCACTTTTTAAACCGTGCCAACGCGTGTATTGCTGTGTCGATCAAGACGATTCAAAGGAACATTTGAGTAAAAACAGTTTTATTATAAAACAAGTATAGAGTACTTTAGTAAACTTAATTCAATTTTAGTTGGAGTTGCAGTTGGATAGTGGGTTGAATCAATCTACGTTTTTTATTTCCACTTAAATAAATAATTTTAACTATTTTTATCAAATATAACATGCAATTCCAAATAGGTATAATGCTAACTCGAATGGGGCTACGTAGTAATTCAAATAAGAGATAGTGTCAGACACAAAAAATGAAATAATTAATCGCATCAAAAAAGAATTAACGTAAAATTTGATTTGCGAACATTACAGTGTGTAAACGCCCTATTCATACCTTCCAGTGGTCGTCAATGTCTATAGCACGCGGCCTATTCGAAACCAGCCATAATCTTAATGTGTGTGTTTGTAAACTAAGTCATAGCGTATACTAGTCAACAGAAAGCAACACTGATGGTTTTGTCGAGCGAAATACTTGGGAGAGTACGAGAAAATTCTGTGAGAGAATCAATTCGAGCACAATTTGGAGAACCCGGCCTATCAACACAGCTGAGATTCCACAAGCGGTGCTTGTTGCTTCCGCTCGATGAGGAAACCCTTCATGTCTAAGACATCATCCCCCCTTCTCGAAGGGTGGTTTGGCCTATTGGACTTGTGCACTTGGAGAGCACGATTATTCATCGTCCGAGGCCTGTGTTTATGGATGGCACAGTTGGTAGTATAGTTATAGGTGCGGATTTTCGATGAGAGTTATGGGAATTGAATTCATCTTCTTCTTGGCAACGACCTACTGGAATTACCTCGTGTCTGCCATATTTGGCTTACTGCTACGAGGAAACTATATCGTTGGGTTTTTTGTCTTATCCTATTCTTTGATTTTTTTTTTTTTCGTTAGAACGGCCTGGCCGTATCGACTTATTTTACCACGTAGCCGGATAGTCAGTCCTTGCTACGGGGGATTGGTCCGGATGGGATTTTGGTTCGGTCCGTTCGTGTGAAGACCGGCGCCGCTACCATCATGCCACCGGGCCGCCCCAAATATCCCATAGTCTTATCCCATTCTGAGGAATTTATTTATTTTTTAATTATTTTATACACAAAAAGTTTTTAAATGTTAAATAACAGGTTATATTCAAATACGTTGGATTGGGAAAAGATTTGGAAAAAATTGAAGGGGGAAAACTCGCCATTTGAAAAGGAAATTTTATCTTTTTATTCCGTATATCCGTTTAGTGTTCATTGAGTTCTGTATGAGTATTGGATTAATTATAGTTTCAAATTGATAAATAATTATTTACTTTCGACAAAATCATTGTTTCCTTCTTTTTAAGGAGAGGGAAATATAAAATATAAACAAATATTTTATATTTTTTATAAATATAAATGTACATAAGGTCTTTTGAACTGAATAGATGTTAGTTATTAGTATACTGAAATTACTTTGAATTACATATCCAAGTAGTTTCAACTTATTCCTTAGAGGGTGTTAATACGTTTTTCACATCCTTTCATTGATTGTCATAAATGGAATGGGTACACGCTTTACGTGTAAATGAACGCATGAATATGTGCGTCGGAAAGAAGGGGTGTGATGCCGAACGAACAGTAGGCTCGCCTTACTGTTTTTCTCCCCCTAGCGTGTGTTTGTAAATGTGTAAAGTACATTCAACAGCTACTTACGTTTAGATTTTTCCCCATTTTTCCTGTTTCATTCTCAGCGTTTCCCTATGTTCACTTGTTTGTGGTTTGTTCGTCGTTTACCGGCCGATATCGAGTGTCCGGAAAGACACGTGTGGCGAGGGATAAATGACGTAGCAATTGGGTTTTTCGTACCCTACCGATTCTATCCGTCACGACGCACTTCGTCGTTACTATTCATCCAGTTTATCGTAGACCGCTTCGTTCGTGTGTGGTTTTCTCGCTTTTCCTCTTCACTTCACCTGCGATGTTGTTTTTTTTTTGCTTTCTTCGTTTATTCCTTTTGCTATTTTCTTGCACTCTACACCAGCATCAGAGATTTTCCATCGATTTTCCTATACTCTTCCACCCGGGAAGGCGATATGGTTGCAGTTTTCTACGCATTTTTTGTTTGGCTGTAGCTTCCTTCTTCTCTAGTTTGTTTGCAAACGACGCCATTCGCCGGTATGGGGGACCTCGTTGGCGTAGCTTGATTTGATGATGTTTTGTCTTGCGAAACACAGCAAACACTGCACACATCTTTGAACGGTCCCTGGAGGCATGAGGGCGATAAGGGAATTCGGTGTGTTGGGTAGAAAATTACGCGTCCCTTTCGTGCTAACCACCATTTGCAACATTTTGCGGTTGTGTTTTGTAGCGTTGGGCCGATTTCTTGTTCACATCGTTGTTGTTGTGAAAAAGACACATCTGTCTCGGAGGAATTTCGAATTCATCTCGGAAATGATTCCTATTAGACAGATCGCAAAGTGCATCTTTTGAGCCTTACATTGAAGAATTCGTACTAAGTGCAAGATTTGAGAATTTGTTATTCTTTTGAAAAAATATAACGGTAATTAGTGTTTTTCGCTCCTACTGTCCTCTAATAAAAATGAGTAATATAACTTGATTGCTAAATATAATGGCCACAGTGGGCACCAACATTACGGTGTTAATATATTGGTGTTCAGTGAGAATTATTTTTCAAATAACTTGTACGTGCAATAAAAATCCATGATGAATTCGTTTTCCCTTCAAAAGGACGTACGAGTTGGATCTCATTACATTTTTTATGTTCTTTTCACGTCTTCAAGAAACCTCTAAATGAGTGACGAACACTATTTTCCATACTTCATACCGTTTGACGTTCTCGCCCGCCAGCCCCCTTGTTGAAGAAAACATCAACTGTTTACAATCGGCAAAAGTAAATGGCGCATTCAAGCGTAGTGACTCTTCCGCATCTGTCACACAGCGGGAGGGCGATATATTTTAATTCAAAACAAAAGCAAAACTCAAAACAAACATCCCCCACAAGTGCGGGTTGAAGCGTGTTGCGGGACGTAAGGGGTTGTGGTAGGTGGAAAGAGGGATGGCAGAGGATGCATTTCTTCCATTCCCTGACGTCTCTTTGGCAGCAGGCACGCTGTGATGGGGGTGAACTATCGACAATATAAAGTCCGCATGTACAGAAATGCATATGTATGTAGTACACAAGCAACTGCACTTCGAGCACAGCGCAGCACTGCAATGTGACCGGTATGTGTACGCTACGAGCGATTAGGGAAGTTTTGTCATTGTCAACGAGAGCAAAATTTTTCTATCTTTTTCTTCGCATCCAGCCTCGCATCTAACCTTGTGCCGAGAAGAGAATCATGTCTGTACCACAGCCGTACGTTAATCCGTTTATTAGCCACATGGCAGGTGACAGCTCGGAGGAGTATATATTTGATGATTAATAAAACTTTCCTTCCCCCTTGAACGGTATTTCTACCCAGCACTTAGATTTTTTTGTTGTTGTCCTAGAAGATCGTGGGAGAGGATTTTCCATCACATGATTTTCATATTTTGTTGAAGAGCGAAGGTTATAACAATCAATTTAGCTACGGGGACGCTTGTCTTACATGAACAATTTTACTTATGATGGATCTATAGAAGAAAATATATATTTAAAAATATTCAGATTCAGATCCGTTCATAGGCAAATTTACGCCTTTCGGGGTCCCACTTTATTCACCAATAGTTGGATACGGATATGGTCAGTCCTGCGTACGGAGGTTTGAGGAATTGAGGAATGGGAGGCCTAGACCTCTTGTGGTTGTTGTGCCGATTAAGAACAAGAAGATGGTTCGTAATAGTTCCAATGCTATTTTATTTGTATCTTTGTTTATATCAATACCTGTAGCAATTTCGTCTTTCGCTTTTGGGTATTAAAGGGACTTTTATGTGTTTACATATTTTTTTTAATAAAAAAATCCTTTCTTCAAAAATCATCACCAATTAAAACTTATCGCTACTGCTAGTTAAGGTATCTGTTTGATGTTGACGACTTAACAATTCTATTGTATTAACCAGCACCAACCAATTCGCCGCGAACAGGTCAAATAGAAAATAATCCCGAAGCTGCTGATGGTAAAAGTTATTACACAGATCAATTCGGTTTTATAGTAATATCCTGTTCGTGTTGCAAACTTTTATGACGGTTATGACTAAAAAAATTGAACATGAAACCAGTGAGACAAAATTTTATCAAAACCATTACTTTATACAAGTAATATTGAATGTTATTACTGAAATCAAATATTATTCTCTGGCGTTTTAGATCCACCGATACTTTATGCAATGTCGTGACATATCTCATTTGTGAATTACAGATGTGCTTAATACATTACAACTAATTTGGGTATTTCTATCGGATAGCATATGTTTGTCGAGCGAAATCATGGTTAGTTTTCAGTCGAAGAAGCGTTATTTGTGGTAAGCATTACTTCTATAAACAGGTATGAAGAAACGTTCGGCTAAGGCCGTACGGTCTGTAGGGTCAAACCATCAGTGAAGAAGGGTATCGAACGGAGCAATTTGATTTATGCGATCATTTAGGATAAAACTGCCAAAATTGCGCACCATCACCAACTAGCTAAATCAATAGTTTTCCTTCATAATCATGTGTAAAACAGTTGACGAAAATAGTGAATGGGACAGCACAACCTGGCTAGGGTAGACACACTGGGGCACTGGTGAAAGACAAGGAGACTTAACGCGTTTGTACGTTTGTTATCTGCTATTATCGCACTACTAATAGAGGGATGCAGAATATTCAAGATCCATCCGGCCTGTAAAGAGTGGAAGAATATTGGAGTTTGAGGATAAAAGTGACAGGAGCGCATTGCAAACTCTTTATTAGTACGTGATTGTATTTCGGGATCTTTTCTTATTTGTTCCAGTAAAGTATAATGAACGATCACACTACTGTATACTTACGAATTTATTAATAGAAGATAGGACATTAATGAATGCATTAAAAGTTGTGAAATTGTTCTTCGTCCGCTGTATACTCCAGTTTTGGTAGCATTTTTTATCAATGAAGATTGCCTTTATTGGAATACGGGTCACTCTAGTCGAAGAATTCACAAATTTGTCTATATTAGAACTTGAACTCAAAAGATGTGGGTTTTGTTCTGAATTTGGATATTTGGAGAAAGTTTAAGTGTATGATGGGTAGTGTATTAAAATTCAGCAATATAGTTTTTTATTATGTACATGGCTATATATATGACTGCTGATGATGTTTTGAACAAATAAAATGGAAAATTACTATTTCATCCATAATTTAATTGTGCAAACTATGTTTATTTTCCGGAAGATTATCTAAGATATCTGTAATCATCATGAAATGAAATATTAGCACAGTGGAAAGATGTCGTCTTATAAGAATACCAATCTTAATTCATCTTTAAGAGAGAGAGCTTTGATTAATTTTAACATCTTTTTTAAATTTTACTTTTTGGATTTTTTGTATGATTGTACCTCGTGTGCGCTGAAGTGAATGAAAATAGTTTTAAAATTACATAATTCTATTAAAAACACACACACTGATAAATTGTTGAACTATGCATGAGCTATTTGCAGTGTACCTTAGCAATGTCTTAGTAGTTTTCTGAATTAGGAGGCACAAATCGATTCGATTACATTCACAAACATTTACACATGATTTGATTTAAAAAAAATGTTTTGTTTATCTAACCTGACATGACTTTGCTGGCTTCGGCATGTTGATCGTTTCTTTCTCAACGATATGCTGCTATCGTTGTCATTCCTTACACTAGCTTTTTCCGATAAGCTATCCGAGCTGGACCACTAGACAGCTGGCCCAAGCGGTGGCAGCGGTGGTCATGCACGACGAGCGATGTGGCAAGATTGGAAAGGTTAGTTTACATTCTGTTTGCATCGAGAATTTTTTCCCACCCCCCGACAGTGTGCTTATCTTCCACTGTTTGCCACGGCACGGCTCAGTGGTTCCACCGGCTCGAGTCAGCTGATTGCTAGAATCGTCTAGATAGAAGTACTCGACCAGCTGTGGAAGGCGGAATTCTCCGAACAAACATCTGATGACCGTCTTGGTGCTCAACGAGATGGACATTCCAGACATAGCGCAAATCTGAAACATACACTCGCTGCCGTGTAAGTAGCCTGGAAGGCTTGGTGTCTGTCTCTAGAGGACTCCCGTGCTGCCGTACGTTTCCTGGCGTGCTCAAAGATGGAGACAGACGAGATAGTTTCAGTGCGTTGCCGTGATGGCAGCTGTTTGTTCAGGTGGTTTTGACTTTGCGCACCGGTGGCATCTGTAGTCTCCAGGGCACCATCATGACTATTGTTGGCTTTTCTCAAACTTTTTGCACAGCTCTGTTCATAATTGCACCTTGGATTCTATTAAAAAGCGAGCAATATCATATCAGGTGGAACGTATTGAGGAAATATGTATATTGAAATTAAAAGGGTCATGATCAAACAACCGAAAGCGTCAAGTGTCAAGATTATGGATCGCTACTTTCCTGGGAGCTTCTTTGTGGATTTTATATTTGCTATATAACTTCTAATTTCCCTGCACCAGTGATTTTTTCATACGGCAGACATAGTAAACTTTTCTTTTGGTTTGTTTTTGTAGGTGCTTAATAAATGACAAAATGTTTAAAATTTCAGTTATTTAATATTTATCTAGAATTCAGTCTGAATTACTATTGTTTTTATTGAATATTTGTGCTGTAATTTCATGGTTAGCCCAACAATCCTAATTTACGATGATGATGAAATATAAATGGACATCGGCTCGTTCTTTTATCGATTGTACAGCCATAGCAGCGAAAATCAATCAACAATAATTTATTTAGCACCGCGTGACATTATGACGGTGCAGCCTACGGTACAGGAACGCATCACATCCAGTTCCGCAGTGCCATTCATCCGAGCAACTATTACTGCCAACCAGACCCCTCCGATGTTTCCGGTACAAGAACTTCGCCGGTTCGTACACGTTCTTCTGCACGTTTTCCATTCTGCGAGGCCGCAAATTTGTTGCCATTACAAAATTAAGTATCATTTCGGGCTTTTACAGTCCCGGGCCAGTGCGGTACTCGTACGATGAGCTAGTTTCGTGCGGTTACCAACTGGATTTTCCTACCGCGAACGTGTGCGGTCCACGTAGGGCCTGGAGAAGCGAAATTGAATGTCCCAGTTTTTTCCCATCCATCCAGCAGAGGTTGTCCATGGATCTGCATTTCTTCACCTGTAAAACACCTGGCGGCCAGTGTCCGGGTCGGTGGTTTCTAGTAAAATCAAATTAAGACCAAAATGTTGTCCCCTGCTGGTTCTGTCGTGTCGTCGATTAGGTGACGCTCTGGGGGCAGAGCGGTGTTGCGTGCTCGGAAAGGACACGGTCCGTGGCCAGCGTGCAGTTTGCAGCGTGTTTGCGAATGATGCGTGGTAACAACTGCACGATTGCTCGTGGTCATTCAACCGACCGGCACTGTCTAATGCCGGACGGCTAGCAAAGGGGCATGGCGCTGTTTTATTTGTTCGTTTTGATCGTGCCGTTTCGTTTTCTTCTCGTGCCTGTATTCGCCTATTTCTTCCTCCTTCGCAAACGCAACCCGGACGTCCGGACGGCGATGGACACACGCGTTGGCCGGCCCGAGGAACTGCAGTGATTCATAATGCTGCGGTTCATTGCAGCGATTATCATGCCGCTTGCTCGCGGTGGCCGAGTCTCAGATTTATGCCCAATGCAAACCCAACAACGCAACACATTGCGACGCTGAGTGGAAAATTGGTGTACGATTTGTTTTTGGCCGCTGCCCGTTTTGCTGATTTTTATTGCCGTGTGTTTTATTGCACCCAAGCCAGTTGTTGTTTTTGGTTGGTCGGCCGGTTGCTTGTTGTGCTTGTTGTGTTGGGTTGCAACTTTATCGCGCAAGAATGTTGTTGACAAGCAGAGCTTGAGCCATATAAAGTTTTGATCTTTAGAATGTCAATTTTGTCGGGAGGTAGTAACGATTGGGGAAACCAGCTTAGAAAGGAAACACATGTATGTTTTGAAGGCATTTTAATTGACCAGTTTTAGATTATAATCCAAAGAGCAATGTCTTGTTAATTGTTTGCTGGATTTTAATGATTGGACAAAGCAGCTGCAGATTGAGCTAAGCAGTGAGATTCCAAGATAAATCATAGCTGTATAATGTGTGTAATATAGTAAAGATTAATAATATAAGAAATTATTCGTGTAATTTTCGAAAAATTGGGTTTTTTATCAGCCTTATCGTCACTAGTCTTGCTTTGCTCTCTCGTTGCTGGATAGTGCCAAATCTTCAACAAATCTCGGTAATTCCGTGTCGTTCTAATGATGTGAGGGTTATTTAATCGCTATCTTACACAGTCTACGTTTCAAAACTTAACCAAAAACACCATGCATACAGGATGGTTAGGAGTATAAATATTTTTGAATGAAAATTAACTTCATACTACTGTTTCGAAATTCCTTCCAGTTAGAGTTCCCAACATTATCTACTCGGACCAATCAACCAGGCGTATGTAAATGAAAATTTATGGATTGTTTTCAAATTGGTAATGAATCTAAATTCGTTATCAATTTTATGGCCATGTTACGGGGCGACCCTACCAGACATTAGCTTCCTCGCTAACAGGGCGCAAGTGGTTATTGTCCTATGGCATGAGTTTAATCACAGAAAAAGCGCAGCCAACGACGCACAATGGGTCCATAACTCATCGTTAATCGTAAACTAATTGTTTTATGCCGCTAATCTTAATCACAATCTTATTAAGTAATCACATTATGGTAGTTATTTTCATTACGAGTGTGAACAAAAGATTCCTGCTTTCAGGACTGTTTGGATTGTTTCTTTCAACGAAAAAAGAGTTTTCCAAAACTATTTGTCCATAGGTATGAAATAACCAGCTACTGAATTCAACTATCAATTAGATAGTAATTCTTTCCATATTCTTACAAACGCAACTACGCAGATCGTTTCTATTATCTGCAAAAAAAGTGCATCACGTGACCGAGACTAGAATGGGACGGGTGCCACGGGCTAGCTGATAAATCAGCATTCTGTTGGTAGCTTCGTGATTATTCTGTATCTGGCATTCTAACGATTGCTTAAACTTCGTTCCCTTCGATATGTGCAAAATGCGAAGAACCTGCAAAGTTTTTTTTCATGGTGAACGCACCGAGGCATGTTCCGAGGGCGGCTGTCAGCAAAGATCAGAGTGGGTCGACATCGTCTTCGTTGCAACTTATCGCGATTCGTTCAGCCTACTTGTCAGGAGGTTTCCCGTTTGCGCGCTTCCGAAAGTGCCGCCAGAGATGAGCGATGCCACTCGTTCCGAGCTTCCACACCCTTCCGGCTGGCTGGTAGGGAGCCTTATCGGCGTGTGTAGGTCTCGGCTCGAATTACATTGCAATCTAGTAGCGGACCGGGTGCAATTGCGTTGCCGATGCACTGGCAAGCGATAGCGAACCGATCTTGTTTGCAAACGCTGCCGACGATGATCGCGTGCTTCAACAGCATCGGCTGTTTGATTCTTTCTGCTTTATTTATTTACTTGTTTGTTTGTGATTGTTTGCCTTCCACACTGTGGTTCGATGGTGGAAGATCATTTTTGTAGCAGTACGCACTATGTCTGTGCCGGGGCTGGGAAACAATTTATGCAAGATTCGGAAGTTGAGAGATGAGACGGTACCGCTGGAACACTGATTGACTGGTTTGTGCACGGACGATCGGTGATTAATGTCAAAGCGCAAGGGTGCATCACGGCGTGACACAAGTGAAATAAGTCGCACTTCCATAATTAATGAGAATGATAAAAGGAAGCGTAGTACGCCTTACAACGAAGCTCTAAGCATACTTCAAGAATCTTAGATTAAGAAGAGTAAATATATTAGCATAACAAAAAATAAAAAAATATGCATTTAACGATCTGTTATATTTGACAAATCTTTTGTAGTGCTAAAATAAATGATTACGCTAGAGAGACTTTATTTTAAATACGATTCTGATTGCTATATTGCGGCCAAACAGGTGAAGTACATAGAATTCATACGAATTTAATGAATTGTATAAGAACAGAAGAACATGTTTATCACAATCTAGGCACGAGTTACGAGTATAGCTAGCTTTTCATAGAGAGTGGAAATAATAATTATCATTCGGAAATAGTTCTTTTCTACTTCCAGGAAGATTCTAATATGGATATTAAAATTTTGTCTAACTATGCAAAAATCGTACCACTTATCTCTAGGAAACCATTGCATCACTTACGATGATGAAACGAGCGAGATGTTGTGTCACAGGGATGAACATATTTTTAATATTCGTGAAATGATTAGTATGAGCGACAAGTGACCGCTCAGCGCAAAGCATACATGAGCTACACTCTAAAACCACGATACTGTTACAGTATGGCACACTGTTAGTTGAGACCCTTCGTAGAACTATTTAATTGCAATTTTATTCCAAAGTTTTTGAAGAACGAGCGCGCACGTAGCGTTTGAATGAAACGTAACGCCATCGCGAATGGGATGTGAACCGTTCTAGCGAGAAACGACCCGGGATGTACTGGGAAAATGCTTCGCAGCAGCTGTGCCCCGACAGTGGGAAAGATCGATCCTGCAACACGGTGGCATGGCGGTATGTTGCCCCTGTCCGGGTTGGAAGCTTTGATGTTTGCTAATGAAAGTGAATTAATTCCGAGGCTTGACAGTGTACGGGTTGCAGCACAGACTCTTCATCGAGTTCTCGTGCCGTATTTCGTACCTAGGCGTGTATTTTTTCATCGTATCCGTGTTAGTGCGGATGGATGTGGATCGAGTACGAGTGGAGTATCACCGGTACTTAACCGACATAATTGAATTCCTTTTTCTTCTGTTTGTTGATGCACATGGAGCAAATTGGTAGAGTTATGTCCATTCGCATAGCTATGGAACAGATCTGCTCTCCGATGCATCGCATCATGTTCAGGTTGCTGAAGATCTGTGTGCCGATTTGTTTATTTTAGCGGAATTTAGAATGTTTGCATATTAATTCATCTAGTGGGCATCTTTCTTGTTCTTGGAAATTGACATAAGTTAAGGTATTTCTTATTAACAAAGAATGGCTTTATGTGTTTTACACACAATTGAAGTTGAAATTCTTCAAACACGAACAATAGCTAAGTAAAACGTCTAAAGAGTCTGCGTAACCATCTATTTTGCTATAAATCGAAGAAAATATGTTAACATTTTATCTA
Organism: Anopheles marshallii; assembly: GCF_943734725.1. NCBI lineage: Eukaryota > Metazoa > Arthropoda > Insecta > Diptera > Culicidae > Anopheles > Anopheles marshallii. Next base: position 44,909,224 of record NC_071327.1, read on the forward strand.
TTACAGATGACTAAAACGTATTGATTCACTTTCTAAAGGTACTCGGTAAGGAACGAACACGGGATTGGCCCGGAAGGATGAATATTGCGCCACATTGTGATATTCATTGCGTGTTGGGCATGTTGAAATCAGCATAAAACTGTTGCCCGGACACGACGATTGCCCGGAGTAGAATTATGTCAATTTTTCACGGTACCAGCAACGACGTCACGTACGCTAGGGCTCAGGTGAAGGATAGAAGATACGCATCGGGTTATGAGTGTACAATTTTTGCAGTTTCGGTTTTCCCCCTACACGTTACGCTTCGCCATTTCCACCCAACATTCCCAATAGGCTCATGTTATGTTTTGATTGCGTTTCGGTGAAACTAATTCGTACCTGTGTAAGTGTTACGGAAAGTGTGGACCCTTGCCGGGTGCGATCGCACCGAGACGCGTTTGGTAAAGCGCATCAGTCAGCAGTGACTAACAGAATACTGCGCACTTACCACCGACAACAACATTGCACGACAAAGTTGCAGCCAGGGTAGACGATGCATACGTGTGTGCCGGGATCATGACTCAATGGCATGGGTTGAGCATGAATTTGTGGATGGCAGACATGCCAAATCGTGTGCCATGTCTTCCAACTGATTGGTTGGAAAGGGAAACGAAATGACTCCATCATCACTAAAATAACTGACCTTAATAATATATATTTCAAGTTTTCTGGGCGATTAAAAAGTGCTCATGTTGGCGCAAAACAATTTGCCATTCTCCGTTACGACTAGGCCCCCTCAGTCAACCCAAACAGAAGGAGCGGTCATTGAATTGTTAGAGTGCTCCATACTAGAGTGTCAGATTTATTGGATTAGTAGTACAAGGAGCGAGATGTTGGCTTGATACGGAAACCCTTCAAAACACAGGTGACGAAAGAAATAAACGCAAATAAGCAACCTTTCTGCAGTAATCAAGTATCGGTCATCTCGTGCTAGACCGTAACCGCATCCAATTCGAATTATAAAGAGCAAAAATCAAACTATCTATCGCTCGAAACATGCTGATATTGTGGAATTAAGAGAAAACCTTTTCTTGACGCGGCCAGGCTGTAGCACTTTCTAGCTTTTAGATTACGTTCAGCAAAGAATGTGAGTATTACTCGTGTGCAATAGATTTTAAGTAACATTGAGCGATAAGATGCAGTAAAGGTATGTAAAATACCGTGTAATATATTGAAACTATCTTTATACATTTAAATTTGAAATATTTGGGATTCGTCGAATTATAAATACAGGTCCTAGAAATACGTTACCATAGCGGAGCACTATAATCCGGAAAAAAATCTCGCGTATCTCGAATGTCTGTAACGTTGAATGAAAGCGAATCGCGAAGAAAAATTGTTTATACCGAAAAGTTATATAGTTGACTTCCTTCTCAGCACTAGATTTATTTAGCAAATCAAGCGACTTTTGGAAGGAATACATAAATTAAAGTTAATAGTAATTTATGGAATTTGGAAAAAATATAAATGTGTAAATAAAATTTTCATTCTAGATAGCAATAATGGAATAATATTTATATTTAAGGAAAACTTGCAACATTATTAGTAGTTTTGACTTAGCATTCATAAAAAAGTAGTTCATTCGCGATGTTACGGAACCGCATATAGCACGGTTTGGTAATAGATTTAATATAATTCTTTCACCATTTTTTATTGTTCTTCAAACATTTTGCGTTTTGGTTCATGACCACAGCGCACTTTTGACATTTTCGAACTTTTTTGTTTCTTTTTAATATTTTCTGTTGACCCAATATGCAACTGTAGGCCAAAGGATATGGTATTTTTATGGACTATGGACCCAGGGTTTTTTGTTTGCTTGCTTTCTGGCTTGAATAAACCAGTTTTGAAGATGAAACCTTACTGCAACCTGTACTTGACGGAGGAAGTACCTGTCTGATGTTCTATCCAGCTCATAAGTTGCAAGCGAATTGCCACGGAAAAAACGATGCAAATGAATCATGCACACATCGCTGGACGGTATTTACCCACACCCCGGGTCACTCGTAGTATCATGGGAAAATGTTTAAAATGTAATTTTCATACGCATTTCCATTGCCGGGTAAAGCGGCTATTGTAATTTCCCTTCCAATCCTGCAAGCATGACTAGGGTAATTGGCCGTGATGCATTTTTCCACCTTGATCAAACCGATGGCTCACCGGAATGGTATTTTCACCGAGGCCGATTCATTCCTAGCCGGCATTTCCGCACGCCTTCACGCATGCAGCATGCGGGAAAATGATGCAAAATTGACAAGAGAGGGAGAAAAAAGCAAACAAAAAACAATCGCAAAGCAAAAACTGAGCGTACAGGGCTTTTCCAGGCCGTTGGGTTTTATGGGTGTGTTAGTGTTTTTGGTTTAAGTGCGCGTACGCACGAATTTCATTCGCTCGTTGCGCACGCCTTATCGCGAGTGGATTGAAAAAATGGGTCAGACACAGTGGCCCCAGTATCGGAAGGTGGTGCAATAAGGATTGCGCATCAGTCATCGCTGTGTGTAAGTTAGCACCATTATGCCGTCGAAAGGCCAAAGGCCACACTCCAGCTGCTCCATGCTAAAGAGAGAAGGAGAGCTTTCCGTTCTAAGACAAGAAGGAAGTATGTGCACTGTGCCATTCTAGAGCACATTGCGTCAATTCAGCTGGAAGCGAACAGTAATGCAACAACATTTTTGACGTAATGCAATTATGTTATGCAACACTGCATTTTAAATTCATAGTTCGTAATCTTTCAAATCGATCAAATTTACTATATAATTTGCTATAACTAGATGTTCTGCATTAAACTTTCATACAGCATTTAAAATGCTCTGAGCGGCATGGGATAGATTGATATATAGAGAGATAGACCATGAATTGTGCTACAGGATCTACTCATCGTGATAATGGTCGATGCAATTGCAATTGTTATTTGTTTACACTGCTAATTTACGGCTGTTATGGTAGACTTTGGCTGCGGGTCGGGATTTCTAACGAGGAAGTCGCTGCGATGCATTGTTATCAAACACGCGCGATTTTATTGTCTTTTAATGAGCCTTCTGATCGACATATCGATACGGTTCGAAAACGGTGTCAAAACCTTGACCGATGGTCGATAGGCGATGATAGGCTTCGGGGCACGGCTAATCAGATCCATCGTGTGGTCGTTTTGGTTTTGGTTTCGCTATCCGTTTTAAAATCATACCATAATCGCAAACGTACTTGGTGGACAAATTGCGGAAGGAGTGAAATACATTAACAGTCTTGATAATCTACGTCAAACAAATGTCATTGGGAGTACGAGTTAATTCCTGTCAATCAAATGATATGGAAAGAAAATAATTATTTTTTTTTCATTTTGCTTACCTTGTCAAATTATCAATTATTGTTTAGATGCGGTTAGATGCAGTAATTATGTCATGGAAATGTCAAAATGATTAATAATATTGTTGAATGATAATTTAAACAATTAATTACGCTTCAGAAATATTATTGACAACAATACCAAACTATACATTGAATATGAAATTATTGTTTTCCAATCTACCTTTTTGGATCGAATAACAGACACTTAAGGCATCTTTTGCACATAATATTGTGCAGTAAATGCTAATTTTATTGGTCACACCTCAGCATATTCTGGTTTGATAGAGTAAAAATTTCTTATTTGTGAAACAAGATGAATGAAAGATTAAATGAGATTTTCTAAGAAAATAACTCGAAATGTTTGAGACTATCATGAAATTGCATTATTCAGATCCGAAGTAGAGACACTTTTGACGATATGTTTCATATTACGGATGCTTTATTTACGTTTTGGACAACATCGAAACTTCATCAATAGGGTCACAAATCACACGCTTTCCGAGCTAAAAGTATAATTATACAGTTTTAACTTATCTCCGTACAAATGGATATAAAGAGCAAATAATGTTTAGCAAATAATGCAAAACCCATCACGGTGACATTTCTACGCCTACTATTGTGGTTTTCTTCTATTATCATGTATGAAATTACAATTTACTTCAGTTGTGCAGTTGCAGTTGTGGTGTGTAAATGAAAAATAATGTAGCTGTAGGTCAGAATAAAGAGAATTAATGATGAATCAACACTAGAGTCGGTTTAAAGCAAAACGACTAAGAATGCTTCTTCTTCTTCTTCATCGGCCCGCCTATACTTCAAAGTCAGTCCTGCGTACGGAGCATCGGACCGGATGGGATTTTGGACCGGTCCTGTCGGGTGAAGATCTGCCCCGCGACCAATACACCAGGGCCTTTCCGATAGCTAAGAATTCTACCGGTGGTGAATTGGGCGGCAGCCACAGATGGAAAATATTTATTTACTCCAAAATTAGGGCCTAAAATATGTCACTAACTTTGTTAATTGATTCCAGTATTTCATCGCAATCATGTAAAATTAACAAAACAGTGTGATTATAGTTTATTATAGTTTATATTATAGTTTATATTCAGCTAAAATGTGAATAATGTCTGGATGTAGAAGCTATCCGTAGTTCGATCCAGAACGGTAATTATATATGGATCATAAAAAAGTATTATTAATAGCAATCGTCTCGAACTTCAGCCGTAACATCTAAATACAACGGCCGCACTTCGGTGACATTGAACATTCCAACTACTGGTGACATGACACGGGACCTGCCGGAACAGGCAATAAATGCATCGTGCACGTTGAATGATTGATGAGTAAGCTCACTCTAACGCGAAGCAGACGACAGTTGGTTGCAAAAAACAATACGAAAAAACAGATGTACGAATTTTAAGATGATAATCTTGCCCGGGTACCAACGTGTGCAATGCTGATGAATGCTGATGAAAACCCACGAAGCTCAATCTAATAAAACGGCCGGTGTCTGGTTTGTTGGATCACATTTAATTCCTCCACCCACCTTACAACACGCCGTTCTGGCCAGCATCATGTTGATGGATGGCAAATTGCACATTTTAACTGGTTAATGTTTTTCTCGGAAGGCTCGCTGTTATCAAAACTGATCAGACACCCGGTGAAATGTGCTGGAATTGGGACTGACGCGATCATGAAGCAAACTTATCTTGGGATGTGAAGGGAAATTTCCCCAGATGGCACAACGATAACACCAAATCGTCAGCAGGAAAGATCGGTTGATGGAATAATTACTGCTTACTCAGCGGCAAATTTCCATATACTTTCAATTACACACAATAACAGCGGTGTATTTTGAATGCTTAGCTATGTGTTTCTATTCATTAAGAACGGCCAGACCGTACTGATTCATTCTATTTGAATATAAATCTAAGGTAAAATTCACATTGGTTTGGAGACATTTCCTTCTACGAATAGTGAAAGGGCACCTTATCACCGGGGTAATCGGCCGAATGTTCCAGCTACTCTGCCAATAATGAAAAATGTAGTGAAATTTCGATCAGAAATGAAACCATCTCGTTAAAAACTTAACGTGATGAATCTCAGGGGGAGGAGTAACTCTGCTGCAGAAAGTGGAGGTCGTTCTTTAAGAAAATTCGGTTGGTTTTTGGATACTATCTGTACTATGTCTAATCTGTTTTAATTACACTTTTAAAATTGCTGACATTTGGAAGAAGCATTTTAAATAAAGTCTTAACGTGAATGGCCTGATAGAAAAACAATTATGTAATATGTAATATGTAATATGTAATATGTAATATGTAATATGTAATATGTAATATGTAATATGTAATATGTAATATGTATATGTAATATGTAATAAAGAGAAGATCATTGATGTTAACAATAGTGATTCTGTGAATGGTTTGACGATCAATCAAAGACACGTACGCACGTAGTGCAAAGAATAAACAAAAAACAACAAATTTTCCAAGAATCCTTCGTCTTAATTAAGTACTATTTTGTAACTGGTATATGCAGCATAATATAATACAAGTTTATAAAACTAGTGAATGAACATATTGTCTCGTTTGATATACCCACTAAGAAACACACTAACAATTTGTTCTGTCAGACACTGCTGTTTAGATCGTACCCGATTCGATGCATTGTAGTGTCCTATTTTGAACGGGTAAATACATTTCACAGCATATCGGCTAACGTGCCACCATATCGAATGTTGACTGACCGTACAAGAGTTTTGTTTGTCGCTTTGAACCTTTGTGGGTAGTAAACGAAAGAGAATGAGACATGCACAGGGAAAAGAAAACCCCAGACAGAAAATCAGTGTTCAATTTGGGAGCATTAAAGAAATGTGTCCTCATTTGCTCATGTGTGCTACTAGTCATGCTGTTACGCATTCCAATTGCTTCCCATTCGATCGGGTATACCGGGACTGACCATGTCAACGGATGCTGTTTCCAGCTTCGCTTCCAACCTTTTTTAACACTCTTTATTGAACTAGGTACGACAGCAGTTTTAATAAAATTAATTACGCTTAAATAAATGATTGGGTACCACTTGCATTTTACTTTCGTTTAATTTGTTCGTTAGTTTGGCAAAAAAAGCATTGTAATGGAGTTCTTTGAATGCATATCTCTACCACACTTGCAGGTGTAACCAGTACACGTGCTACCGTGCACACATTTTTTGTAAGAATGATTAAGTATCAGATTTTTTCGCTCCCGAAAGCTTCTCAGGGGTGCTGTCTGGGTTTCGGGGCTGAGCATGCATAATTTCTGTTTTCAGTTCGCGGCTCTTTTAACGATTCTTTTCCATTTCTTCCATTACAGTGATTGACCAATTTAGTGTAGGCTTGTGAAATTTGTGTGTTAGCATGTTCAATGGAGATGGTTCTGTAAGTTTATTTACTCGTGAGGTTGTCTTTTTCCTCTCGCGACTTACAGAAAGTATCATGTGAGAAGAAACATATGAGAAATAGTGAAAAGAATATTACTGTTATAATGAAGCATAATAAAAACTTCCAGTTTTATTTTTCACCTCCGTCATACCAAACATCATTTGTTACACTATTACGAATCAATCTATGCCAACCATTCCTAAAACTCGCTTTTTCCAACGCATCCAAGCAGCTGGATGGATGTTTCTCCCCCTTTCACCAGTTTCCTATGCTACGCTTACAGCTCAATATTTGAGACTCGTTCTCGGACACATCACGCACTGCCCCAGTTCTGATACGAAGCTTATCTACTTTCGCTCTTCTCGCAGAGGGTTCCGTTTGGTTTGGTGCTTCAATCGTGGCTCACGGTGATGGTAAGATGTTGCCTTCGACCAACGCTGTTCTTCCCATGTTACACCCTCTCCATCACATCGAATGGATGCGTCACGTTGGAACACGGTTCCCAGGCTCCATATGCCCAGAGCTCCATAATGATGCTGTGTCAATTAGCGAATTCAAAGAAAATGATTATCAAAACTAATAATTTGCATGCTCCTAGAAGCAGGGCCGGAATGAGCGGTAGAGTTGTATGGGTTTGGCCGCTGGCGATCTGTTTCATGCAAGTCTCGCCAGCCTCGCACGATGTCGTAGAAGACGCTGAGCCATACTGCCGGCGGTTTACCATTCTTAGGAGCGTATTGAAACGGAACACAAGATATGATGTTAGCATCAGTTGCTGTATGGTTAACATTTATTTGTTTTTGTTTTGTTTAATTTTTCTTCTTAATTGTGTAATAATGTTGCTCGGTTCATGAGAATCAAATTTTACAATTTTAATACTTAATAAACCTGACTTTTGTATTGTTCGTACTCCTGCGTGCAACATCCTTGAAAACGATTGAAAAATGAAACATAAAAACAAAATCACACGAGTTTGCTAATCGTTATTGGTTGCTTGCATGCTGTTCCAGTTCGGGAAAGTGGCATTGCCGGCTGGACAACAGTTCGGGTGCGCATCGCACAGTGCATAGCGACGGGAACGCACCGCACGCGCTTTGACCGTCCAACGCGTGGTCAAATGGATTGGCTACGACGCACGATCCAGGAACAGGCATTATCTATGCCTGTTGCTGCCCACTCGCGTACCACCCCGCACCGCAACCGTAACCGTTCGGGTGCTTCTGTCGCTTCATTATGCTGTTTTATCTTTGTTTTTCCTTTACTGCCACGGCGCCTTGCCCGTGTTGCGGCGATGTTGTGTTTTGCATGAGATAGCACTAACTGGCACATTCACACGTGGCCTTCGGGTGCGGGATAGAAGTATAAAACAAAAAAATTGGAACGGTCACTTCTACTGGGCTGGACCAAAGCGAATGGGTTGGCCGGCGGATGGCGTGCGTGATCGCGTGCTGAAGGCGGACGGGATTTTCCCGCACAATGTTGGCCATTTTCTGACGCACTGTTTCGGTGAGCTCTCCAGCTAATAGGTAGTTATTTCGCGTTACATCTGGAACATGATATCTGTCGTAACGGGTTTGCACATGGGACACAAGGTGGGCAAGGCATGCACAATTTTGTTATAGTTGTTAGTTTTGTTTTCAGCCACCGAAATAGGTTAAGGAGACGTAAATAAATGTATGATTCGTTTTAAAAACAATAAATGACAACAGTTTTCAAAGTACTTATTAGTATATGAATGATAATTTTATTAAAACTTTCCTTCCTTCGTTATAGACAGCCGCGGTCCATTCCAATCTCATTAGAACAGTAATAGTGATTCCCATTGTATAACAGATCCTCTCGTAGAAGTTTCCCTCCGAATTTTTAGCAAGATATCATACAACTAGTGCTGTGCTTAATGTATCTTTCTAACAGAGTTATTCATATGAATCTTTTGTGAGGAGTAATTGAAATCTAGGATTGATTTTCAAAAGATTCTTAAATCATGAATGCATCCTCAGAGATTCATGAATCGTCTTGATTCATAAATATTTTAGAAATCTTGAATCTTTGAAATAGTGTATCAGATTCTTTCATCAGATTCCAATTCATGAATGCGAAATTTTTCTCATTAAAATAGCAAGCTTTAATATTTTAATCCCTTTAATTTACCATTTTCCTTATTGATTCATTATCATATTTTTTATCTCTAAGAATTTGTCGCCGCTTTGTTGTCATATGTATGGAACAGTGCGTTGTATTGCGATCTTCATATATATCCTTGTAAAGAATTAAAAAAACTACATGACGTAGGGGAACCCGTTTCCATTCATAAAACTAAAGTCCGTGACCCATTTAAGATACAATCCGGGATGAACCAAAACGAGCGAGCTTAAAGGACAAATTTATGAAACACATTCGACGATTTATCGGCACACATGGAATGTTCGCTGGAATGGACCTATGCCGTTCGAGGGATGGACCATTTTCAGCGTATCGCAATTGTTTACCCACGCAGTGTTCTACCCTACGAAATAGCCCCAAATGACCCTATCTATCAAGCGGCTACACTCCATAGACATATTTAGCTCTTGGTTCGTATAGAGCTGAAGCCTTTGCGGGAGAGCAGGAAGTTTATCCCTCCAGAGGAAAGTTCGAAACGAATGCGTTAAGCCCGCCTGTGCATACGGTGCATGGGAGGAAAAACGGGTCACATCCTTCAGGATGTGAACGAGCACGTTACAAACGGGATTGAACGTTATCCCTTTTTGCTGTCGTGTGGTAGAAAAACCCTCGATTGTCACTTGCTTACGAATTAATCTTCTGTAGCTAACAGGTTTTTTTTTGCTTCTTTTAATTCAAGTTCCCGTAAACCGTTTGCATTCTTGTCCCACCCAGGACGAAGCTGATGATGTCAGCAGAAATCAATGACTCCTGTTTCTGAATGAGCAAAAGTGGGATATCAACCACACCACAATGTAACGGTGAAACCGGTGGCTTGGTTGGTGTCCCCACATCTGAATCCATTTGCACTCCTTCCTGCCCCCAGTGCCCGGATCCGAAGAGTGCTTTCCTTTTGGGTGCGGATATCTCGAGTTCAGAGTCAACAATTGAAGGAAAATGCAATATTTGCAATGCCATAACGGTAGGAATAATGGACTGCATTACCTGTTTTATTTTTTGTCGACCACAACCAAACGAATGCAAAGGTGTCCTTTCTTCCTTATCGACGACCACGATGAAGCGGTGAAATTTTAATTTTTCATCTGCTCTCTTCCAGCATCGTCATCGTTCTCTTCACTGCTGTAGGAAAGCTTTTTCCACGTCGTCGAACCCACATCCGATGCTTACGGATGCATTGTGAATGACACGCTCTGTGGTAGAGATTGGCGTATCGGTTCCACCAACTCACCTAGCCAACACAGGGACAAGCACAAGTAGGAAGGGAAGCTCATGTTGACATGCCGCGTAGACTTGAAGACGTTAAACAGATCATTTTTCTTTCCTGGCAAAAAGAAAAAAATCGGATGGCATTCTTTCTTACTCGTTTGAGTTTTCTAGCGCATTTAGTGTGTCTGTGTTTTAATGGACCACTTTATGTTCAGCAGCATTCACTTGCGTTCGATGTACAGGTTCGCTTGAATACGTTTTCCTTCTATTTTTTTTATCTTGCACCATATTACGGTGACGATTTATCTGATTTTTGTGTGTGTTTGATTTCTACCAAACCGAATGGGGAAGAAATTTGAAACCACTCAAAACCAGACACCAGGAACCGATGGTGTATATACATTTCTTGGTGTACGTGTGTGCGTCTTCATGAAAAGTCAAACAATAAAAATGCATTCATTGACGGTGAAGTTTTCATGGGTTGAATGATTTTTCACTTCATCACTCGACCGTTTGAAGAAATAAAATTCCACTTCACATTTTATCCATTGCCATTGCTGTGTCAACTCGAGTTGAATCAATGAAAGAAGAGCTTCAGCTGTGTTTAATGGTGTTGTCGTTGATCTTTCTTGAATGAAAAACATGCTCACAATAGTTTAGTTTGTTCAATATAATAGATTTATAATTCAAATCTTTTATGGTATGGTTGTGTTTTGCTGGAATAACAGAAAATATGTCTTCGTAGACATATGTAACGATACCATAAAAATAATTTATCGGCTGTTTTATGATATATTTATTCTTCTTACAATATCTGATTGGATATGACTTTTTTAAAATATTATTAGAATAGATAAAAAGAAAGAAGAAGAGGAATAATATATTACATAATGCAGGTTTCTTTAGCTAATTGATAAAAATAAATTCTTGTTGGTTGCTAACTATGAAAAAATAGATTGATGTACAATATTAATCATTAGCGATAATAATATTTTCAATGAATTGGACAAGGTTTTCCCTTCACATATTAGAAAATGTCAAATCAGAAAAATCTAATTGTGCATTTTTATTTGAGGAGAGATAAACACTCGAAGTTTGAAGGTAATGTCAACATCTATTATATTGTTTAGTAGGTGCTTTAGTGTATCATCATTCATGTTCGACATTTATGTCGTAGGTCTAAATAATTAAAATATTAAACAAGAACAATGATGTTCCTACAGACCTGCCATGAGAGCGCTGTTTAAAATCAGATGCAGCTCTAGCCAATTGAATTTTATGATATGGTTTTAAAATCTTTCACCGTAAGAAAAAGAAATATTTTAAACTAAGGCTTTACTAAAAGCCAAAATCTAAAATCAAGAAATCTCAATTATAGATCAAATGTCGAAAATTTAAAATTGGAAAATGATTTCTGTCTCTAAATTTCTCAATATTTTGACCATTGAAGGAAAAAAATGATTTTTTCATGGAAAAAGCGGCGTATTTCTGAAATAAATCAATTTAATAAAAACAAATCCCCAGTTTCAAAAAAAAAAAACATTAGACCAATACGGCAAAGAGCCGTCATAAAAAAATTAATAATAAAAATGTGAAGAAAACGTAATTAAAACATATCTGTTGGTTCACAGGTTTTCGAGCAATCATGGGTGGCAATTTTCAACACATCTTTCTCGTGCGTGTTCGTGTAGCGATTACTTTACTCAATTATTCGTTTACATTAGTATACATCGTTTTTTGTAGATGTATTTAACATATCACTTCACAATGTAATACATTTCATACGCAAAAATACTCTTGTGTAAAAGTTGTGCTAAAGTTTTTAAATGGATGTACGATATAATTTAAGAGTTGCGTCCAGTGGCGAATCTAACGCCTAGGGCCACGGAAAAAGCTGTTTAGTAGAAAAAGCACAACCCAACCCTTAGATAAGTTTTTTTTTTTAATTTCATCATGGTCACCCTCCGCCCCGGAAAACTATTTTTTTCAATTTGAGACCCCAGCTACCGTTCCGCCCAGGGCCTCCAAGGGGATTGGTCCGCCACTGGTTCCGTCAGTGAAAGAACACTTTATAGGTTAAAATTAATTGTTTGAATTATGTTTTGTAAAATTACACAAAAACTTTTTACAATTTCACAAATTTCGAATATCAGCATTTTAGCACTTAAACGATTTGATTTGAACGAACGACGAACACTGATTTAATATAGAAATAATTTGCGACACAAAAATAATAAACAAGCGCTACAATATTTTTGATCAACATTGGAAGAAAATAACCTAAAATTAAAAAAATTAATCACTGTTCTTCAAACATCACGAGATCTGCCGATGGCTAAGTCAAAATCATGTCCTACCCTTGCGTTTTGTGACAACTGTAGAAGAACTGCGAAGCGTCGTCTGATTTTTATTAAGATTTCGTACGGGATGTAGTGGGTTTAAAAAAAATATTTACGTCATTCATTCAGATTACCGAAACCATAAACTTTGAGTTGTTTTAACTGTTCAACTATCAAACAATATATTCAATTCCATCGAACATTCCAACCGTGGAGATTTCTTTAATTAGATAAATAAGCGCTAATTGGTACAAGGAGTGCAGTTACCATTGTAAACAGGTTTGCAAAGTTTCGATTATTTTTTAATAGTTTTCAATAACTGATACTGTTAATGTAGAATTAAAAAACTTGTCTTCTAAAAGGATATGTGTTATATGATTTAACTGTGGGTCGATCATGCGATAAACCTGAACCCTTTTCAGGTTTCATCAATAAATTTTTTCTGTTTTAAATACTTGTTTGTGTTAACTACACTTTTCTGTATGAACTACACTAACACCTTTGTTCTTTTTTACCCACTCCGATTAATCTCGATAGCAAAATACATTTTATATCCATCAAAACGCGTTGCTACGTTCGTCGAAACCCAATCCAGATGGCTGACTGGTATGTGACTTCCTCCATCCCATTCGTCACACATTCCAACCGAACAGAGACGTAACCGAGCCACCGAAAAAAAAAGGATCACTTTGCCACATCATCAATATCGTCATCATCATCATCGTCGCTTTCGTTGTCGTATTCCTGTTCTTCATCGCACGAATCGGTATCCAGCACCTTCTTCCAAGACGCAAAAGGAAACATCCAGCCGCAGCAACAGCATCCCATGCAACCGAACGCACACAGAAACCGTCCCTGAGCGCTTACAGTGTGCACTGTGTACATCGCGTCGTGGCCTGAGACGGGTATTAAACAGCCCCGTTTCGTACACCGGCGCGCTAGTGTTTGTGGGGGATGGTTTGCTTATGCTAGCGCCCTTTTATGCGCATCATGATCCAGAAGGTAGGGAAATGGATTCAATTCAACACACGGAGGAAACCCGGTAAGGATGGGGATCACCTCGAAGCGAGCAATCTTCTGTGTGTTTATGTAAATACCTGTGTACATAATAACATCGCTTTATGCTAACAGGCTCCGCTGGTGGATGGGATGGCTCGGTGTCGCTGTTTACGCTGATACGCCAGCAAAGGGGATGCGAAAGGGATTAATGCGCAAGGATACCCCGCAGTCTGGTTTGCCTTGTTTCCAACGCGCACCAGATCTCACTACCATCTTCGTCCGGACCTTTGCGTGGAACGGGGGTTTGCCTATCCTTTACCACCTGCCACAGCTCTTTTGCGCTTTTTGCGTAGTTGAATAAGGAATTGTGACGTGCAGGCAAGATGCAGGAAGCCAGGTGCTGTCTGTATCGTCTGTTGCACAAGTGCTGTTTGTCGTCGTAGTGGTGCTTTCGCGTTGATGGCTGCGAAACACAGCAAAAGGATGCTGGAATCGACCACCACACAGGTGAAGGTAGTTGAAAGTGTTGGTGTGCTGGTTGTCGTGACACTGGGAGAGGGAAGGTTTGGAGGGTGCAGAACCAAGCACCATGTCTGGGTGTTGTGTCGAGTTGAGATTGATTGTTGCTTCATTATGATACTTACCCTTGCAGACAAGAAAAGAAAGAGCAAAATACCAGAGGAACGGTCAGGAATTTTGTTATGAAATTGAATTTGATGGATGATTGCTGTTTAACCATTCCAATGTTAATATATGCTATTTTAGGAAGTGGAGAAGATTTAAATGTATGTTAATTGATTTGTAGCATTTTAACCGAATCAATTATTAGTGAATATGTTTATTTTTTATATGATTTTTTTTTAATATTTTACTTTTTTAGTTTTTAGAAATTTTATTCAAATTTTTATGTACATGTTTCAAACGATCATTCATAAAAATGAAGTAACTTAATTTTTTTGAACCTCCTTTTTCACTTTAATTGTCTCTCTTCCCTTTTTCACTTTTAGCCATTTTAAATACATGCTTTAGTATCTAAACTTTGATTATTTTGCTACAATGTTCTAAATCGAAGATTTTGCGGACGAAATAATGCGCATTTCGTCGTTCATCGGTGTTGGAGCACATGGTTTGCCCTGCAACATGTTTGGCATGGGCACAGACTTAACGTAACGTGGAAAGATGAACAGAAAAAACGAAGAAAGCCTGCGTATACGTTTACCCGAAGGCAGCAAAGCAAAATAGCGGAAACTTGAGCCCCCGCAGAGCCACACGAACCTATTCAAACTGGAAGCGAATGATGCATAAACGGTTGAAACATAAAAGAAGAACCAATAGTCTACCAATACCAAGACGTAAATCATATGTTTTTGTGTTTTTATTTGTACCTTCATCGCGACTCTCACACACAGCTGTGACAGAAGAGCAGAGGCCGAGAGACAGAAACGGTTGCGAGCATGTGAAATTATGCTACCATCGAACGTGATCTGCTCTCGAGATGACAGCGAAAGAGGAAATCGGAACCGTTCTGCACTGTGGTACAGGTTAGTGTGCGGAATTATGCTTCGTACGGAGGCGAACATAACATTCTTCCACCCCGATTTGAGCTGCGATCGAAACTAACACACTTAAATAGATCGTTTACTACCACAGTGAAAGTGGAAAGATGCACAAAGGCATGAGTTAGGGTGCGGAAGGGTAGGCAACATGTTTATGCTAACCGTGGGATGCATAATAAGGTGATCAGTGGTGTGTGTTATGTTTATTTCGCACACATACGGATGATGTAGTATTGTAATCGAACTTGATGTTACCTTTTGATTCGAGAAAATTGCAGAAATTTTTCAAAATAATAATGTTATTGTCAGTTAAGAGAGAGCAATATTTTAAAAACTTTTTTTAGCAAAATGCTTCATCATTGTGACGTTATTACGGAGAATAAAAAATACTCCTCAAACACATCTAATCTATTCGAACAACGACCCTAATTGTTGATGTTTTTATTTCCACCCTCCAGCTTTGACCGATAACGTCTAATCACAGAGAGGTGTAATCAGTTTTCAATTTTTGGGGAGTGATTTTATTCTTATCATACCACCCACAACAGCGGGCTATGATTCAATGCACGGTTGCATGTGCGAAAGTCATGTAAAAGCAACAGCACCGGTCAGCTGCGCATGTGTTGCTACCCGGCTGATGCGTGAGAGAAAGTGAGATAGAACGTGTTGGATGTAACATGCCGTCATATGTCAATTGTTAAAAATGTGCTTTTATCTCATGAAAATCGTTTAAATAAGATGAGTGATTTTTTCCAACCTAAAATTGTAAACGTCTTTTTGTCAAATAATTTGTTTTATTGCAATTTGTTTTTCAAATGGACTTTAAAATTATATTTAGTCGTTCTATAATTTGGTTTAATAATATATAGTATGTCAATAAATACAACAAAATTTGTAATGTGAAATATATCAAATCAAATGAAAAGTTGTCAATTTTGCATCCAATAGTAGTAAACTCCCTTACACCCTCATTCACACTACGATACGCTCGCACACCAACCCGGCTGCGTATTCGTACATTGCATATTTACACAAACGCACACACACGCAACGATCAGCTGACGAACTTCGATGCAACAGCACAATAGGGAAATGCGTTCGTGCTCTAGTGTGCGTGATGCTTCTCGTCGTGAGTTTACTGAGTACCGATGTGCTGCACATCGCTGAATAAACGAATATTTTAATGCACAAAGCTAGATGAGTATGTTTTTTAAAAATATTTTTTTGTTTTTTTTTTTTAAACAAACGATTTAACATGATAGGTAAATTATCGTTCCATCTGGTGGGGAAAACCTGCAAAATTGATAGCATCTAGTTTTTTTCCTGGCGGCACTCACGCCATTACTCACACTCACCGAGTGCTCACGAACGAGTTCGGTTCGGATGTGGAATAAAATTGCGTACAGGCGGTACCGCGAGTGCGTGCGCTGGTGGGTGGACGCGACGCCGTGTTTTCAGCATCTCGTGCAGGCCAGACAGAGAGAGGTAGCGTCAGCGAGAATGGTAGAGCGTGCGAGAATCACCCCCACCGTGTACCACCCGAGCACGGTCGTTGTGCAACGGTGTGCGTGAGTTACAGCGTCCGTGCGGACCGAAACCCGACAGCCGAGAGTCTGCCGTGGCGAAAACAGCGAACGAATATTCAGTCTCTAAACAACACTACCCGAGGCGGACGCAAAAGCTGCGGAGCCGTCAGCGAGAAGTCGATTCGCATCTTAGTAGTAGCAGCAGCAGTAGCAGCAAAACAGCGAAAGGCATCGAAACACTCTGCCTGCAAATCGAACAAGTAGTAGATCGCAGTGAGCCGTGAGTGGAGCCTAGTGAGAAAACCCGGCATCGGAACGAAACATTGCAAAACATTTACACCGAACGGCAAATAAACACAACATCCGTGTACATGTCCTTGCTGCAAAAAGAAACAAAATTGTGCGATATAGGTGAAACGTAAAATATAGGTGAATATTGTGCAATGCTGTGTAGAATATGTGTGTGGATGCGCTTTGGTTGTGATACGTCGGTCCATCCAATGCGATCGTGAGCAAAGTGGCGTTGTGAAGCTGCTGTTGCAGTGTCTGCACCAGAGCAGTGCAATTGTGCGGAGATGAATTTTTCCATCCGATTAATTTAATGCATTCGTGAGAGGAAAATACAGTTTTCGGTCAAACTATCAAAAACGCCGGAACGGAAATGTGTGTTTGTTGTGGAAAGTGTGTGAACTGTTGCCGGAAAAAAATTGCATTTCACAAATGTGATAAGGAACAGATAGCAATTTGAAACTTTATCGAAAAAACTTCCAAAACACGAATCTGTATCATGGGATACGTTTCAAACAATTTTCAAACACATGTTATCATATCGTGTAACAGTTTGTGAATTTGTTTGTATTTTTATTTTTCGGCAAGTTTTCCTTCATTTCAAATAGTCACAGCCATTTGGAGACTGTTTGTCACCATCAAACTACACTGTGTGTTCGCGGTGATGCAGAACCGCCCCGGGGTGGATTCATTGCTGGGCCCCTTTTTGTGTGTTTGAGTGGAGTGCAACAGTTTAGCAAAGTGCTGTCAGCAGTATCGCCTTGTGAAGCAACAGACAAGGCCCGTTTTGTGTAGTGACTTTTTTCTGGTCGTAGTGATTAGAAATGTACAGACTTTTGCTAGTGCTGATTGAAAAGATGGCATATTAGTTGTTGAAGTGATTTTTACAACATTTCGCTTAGAAACTCTTCTGAACAAATTTTTTTTTTGTAAAATTTTTCCATGAAATTCGCTATTAAGTTGTGATTTTTGTAGCAATAAAATTTATTTTTGTCCTCGTAAAATTATGCACGCACCACTTCAATCCAAACTACCCAATAACCCATCAAACAGATTTCGCGAGATGCCGTTCGTGAACGCAACCGTTGCTAAACAGCGTGCCTCATGTTAAGACACTGTACTGCGGAAGTCAATCTTTCGATACGATATAACGCTAGACGCTTCTTATCGCAGACTGTGGCTGAAGTGCAATCGACAGAAACACATCTCATCTCCCTTTGGCAAGTTGGTTTCGCAACGTACGCATCACGTTCAGATGTTCGTACTGTTTCGGGAAAAACCGGAAGTGAGATTGAGTACGGCACGGTGTGGCACAGCCTGGAAGTCTGTCTACCAGCCCTGTGTCTTGTCACCGGTTGCGTGGTGTGCTTCGGGAAGTGGAAATAATTTCTGGAAATAAATTACATAGAACGGGTGTTATTAGATTGCAATCTTCCACTCACCCGGTACCGCTCTTAAGCCGCATGCTTTGATGTTCTCGAAACGGTAGCGGACGCGTTTAACGGCTGACGGTGTGACGGTGTTGGTTTTCGAGACATGTGTGTTTATCGATTGGTGGGTAGTCGAGACGTAACAGTGAAAGCAATATTCGACCGATGCACAGTTTGATGCAGGTGTTGCGTGGAAAAATCTTTCTAACGACACCGGTGATCAACCAGTCGTGCGACATACACCCGATTGATACAACATACTGTCGAGTGGTATTTTACCTTGTCAGAACGATACGAACGTGAGTCGAGCGCTAAAACAGAAACGTGAATTCGATTTATCACAAGACTTTAGTGCGGTTTTTTTGCAAACGAATGCACCCCATCCGAGGAATTCCCCAGAGATCCCATCCCAAAACTTCTCACAGGGCCTGCAGTGCTTACATGCACGCGGGGGTGCAATACGTGTGCAATTGTTGTTAGCGTTCGTTATCACGGTGCGTGTGGCACATTTTTTTTGTGGCACAACAACTGCATCAATAAGACGTTCTGAAGTGATTTATAAGACGGTTGACTGTTTCGGGTGGATCATTATTCGCTCCGGTTCCATCGATCAAGTGCAATCTGAACGGCAGCGAAACGAACTGAAACGAAAAAACTCATGCGGATGTGACTGTGTTTCTGTTGTGCAAAAGACATGCAAGTTTGGGAAAAGTCCTACTAATAAGTGTCGTTCATAATATTTTCTTTTTTTTACTTAACTTTTATAAAAAAAAGTAATGCAGTTTTTATCGAGTTGTGAACGTGTGGTGCATACAAAGTGATTACTGCAAAAGCGAGTTTCAGCAATTTGTTGTTGTGTTATTAGGCAAATGGTAAAAGAAAACCGCCGAGCCAAAGGGGGAAAACAAAATAAAACAAACATACCCAACTGTCGGGCACGAAATTGACAGAAAAGATTAGCACCGTGTGTGTGTGCGGGTAACGATGCCAGTATCCCCTTTGAGGTGCGCAAGTGTATCCAACGCAGCGAGAGCGAAAGATTAGAGTGCATTGCTTCTTCCGAGTTTTTGGAGAAGTTCATCAAAGAAACGCAAAATTACAAGTGCCAGTGTTATAACGAGCGAGTAGGCGAGCCCCCTGTATGTCCAGGCGGTGGTGCCAGTGTTGGTGGTGTTCGTGGTGGTTCAAGTGCTTGAAGGAAACGCGAGAAAAGATGCGTTTTGCTTTATGTTTTACAATAGCGTAAAAGTACATCCGGGTGCATCCGCTGTTCTTAGTGCAACCACAACCCTTGTAGCGCAGGTGTGTTACCACCCATGGTAACGCGATCGATTCGTTTCACACCCGCTGTACCGAATTACCCAGTTGCGCGTTGTTTGGAGTTTTGTTTTTCTGATTTGTTTGTTTGTTGTTTTGTTTGGTTTGATGATCGATTGTTAGTTGCGTAGTTTGCGTTCTAGCTTGCAGGCTAGAAAGAATAAGTTAAAAAGAAATTTTGTTCCTGTGCCCTGTGGTGCAAAAGCCGTAAAGCGTGTGCGTTAGTGTGCAATTTGGCCGGGTTGCGCGAGATCAATAAGAATACGGACGGCGACCCGTGCGATCGTCGTCGGTGCAACGGCCGCCGCGTGGTTCGGGGCGCAGTGATGATTCCCCAACACAATCAGGTTATCAACGCGTTGTCACAGCACGACAGCGAGATGGATACGGTGATGGTGCAGCAACAGCAGCAGCTGCAGCAGCAGCAGTACAACGGCAACGGCTCACCGCCCGTCTTCGGCTCCCAGATGGTGGATAAGAACTCTAGCACACCCTACACCGATGCAACACAGGTGAGTGAACTCGTACCCACCCCCTACATACTAAGCGAAACTGTGCCGAATCTTCGCTGCACTGTTGATGCAGCTGGTTTTTGGTGTGCCAATGTGTGCAGTAGGGAAAAATACACACTCGCTCTCTCCATCTCGGGGGTCCTCCGGAGATTGGTGATGGGAGTCTGGTGAGGCTGGGTAGGCTGGTGACCCGGGAGGGTGTTGATGTGATAAGGCAACGCGAACGCAAACCAATTTTATTTTTACGATCGGTGTCGGTTAGATTTTTGGGGGATGTTGGAGGGGGGTGCTTATCAGTGGCGTAGTCGTAGACTGTTTGGTGCTGTGTGATGGATGTTTTTTTAAAGTGCATCAATTTGCATCGTGTATTGATTGTGTTTTATTGAGTGTGTGAGAAAGTAAGACAACTTTGCAATTAAATACAGACGAAGTAAACATTTCCAGTAAACATTTCCAAACATGGGTTTTAGCTTATTGCTATGATTTCTTGAAGATCTCGCGAAGTAAGCCCAAAAATTGGATTGTTTGTACAGAAGAAGCAATTTTATTTACAACATAATTGTTTTGTTTGCATAATTCTTCGATTTCTTTGAGATGTTTGAGAAATAAGACTAAGCCTCCGTGAAACGATGTCCAATTTAATTAATAGCAAACTAAGCCAGCTTGGAAATTGATCCTTGTTTAGTACACAGGCAACAACGCAGAAGAAAAGCTAAAGGATAATCCTTTGCCCACTAATACCGGGGTCGAACCACACGGCACAAACCAAAATGCAGTGCCCACACACACACAAAACTGTAAAAAAACATACAACACGCTCTGGAGAAAGAGAGAAAACAAGAAAAACCCTTGCGCAACGGCCGCAAATAAATCAAAGATGCCCGAAACACTGACTGGCACATAAATTCCGTGTTGCCAGCGAGAAAAGCTTCGGCCATTCTTGGTTGATCGTTTTGTCACACAGATTTTCCTATTCGGGCCCTCCCATACCTGTGCCTGTGGTGTGTGTGTGTTGCCACTTCGCCATTGCTCATTTTTCGCCATTTTCTCTTTGCCATCCGTTCTGGCGTCCTCCGGATGCCGGCGAATCGATGGCCATAATTTATATCGTCTAGATTAAAACATAAATTTCCATATTATCTGCGGTCCGGGACGCTGTGCCTGGGCGAAAGGTTCGCCAGTTGGCCTTTTGCGCTGTGCTGTGTGTGCCTTTTTCTTTGCCCATACGCCCTGTGGTTCGTTTCCAGTTTCCTCCTTCGCTCGAGGAAAAGGACGAAACGAAGTGGTTGTCTTTTGGTTCCGTCCCATACCCCATTTGAAGACACGCCACCAATCCGTTCCCCTTCTGGTTCGCCATACGCGACGGGTCGACTTTCCACGGTGACATTTTCCAACGAAACCACGCGCGCGCTTGGAGATTTTGTGTTTGGTTAAAGTTTTTCCCTTCGAACCATGGGAACGGACATGATTCGGACTGTTGTAGCGGAATTCGTCGCCTTTCCGACGTCTTGCTACCATGAAAAGTTTTACCATTCTACGAAATGGTCACTTTACCTTTTCTTCTTCGTGTTTTTTTGTTGTTTTTGAGTTTTCCACATCTTCTGTTTTGTGGTTTTGTTTTACTTTTCCTTCGTTTTTCTATGTGATTTTTATCGCATTTTTACAAAGAGAACTAACGAAGGAATTCATATAGTAAAATTAGTGAGCATTTGACAAATAGCCAGAGAGACACTGTTTTTATAGTGAAAATGTTCAATAAGCAAAAAAGAACAATTTATTCAGTTTCAACACTTTAAGCAATCGTGAACCTTGCGTCGGGTCAGGGAGATTGACAGTGAATAAAGGATGATGCAACAATACGAAGATAATGCTCGGACCCCCATTCCAGTGTACCGTGTTGAAATCCAATTTAATTTTTAATCTTTCACCACGTGCTGCACTCAAACAAAAAATTAGAACAATCAGAGAAACTGACTTCCACGGTTCCCTGCCTAGCTCTGGTTCTCTGGCCGTTACCGAAATGGGCAAAAATTAGCATGCAGCGCCATATGCCGGCATGGTGATGCTTTGCTTTTAAGATCGTTGCTACTTAATAGTCTTCGGGAAGATTTAGCTTGTCTTTAGAGCATTATCTTGTCCGTATTTTCACGGGTTTCTCCTGCCGTGTGGCATCCTATCACAGGGTAGGTGGAAGTTTTTTTGGTGTGCTTTTCATTACCGCCCAAACCAACGGATTCCGATTGGAGAAATATAATGTGCGGGATGTGCGTAAACCAACACCGTCTTCCTCGTGGACGGCATTGAAGTGTTGTTTTTCTCAACTTTTGGCTATCTTAACCAGGCAGAAACGAAATCACGACTCGGAGTGTCTTCTATTTTCTTCTCTGTTTGTATGTGTTTCGGTCGCTAAATGGCAAGAAGATAGAATGAATTATTAAAACCGAATTAAGGATGATGTATTTTGCCACGGCTAGGTTCGTTCCGCAATCGAATACTTAAAGCGCCCCGAGGCCATACGGGGACACAGCTTTTCTTCCAGAGTTTTTCCTACAGAGCGCGCTAGATTCAGCCTTCTTGTTATGGGCGTGTAGATAGTTGGGAGGGTGTTTTTTTTTACGGTGGCCATGCTGGTTGACGTTATTTTGCTTTCCATTTCTGTTTTTCGCTCGCTATTTTATCATTATCGTTTAGCAGCGGACCGAGCAGGTTGGATTTTTGGTCGGTCGATGGCTTGGCCCAGTGGCCTTCCCCGATGTCGTTAGTTATTTCTTGTTTCTTACCGTCCGGGGCGGCATGTGACGAAGGGTGTGAAGGCAAAGGAAGCCACTGTCTGGAGGATTTTTCCGGAAAGTGCAAAATTTTTCCCTCTCGTCTCAAAGCGCCCTCCCACCCTTGTCCAACAACCCCTTCCATCACTTCTACCGATACCATGCGGTGCGATTTTCTTCGGGGCGCTGTGAAGAAGTGTTAATTGCTTGATAAATACGATCGTTTACCGGGTCCGTGAGTGCGCGGAGTGTGCCAGATTGTGCCAAAATTATGCGCGCTCTAAAGAGCGTTTGTTTTTTGACGCATTTTTGGTAGATTTTTTTTTGCTTGTTTGGGGTGGTGATTTTTTTTTGTTTGCTGCCACCCGTCCAACTTCAGCTTGGGTTTGTTTTTATGTCGCCTTCGTAGAGCCCCAAGGTGGTGGATACCTTTTTCTAGCTTTTCTTGCTCCCGGGGTGACGAACTGTCGAAATACCCTGCAAGGCTTCCAACCAGGGCGAAAGCATAACAGCAAGCAAAATAACAAACTAAAATCATACGAAAAAAAAGAACAAGCAAGTGAAGAATTCCGTTTAAATATTATTCTTCCATGAAATATTTCCGCCACCAGCGAACTACACAAGGCTAGGGAAAGACAGAGGAGAACGTGGAAAAAGGGGGTTGAGATGGTTGAAAAAACAAAAAAATCTTCCAAAATAGAAGAGTGTTGGCAAATTTTTCAGATCGTTTCGGCTGGCTCGGTTCAATATCTTGTGCCAAGCGGGAGTTTTCCGCTTTGCTTGACTTTGGTCCGCCCGTACTGGATTACTGTTTGTGTGTTTCCTGGTCGGGTGCCATGTGCTTAGTGGAATGTTGCGAAGCATTTTTTCGGTGTTTTCAGCTGAGTTCCGCAACCCGACGATGGTTGTCCGTTCTAAGTAGGTGCGAAAGGTTTACTTGGAGGTGATGAAACAGTCTCTCCTGCTCAAAGAAAAATGAGCTTATTGCTCTTTTAGAATGATTTATCTGTTTATAGGCGAGAATAAAATATCATTCATTCGCATTTATATAGTGGCTTTAAAATTGTTCTACAGAGCAAGCATATTTCCGTGGAATGGCACCTTATTTTCGGAGGTGAAAAAAAAACACACACACACACACACATTAATAATATTCAAGACAGCTTAAATTACTTGAATTAGGTATTTTCAGTTTTAAAAGCAGTTTTTGACGTAACTGCCGTTATATTCCTCACGCATGAGTCATGATGTGAAGTAGTTTCATCGGTGGCAAACACGGGACCGAGGGTCAGTTTTCTAGATTGACGCCTTTTTTCTGTCACTAATGTTAGCAAACAAACCTTTTGGTAAATGAGTGAATAAAAGGCAACAGTGTAGGGCGTGTGTTTGTGTGTGTTGGTGTAGTAATGACTGATCGAAAACAATGGTACCAAAGCAAGCATATGCGAGACAAACCTCGCGCCATATCCAACGGCACCGGGAGTTGCGTCTTTTTTATTCCAACAGCTAGCAACTAGGCATGGTTTGGGCGAGTCACTTGTCGCAAACAGCGATGCAACACTGGTGTTGCTGCTGCTGCAATTGGATGCGTGGTTGGGACGGACTGAAAACGTGATCAGCTCGACCGTACGTGACTGTATGATTTGCTGACACGACCAGTACCAGTACCACGGTATGGAAATCGCGCCGTACCTATGGGCATACACTGCCCTGGTTTGGTCTAAAGCCGATTAAGCTGGAGGCGGACACCGCTCCAAGAAGCCGCAGCTTTGGACGCTTTTGAATAAGATTGTGTGTGGTTTTTAGTTGAAGAAAATGAAACTCCACTCCACAGTGGAAACCGAAAAAGCGTACGGCGTTCGCTTAAACGCCCAGCGGTGTAAACAAATTTACTCTAAAAATATTACGCCTGGACGGTGTCTCGGCGACGGTGACACTCAACGGCTCATATTGTTGCCATAGCACTATCTCTTAAGTTGTCCGTACTTATGGTATGATATAATGTGCTGTTGAGCATCCCTATACAGCTGACTGATAGCACATTGGTTGCACCTATATGCTCACACGTGACACCGAGAGAGAAGGGATGCTCTAAACGTTCATCGAACTCTCCAACCCCGGGACCTGCAAATGGGCCTTCAAGTCTCAAGTGCAAGTCCAAGGTGCTTGAGCCTCGATAAGCTAGTCCAGTTTGAGAGGATGACAGGCGACAGTTTAGGCGTTAAGTCGTTGTCCAAACAGGAAAGTAACAAGACAACCGATGTAGGGCAGGCCATTTGTTTGTGCACCTTCAATAAGTCACTGGATTCTGGACATTCTGAAGGTACACAACCCGGAAAAGCTCGGCTAGGTGCAGTTGTTTACGAGCTCGTCGCCGTTCAGATGAAAGCCAAGGCAGGGGCGAGAGAATGCCGCAGAACCTAACAAAAAAGGGGGAAAAAAGGGAAGATCTTGTCGTTATCAGAGTAGTTGTTGTTTTGATGGTACTTGGATTGGAGAGCCTAAGTACACTTTACACGTTGCTTCATGATACAGGCGCAGTGCTTTCCAGAGCATCGCAGCAGACATTTAGACGACTTCTTGACGGTCTGCACTTGTTTCTCACACCCATTCGTTTTCCGCAGGGCAGTAAAAGAAGGTTTGTTGCTTTTTTTTACTCTCAGTCGGAAGAGGATATTTTTATTCTACTGCCTCTTTCGCATACGTTTGCTTCGCTACTTTCTTCACCTTTTACCGGGCGGATATTCCACGTGCCGCACAACTTGCACCGGTGGAGGCGGGTCAGAAGTGTGATGTAACCTGGATACACACACGGGTCGGCGTGATTGCCGGATGGTCGGTTGACTTTTACTGTTTACCGGTTGTCTGAGTGTACGTCTCGTACGTACGTACGTACGAGGTTTTCAAGTTTAGCCGACACGCGCGCATCGAAGTGCAGCGTTTCTTCGGGTGTTTCGATGGGGAACGTTTTCGACCCAGCTTCAAGCCCTGGGTGGAGTATGTTTGTGCTTTTGTTCGATTTTTCCACCGTCCAGACTGCAACGTGGTGTGCTTTTGACTGTGTGACTCAGCGTTCCTCTGCCGGGCAGCGGGAAACGAATTCGATTAGAATTAGTTAGAATGTTTTACGCCGCCTGGAAGGCACTGGAATGCATCGGTGATGTAAGGCGATAGGCAAAATGCGCCAACAAGTCTCGTAGCGTTTTGCGTCTGGTGGTAGGAAAGGTTAATTTCTTCAGGACCTAGGTGTGGCCTAGTAACTGGATGTTGCTAGAGGGGCATTTCAGTTTTTTTATTTTGCAGTTGAGTTTTGCATCATCTGGCTAATGCGTATTTGCGTGTATGTGTTTGGATGGGTGAAATTCGGAACGCCTATTCTAGGGCAGTGAGAAAAGGGATCGGGTCGCCGGATCAATCGGGCATTGCGTAAATGGTAAAATATGATGCATTAGACAGGGCCACATGCAAGTGTTCTTTTTTTGTTTGTTTTTGGAGCAACGTGCTGTGCGCACCATTCGTTCTAAGGCTTGACGCACGATTTGCGGCTACACTTTCGCTACATTTTTCTACGTTCTAACGATGCCCCCTGTTCGCATTCGTGCGCATTTATGCCACCATTCGGTAGGTGCAAGCTAAACTTAGCACTTGTTAATTAAAAATGCACCTAGTTGAAGGGGGCGCGGCTGTGAAATTATATTGAGTAACGCAAATAGCGAAAGACAACGAGAAAAAAAAAACACACACACACTCATTCGTGCTTGAAAAATCATTTCATACAACATTCATTTCTACTGACATCGATTCATGCGTCACTTTAAAGGAAAGCTTGTTGGGCATGTTTTTACATGGCGGTACATGTTTGTCCACGGGTGTGAGTTTATAGGGAAAGCAATGAAATAAAATACAACAAAACAAACGCGAAAAAGAGTTGCCACGTTGCTGATTGTATACCGGCTTCGGTGAATTTAGCGTTTTCCATCATTAAGGGTTGTAATAACACGGGGTGAGTATTTTATGACATTCTATTTTAGGTGGTCAGTGGTTTGCAAGGTGGAACGTTAATAGGCTTAGGGTACATTGTGTGTTTTCCCCTGTGTACGGGAGTAACATTTCGACACATTTAGACGATGTTCTCACAACTACCGCTTATGGTAAGCTCGTTATCAGCGTTTTGCTAATAGGTATTTTGGCTATTTTAAGTTACTATTAGAATCGGTAAGGAAATTTCTCCTTCTCAGTTGAAAAGAAGTATAAACGATCAGGAAAAAATGTGGAAATAATTTGGTGCCCATCAAGGCAATCACAAGCAACAATTTGGTTTATTAGACCAAAGCGTTAGCAAACACATGTCATTATTTGAGGCTAGTCCTTGCGTTTAATATTATTGCATCTAGGAAGATGCCATATCCATCCTACCGTACCTTGAATGGTAAAATGATGGTGTTTTGCTCATCTGCACTCATCCTCATCCTTGGCTGCCGATGGCCAACAGCAGGCTAAACGTCATCCTTCACCTCATTCCCATACGCTCGGGTGTTCTTTGTCCTGCCTCGCTGGATGTACATCACCGAAGGGGTGACCCTTCCCAAGCCTAGACAAACAAATCATCCAACGAGTTGATTTCCGCCTGAACGCGCGTGACTAACGCAAAAGACAACCGTCGACGATACACAGCAGTACACCGAGCGCTGGTCGGGCCCATCGTTGTGTCCCGCGCGTAAAGACGCGATACTTAGAAGCTTACGCCAGTTGACGACAGAAAGAAAAGAACAGGGAGGGGAAAAAAGACAACAGTTGGTGACACTGATAGTTGCGAGTCGGGGGTGGTTTGGCGACCAACTAGTGCACTGTTTCTTTTTCAATTGCAATTTGCACGGGAGCACGATTGAGGGATTGTTTACACAAAACAAATCAACGATAATTTAGTTACACGTTAATGTCATCAGGGCCACCATTACCGCGGTTTCCTCTGTAGACGCGCAAAAAAAAATAGGAGGGTGCACACTTATTCTGCGGCGGGATGGATGTGTTTATGTGTTCTAGATTCTCACGATGCCGTGCTTAAGTAGTTTGTCGGTTGGTTCGCTAGCGTCGGTTGGTAGCGCGGAAACCCAAGGAGGGAAATAAAATAAAATCACTTCGAATTGGTCCGTCATCAACCCAACTGCGCACTAGGTTACACGCTGAATCCATCATCTAAGTGCAATTGATCCTCAACTGACCCATCAGGGAGGGAGGTAATTTTTGAAAGGTGGGTTTGTCTTGTCAATGAGGTAATTAGGGCAAGTTTCTACGTGTTTTTATTAATACAATGAAAACTAATAAAACAGCTTGTGGTATGCTGATGAGCTAATAATTCCATATAAAATATTAAGAAGTGATATTCCTTAATTTGGTCTGTCGTACAGTTCTATAACCATACCATTTAACCATTCATGATTCCTGGAAGGCAACAGTGCTTCGGACGTTTTACCTCACCTTTTAATTGAATAAGTGTGGATTAAATCATAACAGGTTCTTTTGGCCTGACTGAAGCCTTTTTCAACAGCGAAACTTCCCTAGTTGCGATGGTGGGAAAAGGCAGATTAAAGCCATATTTTGCACGATCGCTGGACGGATGCCGCTTATTAAATCGACCGGTAGAGATTTCGGCATACTGGGAAATAGCCAAACCTCTCATCCACTGGGATACCGAAATTTGAAGCCTCTTGAAACCAGGAGCGAGAGAGAGAGAGAGAGAGAGAGAGAGAGAGAGAGAGAAATCGTTCGATGATGGAATTTAATTAAATGATGAAATTTGAAAACTTTCCTTCGCTTCGGTCATCATCGCCATCATCGTGTTTTAGGCCGGTACCGGTGCTACCGATTAGGAGCTGTAGGCGTTGGCACATAGCACCGGTTCAGCCGCATTTGTTGATAAAGTCGCGGCGAGTGTCGAGAACTCCGTTCTCTAGGTTCGTTTAATCAATGCCCGGAAGCGTTATTGAGAAATTAAAGCTTTGCAACAGATTCAAAAACGGCTTCTTGTTAAAAGCCGTGGAACCGTCCGGTAGAGAAAAGGGGTTACGAATTTTAGCTTTTGCGAGCCGTTTGAATGTGAGCGACTTGGCCATTTCCATTACCGAGCGCACTCACTTCCGTCGAGTTTATTTACGCAACAACACCCCTGCCTTTCGCCGCCCTCCACTCTTCTGATTACACTTCTTGTGGCTTCGGCAATATTGGATTAGCGCTGGATTTTTGGAAACGGTACCGACACCGATGTAAACCCTTTTCCTTTATCGCACCGACCGCATCGGTTGTAGTGAATGTTTGCTTCGAGTACTCGAAGCAACATCGAAATGAGACTTTCTGCGTAACGAAATTAGAATACCAGAAGTGTAACCAGTGGCAGATAGTGGCGATGGGGGAATGCCTTGGTGGATAATCGTCCCAAAATGGGATGAAATCGGAAAACTTGAATTAATCCTCGCAAAGAGGATCAGTGGCGTATCTCTTTTGCGCTTCACGATTCGTGGAAGGAGCGCGTGTCCTCCATTTCGGTTATTTATTTTCATACCTTTGTCCCTGTTTTTGGTGGTGGTGGATTTCATTCTGATTTCTTCCCCGGTGTTTTTTTGTTGCTTTTCCTTTTCAAACAAATCGACTTCCGGGATTATGCATTAAGCGCTGTTGCTGAAGTTCGGAAGAAAAATGTCAGCACAATCACACCACCTGGTGAATGATGAATGAAGGAAAAACTTTCTTACGCTTGTTATAAGCGGGTCTTTTGTTTTGGCAGGAGAAATTTGAGTATGATTTTTTTTTAATGTTACAGCATTATCAATAAAGTATCACTAAGTGCCCTTAATTCTTCTCCGTAGGACGAAAGTAGATCCCTGTCTCAATGATGCCATTGACCGGATTTTTAAATCAATAATTCAAACAAGAATGAAATATTAAGTAAATTGGCAAAAATTTACATAACGATATCGGTAGTGAAAATTATGGCCATCCGGAACTTTGTCGGCAAATGGAGTCGCTGTTTCACGCTGGGCTCTATTTGGCGCGCTTCGTTTGCCATCTTGTTCGCATTATCACACACAAACACATACCATTTTCGGCTACCGTTGTTGTTCATTCCCGAATCCTCTGGAAGCTGCGTCTGGATGTGCCAGGCCTGTCAGTTGGATTTTTCCTCATTCGTATTAGATTACACTTTTCCAAATTGAAATCCGTCTGATGAAGATGACGGGCGCTGCGTGCTGCGAATGATAATAAACTTCAAGTCGGCAAGACGCTGGGTTTTGGTTTCCTTGTGATTGCAAAGACGGGGAGGGCAAGCTTTTGGGGTAGGGAAGGCGCCCGTTTGGGGTAGCTAGTAATAGCTAAGAGCAAGAAAGGAAATGAAGGAGCTTTAGAGTTTTTGTTTCGCCATTAGGTTGTTGGATGTTTTCCCGCACAGCGATAAAAACGGTTTTGGCCCGTTTGGAAGGTGATCCTAGCAGCGTCAGCAACCCAATACAACCTCGTACAGGCATCTCAGCTTGACCACTCTGCGGTCGTAATTTGGTTGTAATTAATTGAATAATTCCTCAGCTTTATCGTTTATCCTGCGCCCGTCGAGAGCGTCGAAATCATCAAAACTCCTGAAATGCGGGTGCCACCACACATACATGGCCCGGTCCGCCCCTTCTGAGGTTGACTTCAGTTGTGCCGCCTCCT